>NC_086445.1:239627291-239971041 GCF_028390025.1 Pseudophryne corroboree | reverse complement strand
GAAACTTCCAATGTCACAAAATCTCACCTTTACAATGTACATGAGCCGGTTGTAGCAGCTCTCTAGGAAGTCAATGCAAAACTCCTTCAGGAACAAGCGGACGTTGAGGGCGGATCGACGTCGGGTTTCTGTATCCTTGGCTTGTTGCTTCCTTTTTGGGACTCTCTTCACTTCTTTTCCAAGATCAGGAGTATAATTCTTAAACTGTTAATCAGAGCAAGTCTTAAGAATAAATAATTTCACTTCTTCTACCACAAATTCAGACAAAGGGATAATTAAAATCAAATCTTAGAAAAGAATCTTGTCAAAGATGCTGAGAATGTGGATTTCCAATATTGTTAAACCACAACCTCTAAAGATGAGCAGACATATTTGATTAAATACAAGATGTTAACAATGGATTTGGATCATCCACGGATATAAAAACCAGGAAAAAAAAGAAAAAAGGTTTCAATCAATTTCTACAAGGCACTCTGGGGGACACTGCTAACATGGGCGCCTGAGACCCTACAAGGTTAAACTCCTTTATCTGAGGGCCGAAGTTTCTCCCATCACCAATCCTTCCTCATGTTCAAGTTTCAAAACAAAAAATAGGATAGGGATAAAATAGGCTGTTTCAGCAGGAAGCAACACCCTGCTCATTTTCTAAATATGCAAATATCCTCTACCATTAATAGAAACGCTGGACCTCAACACCAGCCCCTGGCTGGCACACTCCACCAACACAACAGAGGCGGGATGACTACAGTGCATTCCCTGCATGCCACCTCATCCAGAGGACAACCAGACATATAGGGCCGGATGTAATGCCGCCCGGGATGCTGGGTGAACTCAGACGTTTTACCTTGTGATTGCCCTTTAAATGAAAAACAAAACAAACAAAAAAAACACCCCATCTGAGTTCGGCCGGCATCCCACATGGCCGCCATTACATCCCGCCCATAGCATTTCAATCTGCATTTCACAGACACATGAGCCACACAGAGCCTGCCGAGTTAGAAACAAGCTGGTGACAGTGTTAACTTCGTCGACGAAAATTCAGACTAAAACTATTTGTAGACTAAGGTTTATGCTGTGACTAAAATGTAACGATAACGAAAAATAAGATTTTAAACCTACCGGTAAATCTTTTTCCCGTAGTCCATAGACGATGCTGGGGACTCCGTAAGGACCATGGGGATAGACGGACTCCGCAGGAGACATGGGCACTTTAAGAAAGACTTTAGGTATGGGTGTGCACTGGCTCCTCCCTCTATGCCCCTCCTCCAGACCTCAGTTAGAGAAACTGTGCCCAGAGGAGACGGACAGTACGAGGAAAGGATTTTTGTTAATCCAAGGGCAAGATTCATACCAGCCACACCAATCACACTGTATAACTTGTGATATACTAACCAGTTAACAGTATGAAAACAACATAGCATCAGTCCAAGACCGATGAAACTAAAACATAACCCTTATGTAATCAAAACTATATACAAGTCTTGCAGAAGAAGTCCGTACTTGGGACGGGCGCCCAGCATCCTCTACGGACTACGAGAAAAAGATTTACCGGTAGGTTTAAAATCTTATTTTCTCTTACGTCCTAGAGGATGCTGGGGACTCCGTAAGGACCATGGGGATTATACCAAAGCTCCCAAACAGACGGGAGAGTGCGGATGACTCTGCAGCACCGATTGAGCAAACAGGAGGTCCTCCTCAGCTAGGGTATCAAACTTAAAGAACTTTGCAAAGGTGTTTGAACCCGACCAAGTAGCAGCTCGGCATAGTTGTAGTGCCGAGACCCCTCGGGCAGCCGCCCAAGACGAGCCCACCTTCCTAGTGGAATGGGCCTTAACCGATTTTGGTAACGGCAATCCAGCCGTAGAATGCGCCTGCTGAATCGTGTTACAGATCCAGCGAGCAATAGTCTGCTTTGAAGCAGGGGCGCCAACCTTGTTGGCTGCATATAGGACAAACAGTGCTTCTGTTTTTCTGACTCTAGCCGTTCTGGCCACGTAAATTTTCAAAGCCCTGACTACATCCATGGACTTGGAATCCTCCAAGTCTTGCGTAGCCACAGGCACCACAATAGGTTGGTTCATATGAAAAGATGACACCACCTTAGGCAAAAATTGAGGACGGGTCCGCAATTCTGCTCTATCCATATGGAAAACAGATAGGGGCTTTTATGAGACAAAGCCGCCCATTCCGACACTTGCCTAGCCGAAGCCAAGGCTCATAACATGACCACCTTCCAAGTGAGATGTTTTAACGCCACCGTTTGAAGTGGTTCAAACCAGTGCGACTTAAGGAAACTTAACACCACGTTAAGGTCCCAAGGCGCCACCGGAGGTATAAAAGGAGGCTAAATATGCAGCACTCCCTTCACAAAAGTCTGTACTTCTGGGAGAGAAGCCAATTCTTTTTGAAAGAAAATGGATAAGGCCGAAATCTAAACCTTAATGGAGCCTAATTTTAGGCCCAAATTCACTCCAGTCTGTAGGAAGTGAAGGAAACGGCCCAGATGGAATTCTTCCGTAGGAGCATTCCTGGCCTCACACCAAGAAACATATTTTCGCCATATACGGTGATAATGTTTCGCTGGCACGTCCTTCCTAGCCTTTATCAGCGTAGGAATGACCTCATCCGGAATGCCTTTTTCCGCTAGGATCCTGTGTTCAAACGCCATGCCGTCAAACGCAGCCACAGTAAGTCTTGGAACAGACAGGGCCCCTGTTGCAACAGGTCCTGTCGTAGAGGAAGAGGCCACGAATCTTCTGTGAGCATTTCCTGCAGAACCGGATACCAGGTCCTTCGTGGCCAATCTGGAACAATGAGAATTGTTCCCATTCCTCTTTTTCTTATCATTCTCAACACCTTGGGTATGACAGGAAGAGGAGGAAATACATAGACCGACTGGAACACCCCCGGTGTCACTAGGGCGTCTACCGCTACCACCTGAGGGTCTTTTGATCTGGCGCAATACCTCCGTAGCTTATTGTTGAGGCGGGACGCCATCATGTCTATCTGAGGCAGTCCCCACTGACTTGCAATCTGTGCAAAGTCTTCCTGATGAAATCCCCACTCTCCTGGATGCAGGTCGTGTCTGCTGAGGAAGTCTGCTTCCCAGTTGTCCACTCCCGGAATGAACACTGCTGACAGTGCGCTTACATAATTTTCCGCCCAGCGAAGAATCCTGGCGGCTTCCGCCATTGGCACTCTGCTCCTTGTGCCGCCTTGGCGGTTTACATGAGCCACTGCGGTGATGTTGTCTGACTGGATCAGAACTGGTTGGTCGCGAAGTAAGTTCTCCGCTTGACGTAGGGCGTTGTATATGGCCCTCAGTTCCAGGATGTTGATGTGAAGACAAGTCTCTTGACTTGACCAAAGACCTTGGAAGTTTCTTCCCTGTGTGACTGCTCCCCAACCTCGGAGGCTCGCATCCGTGGTCACCAGGATCCAGTCCTCAATGCCGAACCTGCGGCCTTCTAGAAGGTGAGCACTCTGCAGCCACCACAGGAGAGATACCCTGGCTCTGGGGGACAGGGTGATCAACTGATGAATCTGTAGATGTGACCCGGACCACTTGTCCAGTAGGTCCCATTGGAAAGTCCTCGCATGGAACCTGCCGAAGGGAATGGCCTCGTATGATGCCACCATCTTTCTCAGGACTCGAGTGCAGTGATGCACTGACACCTGTTTTGGCTTCAATAGGTTCCTGACCAGAGTCATGAGTTCCTGAGCTTTTTCTATCGGAAGATAAACCCTTTTCTGGTCTGTATCCAGAATCATGCCCAAGAAGGTCAGACGAGTCGTAGGTACCAACTGCGACTTCGGAATATTGAGAATCCCGCCGTGTTGCTGTAACACCTTCAGTGAGAGAGACGCTGTTCAGCAACTGCTCTCTTGATCTCGCTTTTATGAGGAGATCGTCCAAGTACGGGGGTAATTGTGACACCCTGCTTGCGCAGGAGCACCATCATTTCCGCCATTACCTTGGTGAAAATTCTCGGGGCCGTGGAAAGCCCAAACGGCAACGTCTGAAATTGGTAATGACAATCCTGTACCGCAAATCTCAGGTACGCCTGATGAGGTGGATATATGGGAACATGAAGGTACGCATCCTTTATGTCCAGAGATACCATAAAATCCCCCCCCTTCCAGGCTGGCGATGACCGCCCTGAGCGATTCCATCTTGAACTTGTACCTTTTCAAGTATAGGTTCAGGGATTTTAAATTTAAAATGGGTCTGACCGAACCGTCCGGTTTCGGGACTACAAACAGGGTTGAGTAATATCCCCTCCCTTGTTGAAGTAGGGGAACCTTGACCACCACCTGTTGAAGATACAATTTGTGAATTGCATTTACCACTATCTTTCTGGGGAAGAAGTCAGCAGGGCCGATTTGAAAAACCGGCGAGGAGGCACCTCTTCGAATTCCAGCTTGTAACCCTGAGAAACAATTTCTATTGCCCAGGGATCCACCTGTGAGTGAACCCAGATGTGGCTGAAAAGTCGAAGACGTGCCCCCACTGGGGCGGACTCCCTTAGCGGAGCCCCATGGATTTTGTAGAATCCGGGGAGGACATCTGTTCCTGGGAACAAGCTGTGTTGTGCAGCTTTTTCCCTCTGCCTTTTCCTCTGGCAAGAAAGAACGCACCTCGTACTCTCTTGTTTCTTGTGACCGAAAGGACTGCATTTGATAATGTGGTGCTTTCTTAGACTGTGAGGGAATATAAGGCAAAAGTTTTAATTTACCAGCTATAGCTGTGGAGACCAGGTCCGAGAGACCTTCCCCAAACAATTCCTCACCCTTGTAAGGTAAAACCTCCTGTGCCTCTTTGAGTCGGCATCACCTGTCCATTGCCGGGTCCATAGGACTCGTCTAGCAGAAATCGACATAGCGTTGATTCTAGAACCCAGTAGGCCAATGTCTATTTGAGCATCTCTCATATATAAGACAGCATCGTTAATATGACCCCGGGTCAATAAAATGGTACCCCTATCCAGGGTATCAATTTCCGTCGATAAGGTACCTATCCACGCTGCTACAGCGCTACAAACTCCAGCCGACACTATTACCGGTCTGAGTAAGGTACTATAATGTGTGTAAATGGACTTTAAGGTAGCCTGCTGATTGCGATCAGCAGGATCCCTGAGGGTAGCCATATCTTGGGATGGCAGGTTACTCTTTTGGATAAGCGTGTCCACGCTTTTTTCACCCCTTGGGGAAGATTCTCACCGTATCCTGTCCTTAGTCCAGAAAGGATACACCCTAAGAATCCTTTTGGGAATCTGCAGTTTCTTGTCTGGAGATTCCCAAGCCTTTTCAATAACTCGTTCATGAGATGGGAAAAAGGTTACCTCAGGTTTCTTTTCCTTATACATGTGTACCCTCGTGTTAGGGACAGGGGGTTTCTCTGTGATATGCAAAACATCTTTTATTACAATAATCATATATTGAATACTATTTGCCAATTCTGGCTGTAACTTTGCATCATCGCAGTCGACACTAGAGTCAGAATCCGTGTCGGCGTCAGTGTCTTCTGGCTGTAACTTTGCATCATCGCAGTCGACACTAGAGTCAGAATCCGTGTCGGCGTCAGTGTCTACTATTTTGGATAGTGAGCGCTTTTGAGACCCCGGAGGTCCCTGCGACATAGGAGAAAGGCAGGGTTTGACGCCTGTACATTACCTAGACTCAGTGCAATAAATTCACATTAGCACTAAAACATTCCACATATCCAACCAGTCAGGTGTCGGTGCTGCCGACGGAGACACCAGTTATTAACTCCACCTCCTCCCTATGAGAGCCTTTTACCTCAGACGTACCGACACACCACACACTCAGGGAATCCTCTTATCTGAAGACAGTTCCCCCACAAGGCCCTTTGGAGAGAGAGAGAGAGAGAGTATGCCAGCACACACCCAGCGCTATATGACCCAGAAAAAAAACACACAATATGTTTACCCAGATAGCGCTGTAATCTTTATTTTTGCGCCAAATGATGTGCCCCCCCCCCTTCTTTAAAACCCTATTTCTCTTTCATCTACTAGGGGACACCGGAGTCCTATACAGTAGGGGTGTGAAGCTTGCAACCAGAGGTGTGGCACAATCTAAAATTAGCATTGTCTGCACAGCCGGTTCCTCCCCCTTCACATCCCTACTCCCTCAGTTTAGAAAATTGTGCCTAGGAGGTAACAGGCACTGAAGGGAGCTCCTGCTCCTTGAAGTTTTATTTATTTATTTTTTTAGTCATTCATGACTGGCCCAATCCCTCCTAACTAAAGGGAGGGTGCAGGTTTTAAAATACAAAACGGTAAATGCCCAATCCCACCTAAAGGAAAGGGGGTGCAGGCTTTACCAGAAGAGAAAGCTGCGTCCCCCTAATAAAAGGAGGACAAGGTTCAGGATTGAGAGACAAGGATTCCTACTAAAGGGGTCTGCATCTCTCAAGGCACAACTGTGAAAACTGGTTGTTTTAAGAGGTAGCATTAGGTTTTTATTATTTTCCTATGGGGCTTAGTGAGTGCAGACCTTGCTACGGTCCACAGCGTGTAAGCTGTATGCAGTCCATGTAATGAGTCCCGCTGTTCCCTTCCCGCAGAAACGCTTTGCTAGCATAGAGGCCGCTATATGTGATCACTAATCAGATCCCCACAGCAGCGCGCCAGAGGTCCCGGCGCAAGGAGACAGAGCAGTGAGATAGTGCCGCGCGGCTGAGGAGATCCTTCAGCCGGGTGTGGGGGCGGCCAGCGGGGATCAGGAGCGCACAGTACAGAGCGCGCTTGTGTCTTCCCTGTCAGCAGAGAGAGGCGCCGCTACGGGACCTGTGAGAGCGGTCCCGGCGCGCGCCGGGCAGCGACAGATAGTATTACCGCACGGCTGAGCAGATACCCTCAGCCGCCGGAGGCGGGGAGCGGGAGGAGAGACGCTGCAGTGAGCACGCGGCTGAGGATAATTCCTCAGCCGCGGGAAAGTTCTACAGCGCAATATACAGGACGGCCAGTAACAGCAAGTTAGGCTCCCTTCAGCAGAACACGGCCATACAGCCAAAATTTTTAATTGGCAGCCATCTTAAAATTCATGCAGGCGCCAGAAAAACTGAGGAGCATGGAGTGCACTATTATAGATTAGTAGTAGGACAGCACCCTCTGCTGGTGAAATGTTATAATGCCTAAAGAATATAATATGATTATGATTTATTTTCAAAGGAACTCTATTACAAAGAGCCTACAGAAAATACGAGGAAGCAAGTAAAGCCGACTCTAACACCATAGCTGACTAACAGTTGGGTGTGAGACGTTTGCAAGTCGGCTGGCTGTAAAGACAAAAGAAATTATTTTATTTTGTTTTATTTTTTTCTTCTGTACAATAGAGAGATATTTCCAGCCAGGCAACTCAATACCTTTTGCTTCCATCATCTATCACAGTCTTTCTCTTCCTAGTTTAAAGGGTGAAAGCGCTGCGAGTCTGGTAAGGGGTTTAGTCAACATGTCTAAACCACCAACCAAGACCTATTATGTTACATGTAACGGGAAGAGCACGCGGATGGCAGCTCCGAGGTGTGCGATTCCTGCTTAGACAAGGACGTTCCACCTGGGAGCAGTGATCCGTCTAGGTCATGGAAGAATAAGATAGAATCTCCAATGTGATGGCGGAATCCCGCACGCAACAATCAGGGCTGCGGGATTCTCAGAGACGATGGAAGACGTTCTCATCAGGTTAACGCCGCCCACACAAGCAGTAACGAATGTGTGCAAGGCAGTTAAAAGGCCTCATCCTCTTGTACCGGAAGCAGAGGAGGAAAGGGGTCTTCTCATTTGATACATCATTGAATCTAACCTAGACGCCGATTTTCCAGAAGAGGACACGGCAATCTCGGGTCTTGATCCTTTAAGCGAAGCGGTGAAGGAGATCCTAAACTTTAAGGTAGCAGAAGTAAAGGAGCCAGAAGAATCCGAATTGTTCGAATCCCAAAAGCCGCGTTCAGCAGCGTTTCCCAATCCTAAATCACTCCAATCTCAAATGGAGGAGGCTTGGAAACAGCCTGACAAACGTTTTAACTTTTTGAACAGGGTTTCAAGTAACTTATCCCCTACCTACGGGTGTAATGGATAAGTGGGAGACTCCACCAGTAGTGGATGGTTCTCTAGGAACCACAATAGATTGATTCAGATGAAACGCAGAGACGACCTTCAGCAGAACTGCTGCCTAGTCCTGAGCTCCGCTCTGTGCTCATAAGACCAAAATAGGAGCTTTTACAAGATAACTCTGACACACGTCTAGCAGAAGCCAGGGCCAATAACGTCACCGTCTTCCACGTGAGGTACTTGTCTTCTACCACTGACAGAGGATCAAACCAGGAGGACTGTAGAAATTCCAACACTACATTCAAGTCCCAGGGTGCCGTGGGCAGTTGAAAAGGAGGTTGAATGTTAAGCACCCCTTGCAAGAAGGTCTGAACTTCTGGCAGTACTGGCAATTTCTTCTGAAAGAAAATGGAGCGAGCTGAAATCTGGACGTTAATGGAACCCAGACGCAAGCCCTTATCCACACCAGCCTGCAGGACACGGAGGAACCGTCCCAAGTGAAACTACGCAGGCGGATACGTGCGGTCCTCGCACCAAGAGACATATCTTCTCCAGATATGATGATAGTGTTTTGACGTCACAGGTTTCCTGGCCTGCACCATGGTAGCAATAACCTTTTTGGAAAGGCCCTTGTGAGTTAGGATGTTCTGCTCAACCTCCATGCCTTCAAACTAAGCCGCCGTAAGCCCTGGTAGATGAACGGTTCTTATTGAAGAAGATCTCTTCTCAGTGGCAGAGGCCAGGGGTCTTCGACGGACATGTCCAGAAGATCCGCGTATCAAGCACTCCGAGGCCAATCAGGGGCAATCAGAATTGCCTGGACTCCTTAATTCCTGATGCACTTAAGCAACCGTGGGAGCAATGGAATCTGAGGAAAAAGGTAGAACAGCCGGTAAGGCCAAGGCGACGTCAGTGCATCTATTGCCCTCGCTTGAGGGTCCCTGGTTCGTGAGCAATACCAACGAAGATTCTTGTTGAGTCGATAAGCCATCATGTCTATTTGTGGGCAGCCCCAACGGTCAATGATCTGTTGAAACACCTGATGGAGATTGTGAAGACTCAGGAAGTCCGCTTCCCAGTTGTCTACCCCCGGAATGAATATTGCGGACATTGCTCTTGCATTTCTTTCTGCCCAGAGGAGTATATTTGACACCTCTCACATGCAGGCCCCGCTTTTTGTCCCTCCTTGTCGATTGATGTACGCCACTGCTGTGGCGTTGTCCGACTGTACCTGGATCGCGTGATCCCTGAGTAGAGGAGAGGCCTGAAGCAGAGTATTGTAGATCGCCACGAAGTTCCAGAATGATGATCGTAGTAGAGCTTTGTAAGCTGACCACTTGCCCTGGAACTGAGGCTCCTATGTGATAGCTCTCCATCCTCTCAGACTCACATCTGTCGTGAGGAGGAGCCAATGCAGGATACAGACACTTCAACCTTTCAGGAGGTTGGAGGACTGTAGCCACCACAAGAGGGAAATCCTGGCTTGAGGTGACAACCGTATTAACCGGTGCATCTGAAGATGTGATCCAGACCACCTGCTCAGGAGATCCAATTGAAATGTTCTGGCATGAAACCTTCCATACTGGATGACCTCGTATGAGGTTACCATTTTCCCTAGCAATCTTATGCAAAGATGGATGGATATTCGAGTAGGCCGTAGAACCATTCGGACCATCTCCTGGAGTG
Organism: Pseudophryne corroboree; assembly: GCF_028390025.1. NCBI lineage: Eukaryota > Metazoa > Chordata > Amphibia > Anura > Myobatrachidae > Pseudophryne > Pseudophryne corroboree. The sequence continues at coordinate 239,961,283 of NC_086445.1, read as the reverse complement.
TTCTCGCTTTGTCCTCTGGGAGGAACACTTTCTGGGCCACAGTATCCGCAACATTCCCAGGAACAGGAGCCTTTGAGTTGGCTCCAGGTGGGACTTCTGTAAATTGAGGATCCACCCATGGTGTGACAGAAGCTGGATAGTGCGGTCTATATGGAGCAATAAAAGCTCCCTGGATCTTGCTTTGATCAGGAGATCATCCAGGTAGGAGATAACATTGACCCCTTGGATCCGGAGTTAGAACAACATCTACGCCATCACCTTCGTGAACACCCTCGGAGCTGTGGACAGGCCGAAGGCTAGCGACTGGAACTGGTAGTGATCGTTCAAGCAGGGCAAACCTCAGGTAAGCCTGATGAGGTGGCCAAATCGGGATACGGGGATAGGCGGCTTTTATACCCTGGGAGACCATGAACTTCCAGGCACGCAATCACTGCTCACAAGGATTCCACCCTGAACTTGAAAACCTTCAGGTAAGGAGTCAAGGATTGTAGATTCAAAATGGACTTACCGAACGGTCCGGTTTCAGTACCACAAAATGGTTGGAGTAGTAACCCTGTCCCTGTTGCTGCAGCGGCACTGGAACAATGCCTTGGGATTGGACCAACTTTAGGATGGCCTGTTGCAGCGTAACGCACGTATCCTCCAAAGCTGTTAAGCTTGATTTGAAATATCGGTGGAGAGGAGCACCCTTTCTAAACACCCCTATATGTATCTGGAGTGTTGGAGGAGCTGTGTGCAAGAGGAAGGCGCCAAGAAGCCGCTGGATCCGCTCTGAGGTAGCTCCGCCCCCTGCAATGGCGCAGGAGCTATACACTTATTTATACTGGCAAATGTCTCCTTTTGGTGTAAAACATAATATAAAAACCTGTCTTCACAACCGCGTGCCAGTGTACACAGGGGGCTATAGCGGGTCCCCCCTCCAGGAGGGTCTCGTATGCCGCACCTGCGTTTTTGCAGCACCAAGAACAAGGGGACTCCCCTAGCGGGGCCCCCGGTTTGTACTCGCCACTGTCGTCACCTTCAGACAATATTAGGGGTGTGCGGCATGCTGCGATTATGACCAAAAAGGCGCAGTGCCCCACTGTACAACAACCTCTCAGGACGGTGGTCCTGCAGCCGGGAAGCGGCTCCGACACCTTGCAAGGCCGGTGACGGTCCACCCCCTAACTCCCACGGTGCAGGTATGCTGTTGCCCAAACCGCATACCGAAAATAATAAAGATTTCAAAAGAAACTGAAAAAAACTCTCTGGAGCTTGCAGAGTGTGCATCCTCTCCTGAGGGCACCTTTTTCTAAACTGCCTGTGGGAGGAGGCATAGAGGGGAGGAGCCAGCATACACAGTGCACCGGCTCCTTTGGACCCCGTCTATACCCCATCATACTAGATTTCTCCAGTATCCCTTATGGATGCTAGAGAAAGCCCCTTAACAGGAAAAAAATAAATACGTAAAAGTTCTGATATAAGGGCACTCATTGCGGTTGCGATTACATTTTCAAGATTAGTGTGCCTGCTGCCAGGCACGTGCGAATAGTTGCACACGCAACCCATTGTTGCTATTCACATCCAGGCGCACTAAGGAGTGTAATCAATTAAGTCCAATTTTTTCGACTGGTCGGAAAAAACTGCACTAATTCAACACAGTGTATTCAATTGCGGGCATTTTCACCCTTTTTTTTTTTTTACTCCTTTTTCGTCCATGCTGTTTCACATTTTTTTTGTCGAATCAGCATGGGCGAAAACGCCCGCGAATTCACCAAAACAAGTGCATCAGCGACAAATTCCCTGATACACCTGGTTTTCACCAGTGCCGGATTTTTCGATCGGTCGAAAAAACGGCACGGGCATTGAATAGGTTGAATGTAAATTCGACCTAAAAACGGGAAAAACTGCACTAATTGAATACCCCCCCAAGTCACAATAACAATAGATGCATGCTTTGAGTGATAACAAACTTATGAAGTCTCTGCAGCAACTGCAGAATGGTATATGGACGGCTGCAGTGTACATGTGACACCCATCATTTTATACTTGAAATAGTTTACACATGAGTGTCTTATACCGTATTAAGGCATTTTCAAATCAGTGATGGCATAATTCAGGACTAGTGCTGTAATATTGCTGGTTGCATCGCAATATTAAAATTGCCATAATTTTCAGCAAAATATTGCAGCTTCGGTGCTTTATTATTATAGTTTATTTATATAGTGCCACAAGGGTTCTGCAGTGCCGAACAAAGTACATAAACAAATGGGCAAAAATAAGATTTTAAACCTACCGGTAAATCTTTTTCTCCTAGTCCGTAGAGGATGCTGGGGAGTCCGTAAGGACCATGGGGTATAGACGGGCTCCGCAGGAGACATGGGCACTATGGGTGTGCACTGGCTCCTCCCTCTATGCCCCTCCTCCAGACCTCAGTTAGAGAAACTGTGCCCAGAGGAGACGGACAGTACGAGGAAAGGATTTTTGTTAATCTAAGGGCAAGATTCATACCAGCCCACACCATCCACACCGTATAACCTGGAATATACGCAACCAGTTAAAAGTATGAACAAAACAGCATCAGCCAAAGACTGATCTCAACTGTAACATAACCCTTATGTAAGCAACAACTATATACAAGCCTTGCAGAAATATGTCCGCACTGGGACGGGTGCCCAGCATCCTCTACAGACTACGAGAAAAAGATTTACCGGTAGGTTTAAAATCTTATTTTCTCTTACGTCCTAGAGGATGCTGGGGACTCCGTAAAGACCATGGGGATTACAACAAAGCTCCAAAATCGGGCGGGAGAGTGCGGATGACTCTACAGCACCGATTGAGCAAACAGGAGGTCCTCATCAGCCAGGGTATCAAACTTGTAGAATTTTGCAAAGGTGTTTGAACCTGACCAAGTAGCTGCTCGGCAAAGCTGTAACGCCGAGACGCCTCGGGCAGCCACCCAAGAAGAGCCCACTTTCCTAGTGGAATGGGCTTTTACCGAATTTGGTACCGGCAATCCAGCCATAGAATGAGCCTGCTGAATCGTGTTACAGATACAGCGAGCAATAGTCTGCTTAGAAGCAGGAGCGCCAAGCTTGTTGGCCGCATACAGGACAAACAGTGCCTCTGTTTTCCTAATCCGAGCCGTCCTGGCTACGTAAATTTTTAAGGTTTTGACTACATCCAGGGACTTGGAATCCTCCAAGTCTCCCGTAGCCACCGGCAACACAATAGGTTGGTTCATATGAAACAATGAAACCACCTTAGGCAAAAATTGAGGACGCGTCCTCAACTCTGCTCTAGCCACATGGAAAATCAGATAGGGGGTTTTGTGAGACAAAGCCGCCAATTAGGACACCCGTCTTGCAGATGCCAAGGCCAACAACATGACCACCTTCCAAGTGAGAAATTTAATTCAACTGTTTGAAGAGGCTCAAACCAGTGAGATTTTAGGAACTGTAACACCACGTTAAGGTCCCAAGGTGCCACTGGGGGCACAAAAGGAGGCTGGATGTGCAGCACTACCTTTACAAAAGTCTGGACTTCTGGGAGAGAAGCCAATTCCTTCTGAAAGAATATAGATAGGGCCGAAATCTGTACCTTAATGGAGCCTAACTTCAGGCCCATATCCACTCCTGTCTGTAGAAAGTGGAGAAAACGGCCCAAGTGGAAATCTTCCATAGGAGCATTCTTGGCTTCACACCAAGATACATACTTCCTCCAGATACAGTGATAATGTTTCGCCATCACCTCCTTCCTAGCCTTTATCAGAGTAGGGATGACTTCCTCCGGAATACCTTTCCCAGCTAGGATTCGGTGTGCAACCGCCATGCCGTCAAACGTAACCGCGGTAAGTCTTGGAACACGCAGGGCCCCCGCAGCAACAGGTCCTCATTGAGAGAAAGAGGCCATGGATCTTCTGTGAGCATCTCCTGAAGATCTGAATACCAGGCCATTCGAGGCCAATCTGGAACAATGAGTATTGTCCAAACTCTTTTTCGTCTTATGATTCTCAATATTTTTGAGATGAGAGGAAGAGGAGGGAACACATAGACCGACTGAAACACCCACGGTGTCACCAGGGCGTCTACCGCTACTGCCTGAGGGTCCCTTTACCTGGCACAATACCTCCGAAGCTTCTTGTTGAGGCGTGACGCCATCATGTCTATTTGAGGAAGTCCCCAAAGACTTGTTATCTCTGCAAAAACTTCTTGATGAAGTCCCCACTCTCCTGGATGGAGATCGTGTCTGCTGAGGAAATCTACCCAGTTGTCCTCTCCCGGAATGTAGACTGCTGACAGAGCGCTTACGTGATTTTCCGCCCAGCGAAGAATCCTGGTGGCTTCCGCCATTGCCACTCTGCTCCTTGTCCCGCCTTGGCGGTTTACATGAGCCACGGCTGTGACGTTGTCTGATTGAATCAGAACCGGTAGGTCGCGAAGAAGATTCTCTGCTTGTCGTAGGCCGTTGTATATGGCCCTTAATTCTAGAATGTTGGTGTGTAGATGAGCCTCCTGGCTTGACCATAGTCCCTGAAAATTTCTTCCTTGTGTGACTGCTCCCCATCCTCGGAGGCTCGCGTCCGTGGTCACCAGAACTCAGTCCTGAATGCTGAACCTGCAACCCTCTAGAAGGTGAGCACTCTGCAGCCACCACAGGAGAGACACCCTGGCCCTGGGAGACAGGCTTATTTTCTGATGAATTTGAAGATGGGACCCGGACCACTTGTCCAGAAGGTCCCACTGAAACGTCCTCGCACGAAACCTGACGAAGGGGATCGCCTCATAGGTCGCCACCATTTTTCCCATTACTTGAGTGCATTGATGAACTGACACTGTTCGGTTTTAACAGGTCTCTGACCATGTTCTGGAGGTCCTGGGCTTTTTCCATCGGGAGAAAAACCCTCTTTTGTTCTGTGTCCAGAATCATGCCTAAGAACGATAGCCGAGTCGTTGGAACCAACTGTGACTTTGGTAGATTTAGAATCCAGCCATGCTGCTGGAGCACTCTCAGGGAGAGCGACACGCTTTTCAGCAACTGATATCTCGATCTCGCTTTTATCAGGAGATCGTCCAAGTATGGGATAATTGTGACTCCCTGCCTGCGCAGGAGCACCATCATCTCCGCCATCACCTTGGTGAAAATCCTCGGGGCCGTGGAAAGCCCAAACGGCAACGTCTGAAACTGGCAATGACAGCCCTGTACAGCGAATCTCAGGTAAGCCTGATGAGGGGGATATATGGGGACATGAAGGTATGCATCCTTTATGTCCAGTGACACCATAATATCCCCCCCCTTCCAGGCTGGAGATAACTGCCCGGAGCGATTCCATCTTGAATTTGAACTTTTGCAAGTACAGGTTTAGAGATTTTAGATTTAGAATGGGTCGGACCGAGCCATCCGGTTTCGGAACCACAAACAGGGTTGAATAGTACCCCTTTCCCCTGTTGAACTAAGGGAACTTTGACAATCACTTGCTGTTACACAGCTTTTGAATTGCAGCTAAAACTATCTCCCTTTCTGTGGGAGAAGCTGGTGAAGCCGATTTGAAAAATCGGCGCAGAAGGCACCTCTTCGAATTCCAGCTTGTAGCCCTGGGATACAATTTCCATCGCCCAAGGATCCACGTCTGTCTGAACCCAGACGTGGCTGAAGAGTCGAAGACTGGGGGCACGGACTCCCTCAGTGGAGCCCCAGCGTCATGCGGTGGATTTAGTAGAAGCCAGGGAGGACTTCTGCTCCTGGGAACTAGCCATGGCAGGCATTCTTTTCCCTTTACCCTTACCTCTGGCGAGGAAGGAAGAGCCCCGACCTCTTCTGGATTTATGCGACCGAAAGGACTGCATCTGATATTGTGGTGTTTTCTTTTGCTGTGGGGGAACAAAAGGCAAAAAAGTAGATTTACCCGCAGTAGCTGTGGAAACCAAATCCGCGAGACCTTCCCCAAATAACCTCACCCTTGTAAGGCAAAACTTCCATATGCCTCTTTGAGTCGGCATCACCCGTCCATTGGCGGGTCCACAGGGCTCGCCTAGCAGAAATCGCCTTGGCGTTGGCTCTTGAACCTAGTAGCCCAACGTCTCTCTGAGCGTCTCTCATATATAAGACTGCGTCTTTAATGTGACCTAAGGTCAATAAAATGGTATCCCTATCTAGGGTATCAATGTCAGCTGACAAGGTATCTGTCCAAGCTGCTACCGCACTACAAACCCAAGCCGATGCTATTGCCGGTCTGAGCAAAGCACCCGTATGTGAATAAATTTATTTTAAGGTAGATTCCTGTCTGCGATCAGCAAGATCCTTGAGGGCCGCCGTGTCTGGAGACGATAGCGCCACCTTCTTGGACAAGCGCGTTAAAGCCTTGTCCACCCTAGGCGAGGATTCCCACCGTACCCTGTCCTGTGCAGGGAAAGGATACGCCATAAGAATCCTCTTGGGAATCTGCAGTCTTTTGTCTGGAGTTTCCCAAGCTTTTTCAAATAACGCGTTCAGCTCATGAGATGCGGGAAAGGTTACCTCAGGTTTCTTTTCCTTAAACATGCATACCCTCGTGTCAGGGACAGAGGGGTCATCTGTGATATGTAAAACATCTTTTATTGCAATAATCATATAATGAATACTTTCGGCCACCCTTGGATGTAACCTCGCATCATCGTAGTCGACACTGGAGTCAGAATCCGTGTCGGTATCAGTGTCTGCTAATTGGGACAGGGGACCCTAAAGGGCCCTGTGACACAGTCAAAGCCATTGATTGACTCCCTGTTATATCCCTGGACTCTGCTTTGTCCAATCTCTTATGTAATAAAGCCACATTTGCATTTAAAACATTCCACATATCTAACCAATCAGGTGTCGGCGTTGCCAACGGAGACACCACAATCATCTGCTCCACCTCCTCCTTAGATGAGCCTTCCGCTTCAGACATGCCGACAAACACGTACCAACACTCCCACACACTCAGGGATATATCTATATGGAGACAGTCCCCCAATAAGGCCCTTTGGAGAGACAGAGAGAGAGTATACCAGCACACACCCAGCGCCACCGTACACTGGAATAAAATCCCAGTTAGTACAGCGCTTTTATATAAATACACTCACTGCGCCAATGAAATGTGCCCCCCCCCCCTCCTTTTTTGCCCTCTGTAACCTTGTTCAGCAGGGGAGAGTCCGGGGAGCCAGGTTAGTGCTGGAGGACCAAGCCCCGCCCCCTCACCGGCGGGCTTCGGTCCCGCTCAAATTATTTATACTGACGGGGGTTTATTAATATACTGCCTCCGCAGTATCTACTTTATATGCCAGCGTTCCGAGAGGTTTTTATTGCTGCCCAGGGTGCACCCCCTGCGCCCTTACAGTGTCCGCTGTGTGTGTTTGTGTGGGAGCAATGGCGCGCAGCGGTAACGCTGCGCGTTACCTCTGTGAAGATCTGAAGTCTTCTGCCGCCTGTGAAGTCTTCTTTTCTTCTTAATACTCACCCGGCTTCTATCTTCCGGCTCTGTGAGGAGGACGGCGGCGCGGCTCCGGGACGAACGGCGAGGGTGAAACTTGCGTTCCGACCCTCTGGAGCTAATGGCGTCCAGTAGCCTAAGAAGCAGAGCCTATCATTCAAGTAGATCTGCTTCTCTCCCCTCAGTCCCACGATGCAGGGAGCCTGTTGCCAGCAGTGCTCCCTGAAAATAAAAAACCTAACAAAAAGTATTTTTCAGAGAAACTCAGGAGAGCTCCCCTGCAGTGCACCCAGTCTCCTCTGGGCACAGGATCTAACTGAGGTCTGGAGGAGGGGCATAGAGGGAGGAGCCAGTGCACACCCATTCTAAAGTCTTTAGAGTGCCCATGTCTCCTGCAGAGCCCGTCTATACCCCATGGTCCTCACGGAGTCCCCAGCATCCTCTAGGACATAAGAGAAACAAAAGAAACAATGATTTACAGTAGAAGACAATGTAGGACAAATACATGGTACATTAACATTGCTGCATCAGGGGACATGACACTAAAACATCAAGGTGGCAGACACAGAGGGTTAGGAGCTGTTGTAGGAGTATGGAGTAGAAAATTAAGAGAGGGAAAAGCGTACTGCTCGCGAGAGCTTACATTTTGAAGGGGAGGAGCAGACAGACAGGGGTGACACAGATGGGGTATAAGTGAGCAATGTAACAGAGGGATAGGATGAGTGATGGCTGAGTTTGATGAAGTAGGTCTTGAGAGCCTGTTTAAAGTTTTGTAGAGAGGTGGAGAGTCTGATATTGAGAGGTAGAGAATTCTAGGGGTAGGGAGCACCACGGCCAAAATCTCGGGAGGTGGGAATGGGATTAAGTAATCAGTGGGCAGGAGAGGCGCTATGAGGGCTGGTGTAAAGGGAGATCAGGTCAGATATGTAAATGGGAGAGGAATTGGTGTAGGGCTTGTAAGAGAGGGGAAGTGGAAGTAGTACGCTTGGAGAGGAAGATGAGCCAGCCAGCAGCATTGAAGATAGATTGGAGTGGAGAATGGCGTTTGTCAGGGAGGCCAGATAGGAGATAACAGTAGTCCAATCTGGAGATGACCAGTGAGTGGATAAGGGACTTCGTAGGATTCAGGGTAAGTAAGGGTCTGAGCCTGGAAATATTTTTAAGATGGAAACAGCAGGACTGCGAGAGATACTAAATGTGTGGTTTGAAGGAGAGGGCGGAATCAAAAGATAACTCCAAGACAACATACTTGAGGGATAGAGGAGATAGTTGTGCCAATCAGTCTTAGACATGTTGAGTTTAAGAAAGCTCTTGGACATCCCAAGAATAGATATCAGAGAGACAGCTGTAGATACAAGCGAGGAGAGAAAGGGAGAGGTCAGGGGAGGAAAGGTAGATTTGAGTTTCATTAGTATAGACAAAAAGAAAAAGGATATATAGACAAAGAAAAGGAGAGCTCCAAGAACAGAACCTCAGTGGATATCTACTGTTAGGGGAAGTAAGGGAGAAGTGGAGTCATGAGACGAGACACAGAAAGAGCGGTCAGAGATACAGGACAGCCAGAGAGGGCAGTATCATGCAGACCAATGGAGTGATGGATTTGCAGGAGGAGGAGGTGGTGGTCCACAGTGTCAAAAGCATCAGAGAGGTCAAGGAAAATAAGCAGAGAGTAGAGGCACTTGGATTTGGAAGCATGGAGGTGGGAGGGGATAGACTCAAGTGGGGTGGTGGTTGGGATGGGAGGGGGGGGGGGGGGGGACCAGATGAGGGTCATCTGAGAGTTACAGGGAAGACAGAAGTCAAAGTTGGCGAGATGGATGGGGAGGGGTGGACCGTGATCACGGAAGGAGGGGGCGGGTTATTGAGGGTCTGTTGGGATATGATGTCCTGACGTATGGAGTAAATTTTTGATGTGAAGTAGGTGGTAAAGTCAAGTTCAGAAAGTGAAGAAGGGGGTTGAGGTGAGGGTGGGCAGAGGAGGGAGTTGACAGTGGCAAAGAGACAACAGGGGTTCAAAGATTGGGAGGAGATGAGGTCCTTGAAGTATGACTGTTTAGAGATGGAAAGGGCAGTACTGTAGGATGAAAGAAAATTTGAAATGGAGAAAGCGCAATTTCCTCTATTGTGGCTCAGCGGTACATGAACATTTTTGCAGATATCTGGCTAATTTGGAATGCCACGGTTAAGGTGTTGATCTTTGAGGGTGAATAGTGGTTGCTGGTGTAACAGAGCCAAGAGCAGAAGTAAGGGAGGCATTGAATAGGGAAGTGGCTTTTTCAGGACAGGAGAGAGAATAGGAAAGAGTAGGAAAAGAAAACGTTAATGGCCTCAGTGTTTCGCTTAGTGATTTATATTGATTTATATTGATTCATTAATGTTCTGCAAACATTAATAATAAATAAGGTCAGGCTTGCCAGTTTGTAATAGGAAAATATACCAATGGCATTTAGCCTAACTTTCATACCAGTACACTTTTGTTCCAGAAAAATTATTCCATTCCCAGAACTTGTCAGCATCCCCCTTCCCCCACATTAAATGGTACCTTCTGCAGTTGACGAATAGGTACAGATGTGTCACTTACATCTATCATACCTGCATGTTAAACAGTCCTTCTAGTCACACCATATCGTAGAGTGACTCAGTAGCGTACAGCGTCTTTACGTGCAACTTTTTCCATTAAAATGCATCTTATTCACAAAACTATTATACTAGGATGCATAAGCAGTTTATGCTGATTAAAATGATATGTGGCGTTTCCATATTCTGTGTGCGACTGCAGCTGTATCTGCATACAGAGGTGGCATACATTGGAACATCCGACCAGCGTGCAACACTGCTGTGGATAACTGCAAAAGTTTATACTAGGCCACATGTGAAAGCAGTGTTCAATAGTTTAACGCTCCTCTTCTTCTATGGGGTACAGGAGAAGACAGCCCACTTGGGTCCCACCGCTGACCCCAAGGCAAGGCTCTGCGCACTGCTTGAGCTCGTGAACACCACCATTGGTTGCAAGATAACGTCAAATGTATAGACTGGTCCAACAAGTTGGGATCCAAACTCTTTTGGGCAGATGAACAATTATGCATGTGGATAAAAAAAAACATGAGGCAATGGACCCCCCATGCCAACAAGTGACAGTCTAGGGAGGCGATGGCTTGGATAAGTTCTGGGGTATTTTCAGAAGGCACGCATTAGGACCCCTGACATATCTGAGGAAATTACTGAGTGGAGGATGCTAAACATCTATAATGCAGATCATTTGCTCCCTTTCATGATATGCAGTCACTCAGACAGGAGCCAGCTGACAATGGAGGTAATTCAGATCTGATCGCAGCAGCAAATTTGTTAGCTAATGGGCAAAACCATGTACACTGCAGGTGGGGCAGATATAACATGTGCAGAGAGAGTATGATTTAGGTGTAAAGTGTTCAAACTGAAATCTAAATTGCAGAGAAAAATAAAGCAGACAGTATTTACCCTGCACAGAAACAATATAACCCACCCAAATCTAACTCTCTCTTCAAATGTTATATCTGCTTCTCCTGCAGTGCACATGGTTTTGCCCACTAGCTAACAAATTTGCTGCTGCGATCAGATCTGAATTAGCCCCACTTTGTCAGCGCACAGGTCCACAGTCAACAGAAAATGGCTGGCGGCGCATTCCTCTGAATTTGGCATCAACGGATTTGAACTCAACAGAACATGTGGGATGCAATTCAATGTGCTTTCAATGGCAAGTTTCCACCATTGACAAATATTAGGGGGCCATTATTCAAGAGACATAGGGGTATATACAATTGCAGTCGAATTCCAGCTGGAATTCGACCGTTTTTTAATTCGACAGTCAGACACCCTACCGCCGGGACCCGAATTCGACATATTCAATAAAAAACGGATTCGACAGTCCCACTGTCGAAAAACGGACCAATTGACGGATAGTGTGCGTCCTGGATTCAACTTTTTGGACGGCACAAAAGTGTTTAAAAAATAAGAATTTACTCACCGGTAATTCTATTTCTCGTAGTCCGTAGTGGATGCTGGGAACTCCGTAAGGACCATGGGGAATAGAAGGGCCCCGCAGGAGACTGGGCACTCTAAGAAAGAATTAGGACTACTGGTGTGCACTGGCTCCTCCCTCTATGCCCCTCCTCCAGACCTCAGTTAGGGAAACTGTGCCCGGAAGAGCTGACACAATAAGGAAAGGATTTGGAATCCCGGGTAAGACTCATACCAGCCACACCAATCACACCGTACAACTCGTGATACTATACCCAGTTAACAGTATGAATAACAACTGAGCCTCACTAACAGATGGCTCATAACAATAACCCTTTAGTTAGGCAATAACTATATACAAGTATTGCAGACAATCCGCACTTGGGATGGGCGCCCAGCATCCACTACGGACTACGAGAAATAGAATTACCGGTGAGTAAATTCTTATTTTCTCTGACGTCCTAGTGGATGCTGGGAACTCCGTAAGGACCATGGGGATTATACCAAAGCTCCCAAACGGGCGGGAGAGTGCGGATGACTCTGCAGCACCAAATGAGCAAACTCAAGGTCCTCCTCAGCCAAGGTATCAAACTTGTAGAATTTTGCAAACGTGTTTGATCCCGACCAGGTAGCAGCTCGGCAAAGTTGTAAAGCCAAGACCCCTCGGGCAGCCGCCCAAGAAGAGCCCACCTTCCTCGTGGAATGGGCTTTGACTGATTTAGGATGCGGCAGTCCAGCCGCAGAATGTGCAAGTTGAATCGTGGAGCAGATCCAGCGAGCAATAGTCTGCTTAGAAGCAGGAGCACCCAGCTTGTTGGGTGCATGCAGGATAAACAGCGAGTCAGTCTTTCTGACTTTAGCCGTCCTGGAAACATAGATTTTCAGGGCCCGGACTACGTCCAGCAACTTGGAGGCCTCCAAGTCCCGAGTAGCCGCAGGCACCACAATAGGTTGGTTCAAATGAAACGCCGATACTACCTTAGGGAGGAATTGGGGACGCGTCCTCAATTCTGCTCTGTCCATATGGAAGATCAGATAGGGGCTTTTACAGGACAAAGCCGCCAATTCTGACACCTACCTAGCCGAAGCTAAGGCCAAAAGCATGACCACTTTCCGCGTGAGATACTTTAATTCCACGGTCTGAAGTGGCTCAAACCAATGTGATTTCAGGAAATCCAACACAACGTTGAGATCCCAAGGTGCCACTGGGGGCACAAAAGGGGGCTGAATATGCAGCACTCCCTTAACAAACATCTGAACTTCAGGTAGTGAAGCCAGTTCTTTTTGAAAGAAAATAGACAGGGCCGAAATCTGGACTTTAATGGATCCCAATTTTAGGCCCATAGTCACTCCTGACTGTAGGAAGTGCAGAAATCGACCCAGCTGAAATTCTTCTGTGGGGGCCTTCATAGCCTCACACCAAGCAACATATTTTCGCCATATGCAGTGATAATGCTTTGCTGTCACATCTTTCCTAGCCTTTATCAGCGTAGGAATTACTTCAACCAGAATGCCCTTTTCCATCAGGATCCGGCGTTCAACCGCCATGCCGTCAAACGCAGCCGCGGTAAGTCTTGGAACAGACAGGGCCCCTGCTGTAGCAGGTCCAGTCTGAGAGGCAGAGGCCAAGGGTCCTCTGAGATCATTTCTTGTAGTTCCGGGTACCAAGTCCTTCTTGGCCAATCCGGAACGATCAGTATAGTTCATACTCCTCTCTTTCTTATTATCCTCAGCACCTTTGGTATGAGAGGAAGAGGAGGGAACACATAAACCGACTGGTACACCCACGGTGTCACTAGAGCGTCCACAGCTATCGCCTGAGGGTCCCTTGACCTGGCGCAATATCTTTTTAGCTTTTTGTTTAGGCGGGACGCCATCATGTCCACCTGTGGCCTTTCCCAACGGTTTACAATCAGTTGGAAGACTTCTGGATGAAGTCCCCACTCTCCCGGGTGGAGGTCGTGCCTGCTGAGGAAGTCTGCTTCCCAGTTGTCCACTCCCGGAATGAACACTGCTGACAGTGCTATCACGTGATTCTCCGCCCATCGGAGAATCCTTGTGGCTTCTGCCATCGCCATCCTGCTTCTTGTGCCGCCCTGTCGGTTTACATGGGCGACTGCCGTGATGTTGTCTGACTGAATCAGCACCGGCTGGTTTTGAAGCAGGGGTCTTGCCTGACTTAGGGCATTGTAAATGGCCCTTAGTTCCAGAAAATTTATGTGTAGGGTAGCCTCCTGACTCGACCGTTGTCCTTGGAAGTTTCTTCCCTGCGTGACTGCCCCCCAACCTCGGAGGCTTGCATCCGTGGTCACCAGGACCCAGTCCTGTATGCCGAATATGCGGCCCTCGAGAAGATGAGCACTCTGCAGCCACCACAGCAGAGACACCCTGGCCCTCGGGGACAGGGTGATCAGCCGATGCATCTGAAGATGCGATCCGGACCACTTGTCTAACAGATCCCACTGAAAGATCCTTGCATGGAACCTGGCGAATGGAATTGCCTCGTAAGAAGCTACCATCTTTCCCAGGACTCGCGTGCAGTGATGCACCGACACCTGTTTTGGTTTCAGGAGGTCTCTGACCAGAGATGACAAATCCTTGGCCCTCTCCTCCGGGAGAAACACCTTCTTCTGTTCTGTGTCCAGAACCATACCCAGAAACAGCAGACGCGTCGTAGGAACCAGCTGCGACTTTGGAATATTCAGAATCCAGCCGTGCTGTTGTAGCACTTCCTGAGATAGTGCTACTCCGACCAACAACTGCTCCCTGGACCTCGCCTTTATAAGGAGATCGTCCAAGTATGGGATAATTATAACTCCCTTCTTTCGAAGGAGTATCATCATTTCGGCCATTACCTTGGTAAATACCCTCGGTGCCGTGGACAGACCAAACGGCAACGTCTGGAATTGGTAATGGCAGTCTTGTACCACAAAACGGAGGTACACCTGGTGAGGTGGGTAAATGGGGACATGCAGGTAAGCATCCTTGATTTCCAGTGATACCATGTAATCCCCTTCTTCCAGGCTTGCAATAACCGCCCTGAGCGATTCCATTTTGAACTTGAACCTTCTTATATAAGTGTTCAAGAATTTCAAATTTAGAATGGGTCTCACCGAACCGTCTGGTTTCGGTACCACAAACATTGTGGAATAGTAACCCCATCCCTGTTGAAGGAGGGGAACTTTGATTATCACCTGCTGGAGGTACAGCTTGTGAATTGCCGCCAGCACTACCTCCCTGTCTGGGGGAGTAGCTTGCAAGGCTGATTTGAGGTAACGGCGAGGGGGAGACGTCTCGAATTCCAGCATGTATCCCTGAGATACCACTTGTAGAACCCAGGGATCCACTTGTGAGCGAACCCACCGGTCGCTGAAGTTCCGGAGACGGGCCCCCACCGCACCTGGCTCCACCAGTGGAGCCCCAGCGTCATGCGGTGGATTTAGTGGAAGCAGGGGAGGATTTTTGTTCTTGGGAACTGGCTGTATGGTGCAGCTTTTTCCCTCTACCCCTGCCTCTGGGCAGAAAGGACGCGCCTTTAACCCGCTTGCCTTTCTGGGGCCGAAAGGACTGTACCTGATAATACGGTGCTTTCTTAGGCTGTGAGGGAACCTGAGGTAAAAATGTCGACTTCCCAGCTGTCGCTGTGGAAACGAGGTCCGAGAGACCATCCCCAAACAATTCCTCACCCTTGTAAGGAAAAACCTCCATGTGCCTTTTAGAATCCGCATCACCTGTCCACTGCTGAGTCCATAATACTCTCCTGGCAGAAATGGACATTGCATTTATTCTAGATGCCAGCCGGCAAATATCCCTCTGTGCATCTCTCATATATAAGACTACGTCTTTAATATGCTCTATGGTTAGCAATATAGTGTCCCTGTCAAGGGAATCAATGTTATCAGACAGGGAATCAGACCACGCTGCTGCAGCACTGCACATCCATGCTGAAGCAATAGCAGGTCTTAGTATAGTACCTGAGGGTGTATATACAGACTTCAGGATAGCCTCCTGCTTTCTATCCGCAGGCTCCTTTAAGGCGGCCGTATCCTGAGACGGTAGTGCCACCTTTTTTGACAAGCGTGTGAGCGCTTTATCCACCCTCGGGGATGTCTCCCAACGTACCCTGTCCTCTGGCGGGAAAGGGTACGCCATTAGTAACTTTTTAGAAATCACTAGTTTTTTATCAGGGGAAGCCCACGCTTCTTCACACACTTCATTTAACTCATCTGATGGGGGAAAAACCACTGGTTGCTTTTTCTCCCCAAACATAATACCCTTTTTTGTGGTACCTGGGTTAATGTCAGAAATGTGCAACACATTTTTCATAGCCGTAATCATGCAACGGATGGCCCTGGTGGAATGTACATTAGTCTCGTCGTCGTCGACACTGGAGTCAGACTCCGTGTCGACATCTGTGTCTGCCATCTGAGGTAGCGGGCGTTTTTGAGCCCCTGATGGCCTTTGAGACGCCTGGGCAGGCACTGGCTGAGTAGCCGGCTGTCCCACAGCTGTTATGTCATCGAACCTTTTATGTAAGGAGTTGACACTGTCGGTTAATACCTTCCACATATCCATCCACTCTGGTGTTGACCCCGCAGGGGGTGACATCACATTTATCGGCACCTGCTCCGCCTCCACGTAAGTCTCCTCATCAAACATGTCGACACAGCCGTACCGACACCGCACACACACAGGGAATGCTCTGACTGAGGACAGGACCCCACAAAGTCCTTTGGGGAGACAGAGAGAGAGTATGCCAGCACACACCACAGCGCTATATAAACGGATTTACACTACACAAAGTGATTTTCCCTATAGCAGCTATAATATACAGTTTTGCGCCTAAATTTAGTGCCCCCCCTCTCTTTTTTACCCTATTGAGCCTGGAAACTGCAGGGGAGAGCCTGGGGAGCTGTCTTCCAGCGGCGCTGTGAAGAGAAAATGGCGCCAGTGTGCTGAGGGAGATAGCCCCGCCCCCTTCTCGGCGGGCTTATCCCGCTCTTTTATTAATATTATGGCAGGGGATTTTTACACATATATAGTTTATCAGACTATATTATGTGTTTTTTTGCCACTTTAAGGTATTCTAATTGCAGCCCAGGGCGCCCCCCCCCAGCGCCCTGCACCCATTAGTGACCGGAGTATGTGGTGTGCATAGGGAGCAATGGCGCACAGCTGCAGTGCTGTGCGCTACCTTAATGAAGACCGGAGTCTTCAGCCGCCGATTTCCAGGACGTTCTTCTTGCTTCTGGCTCTGCAAGGGGGACAGCGGCGCGGCTCCGGGACCGGACGACCGAGGCTGGGCCTGTGTTCGATCCCTCTGGAGCTAATGGTGTCCAGTAGCCTAGAAGCCCAAGCTAGCTGCAAGCAGGTAGGTTCGCTTCTCTCCCCTAAGTCCCTCGTAGCAGTGAGTCTGTTGCCAGCAGATCTCACTGAAAATAAAAAACCTAATAAATAATAAGATTTTACTCACCGGTAAATCTATTTCACGTAGTCCGTAGTGGATGCTGGGAACTCCGTAAGGACCATGGGGAATAGACGGGCTCCACAGGAGACTGGGCACTCTAAAAGAAAGATTAGGTACTATCTGGTGTGCACTGGCTCCTCCCTCTATGCCCCTCCTCCAGACCTCAGTTAGGATACTGTGCCCGGAAGAGCTGACACAATAAGGAAGGATTTTGAATCCCGGGTAAGACTCATACCAGCCACACCAATCACACCGTATAACTCGTGATACTATACCCAGTTAACAGTATGAAATAAAACTGAGCCTCTCAACAGATGGCTCAACAATAACCCTTTAGTTAGGCAATAACTATATACAAGTATTGCAGACAATCCGCACTTGGGATGGGCGCCCAGCATCCACTACGGACTACGAGAAATAGATTTACCGGTGAGTAAAATCTTATTTTCTCTGACGTCCTAGTGGATGCTGGGAACTCCGTAAGGACCATGGGGATTATACCAAAGCTCCCAAACGGGCGGGAGAGTGCGGATGACTCTGCAGCACCGAATGAGAGAACTCAAGGTCCTCCTCAGCCAGGGTATCAAATTTGTAGAATTTAGCAAACGTGTTTGCCCCTGACCAAGTTGCAGCTCGGCAAAGTTGTAAAGCCGAGACCCCTCGGGCAGCCGCCCAAGATGAGCCCACTTTCCTCGTGGAATGGGCTGTTACTGATTTAGGATGCGGCAATCCAGCCGCAGAATGCTCCAGCTGAATTGTGCTACAAATTCAGCGAGCAATAGTCTGCTTAGAAGCAGGAGCACCTATTTTGTTGGGTGCCTACAGGATAAAAAACGAGTCAGTTTTCCTGACTCCAGCCGTCCTGGAAATATAAATTTTTAAGGCCCTGACTACGTCCAGTAACTTGGAATCTTCCAAGTCCCTAGTAGCCGCAGGCACTACAATAGGTTGGTTCAAGTGAAAAGCTGATACCACCTTAGGGAGAAACTGGGGACGAGTCCTCAATTCTGCCCTATCCATATGTAAAATCAGATAAGGGCTTTTACATGACAAAGCCGCCAATTCTGACACATGCCTGGCCGAAGCCAAGGCCAATAACATGACCACTTTCCACGTGAGATATTTCAAATCCACAGTTTTAAGTGGCTCAAACCAATGTGATTTTAAGAAACTCAACACCACGTTGAGATCCCAAGGTGCCACAGAAGGCACAAAAAAGGGGCTGAATATGTAGCACTCCCTTTACAAATGTCTGAACTCCAGACAGTGAAGCCAGTTCTTTCTGTAAGAAAATCGACAGAGCCAAAATCTGGACCTTAATGGAACCCAAATTTAGGCCCATAGTCACTCCTGACTGTAGGAAGTGCAGAAAACGACCCAGCTGAAATTGCTCTGTTGGGGCCTTCCTGGCCTCACACCACGCAACATATTTTCGCCAAATACGGTGATAATGGTTTGCGGTTACTTCTTTCCTGGCTTTTATCAGCGTAGGAATGACTTCCTCCGGAATGCCCTTTTGCTTTAGGATCCGGAATTCAACCGCCATGCCGTCCAACGCAGGCGCGGTAAGTCTTGGAACAGACAGGGCCCCTGCTGTAGCAGATCCTGTCTGAGCGGTAGAGGCCATGGGTCCTCTGATATTATTTCTTGAAGTTCTGGGTACCAAGCTCTTCTTGGCCCATCCGGAACCACGAGTATCGTTCTTACTCCTCGTTTTCTTATTATTCTCAGTACCTTTGGTATGAGAGGCAGAGGAGGGAATACATAAACCGACTGGTACACCCACGGTGTCACTAGAGCGTCCACAGCTATTGCCTGAGGGTCCCTTGACCTGGCGCAATATCTAGTTTTTTGTTTAGGCGGGACGCCATCATGTCCACCTGTGGCCTTTCCCAACGGTTTACCAACAGTTGGAAGACTTCTGGATGAAGTCCCCACTCTCCCGGGTGTCGGTCGTGTCTGCTGAGGAAGTCTGCTTCCCAGTTGTCCACTCCCGGAATGAACACTGCTGACAGTGCTAAGACGTGATTTTCCGCCCATCGGAGAATCCTTGTGGCTTCTGCCATCGCCATCCTGCTTCTTGTGCCGCCCTGTCTGTTTACATGGGCGACTGCCGTGATGTTGTCTGATTGGATCAGTACCGGCTGGTTTTGAAGCAGAGGCCTTGCCAGACTTAGGGCATTGTAAATGGCCCTCAGTTCCAGAATATTTATGTGTAGGGACGACTCCTGACTTGACCAAAGTCCTTGGAAATTTCTTCCCTGTGTGACTGCCCCCCAGCCTCGAAGGCTGGCATCCGTGGTCACCAGGACCCAGTCCTGTATGCCGAATCTGCGGCCCTCTTGAAGATGAGCACTCTGCAGCCACCACAGTAGAGATACCCTGGTCCTTGGAGACAGGGTTATCAGCCGATGCATCTGAAGATGCGATTCCGACCACTTGTCCAAGAGGTCCCACTGAAAGGTTCTTGCATGGAACCTGCCGAATGGAATTTTGCTTCGTAAGAAGCTACCATTTTTCCCAGGACTCGTGTGCAGTGATGCACCGATACCTGTTTTGGTTTCAGGAGGTCTCTGACTAGAGATGACAGCTCCTTGGCTTTCTCCTGCGGGAGAAACACTTTTTTCTGTTCTGTGTCCAGAACCATCCCCAGGAACAGCAGGCGTGTGGTAGGAACCAGCTGTGACTTTGGAATGTATAGAATCCATCCGTGCTGTTGTAGCACTTCCCGAGATAGTGCTACTCTGACCAACAACTGCTCCATGGACCTCGCCTTTATAAGGAGATCGTCCAAGTACGGGATAATTAAAAACTCCCTTTTTTCGAAGGAGTATCATCATTTCTGCCATTACCTTGGTAAAGACCCTCGGTGCCGTGGACAGTCCAAACGGCAGTGTTTGGAATTGGTAATGGCAATCCTGTACCACAAATCTGAGGTACTCCTGGTGAGGATGGTAAATGGGGACATGTAGGTAAGCATCCTTGATGTCCAGGGATACCATGTAATCCCCCTCCTCCAGGCTTGCAATAACCGCCTTGAGCGATTCCATCTTGAACTTGAATTTTTTTTATATGTGTTCAAGGACTTCAAATTTAAAATGGGTCTCACCGAACCGTCCGGTTTCGGTACCACAAACAGTGTGGAATAGTAACCCCGTCCTTGTTGAAGTAGGGGCACCTTGACTATCACCTGCTGGGAATACAGCTTGTGAATTGCCTCTAGCACAGCCTCCCTGCCTGAGGGAGTTGTCGGCAAGGCAGATTTGAGGAAACGGCGGGGGGGAGACGCCTCGAATTCCAGCCTGTACCCCTGAGATACTACTTGAAGGATCCAGGGATCCACCTGTGAGCGAGCCCACTGATCGCTGAATTTTTTGAGGCGGCCCCCACCGTACCTGGCTACGCCTGTGGAGCCCCCGCGTCATGCGGTGGACTCAGAGGAAGCGGGGGAAGAATTTTGATTCTGGGAACTGGCTGACTGGTGCAGCTTTTTCCCTCTTTCCTCGTCTCTGTGCAGAAAGGAAGCGCCTTTGACCCGCTTGCTTTTCTGAAGCCGAAAGGACTGTACCTGATAATACAGTGCTTTCTTAGGCTGTGAGGAAACCTGAGGTAAAAAAATTTCTTCCCAGCTGTTGCTGTGGATACGAGGTCCCAGAGACCATCCCCAAACAATTCCTCACCCTTATAAGGCTCTATGTGCCTTTTAAAGTCAGCATCACCTGTCCAGTGTCGGGTCTCTAATACCCTCCTGACAGAATGGACATTGCATTAATTCTGGATGCCAGCCGGCAAAATATCCCTCTGTGCATCCCTCATATATAAGACGACGTCTTATGTTCGCAAAATAGTATCCCTGTTTGACAGGGTCACAGACCACGCTGCAGCAGCACTATCTGCAGGTCTCAGTCTAGTACCTGAGTGTGTAAATACAGACTTCAGGATAGCCTCCTGCTTTTTATCAGCAGGTACCTTCAAAGTGGCCGTATCCTAAGACGGCAGTGCCACCTTTTTTGACAAACGTGTGAGCTCCTTATCCACCCTAGGGGATATCTCCCAGCGTAACTTATCCTCTGGCAGGAAAAGGTACGCCATCAGTAACTTTTTAGAAATTACCAGTTTCTTATCGGGGGAACCCACGCTTTTTCACACTTCATTCACTCATTTGATGGGGGAACAAAACACTGCCTGCTTTTTCTCCCCAAACATAAAACCCTTTTTTAGTGGTACTTGGGTTAATGTCAGAAATGTGTAACACATTTTTTTTATTGCCGGGATCATGTAACGGATGTTCCTAGTGGATTGTGTATATGTCTCAACCTCGTCGACACTGGATTCAGACTCCGTGTTGACATCTGTGTCTGCCATCTGAGGGAGCGGGCGTTTTTGAGCCCCTGATGGCCTTTGAGACGCCTGGGCAGGCGCGGGCTGAGAAGCCGGCTGTCCAATAGCTGTTACGTCATCCAGCCTTTTATGTAAGGAGTTGACACTGTCGGTTAATACCTTCCACCTATCCATCCACTCTGGTGTCGGCCTACAGGGGGCGACATCCCATTTATCGGCATCTGCTCCGCCTCCACATAAGCCTCCTCATCAAACATGTCGACACAGCCGTACCGACACACCGCAGACACACAGGGAATGCTCTGACTGAGGACAGGACCCCACACAGCCCTTTGGGGAGACAAAGAGAGAGTATGCCAGCACACACCAGAGCGCTATATAATGTAGGGATAAACACTATCACTGAGTTTTCCCCAATAGCTGCTTGTATAAACAATATTGCGCCTAAATTTAGTGCCCCCCCTCTCTTTTTAACCCTTTGAGCCTGAAAACTACAGGGGAGAGCCTGGGGAGCTGTCTTCCAGCTACACTGTGAAGAGAAAATGGCGCCAGTGTGCCGAGGGAGATAGCTCCGCCCCTTTTTCGCGGACTTTTCTCCCGCTTATTTATGGATTCTGGCAGGGGTAATTATCACATATATAGCCTCTGGGGCTATATATTGTGATTATTTTGCCAGCCAAGGTGTTTTTATTGCTGCTCAGGGCGCCGCCCCCCCCCCCCCAGCGCCCTGCACCCTCAGTGACCGGAGTGTGAAGTGTGTATGAGGAGCAATGGCGCACAGCTGCAGTGCTGTGCGCTACCTTGGTGAAGACTGAAGTCTTCTGCCGCCGATTTTCCGGACCATCTTCATGCTTCTGGCTCTGTAAGGGGGACGGCGGCGCGGCTCCGGGAACGAACACCAAGGACGGGTCCTGCGGTCGATCCCTCTGGAGCTAATGGTGTCCAGTAGCCTAAGAAGCCCAAGCTAGCTGCAAGCAGGTAGGTTCGCTTCTTCTCCCCTTAGTCCCTCGTTGCAGTGAGCCTGTTGCCAGCAGGTCTCACTGTAAAATAAAAAACCTAACATATACTTTCTTTCTAGGAGCTCAGGAGAGCCCCTAGTGTGCATCCAGCTCGGCCGGGCACAGAAATCCAACTGGGGTCTGGAGGAGGGGCATAGAGGGAGGAGCCAGTGCACACCAGATAGTACCTAATCTTCCTTTTAGAGTGCCCAGTCTCCTGCGGAGCCCGTCTATTCCCCATGGTCCTTACGGAGTTCCCAGCATCCACTAGGACGTCAGAGAAACTTTCTTTACTAGAAGCTCAGGAGAGCCCCTAGTGTGCAACCAGCTCGAGCCGGGCACAGATTCTAACTGAGGTCTGGAGGAGGGGCATAGAGGGAGGAGCCAGTGCACACCAGTAGTCCTAATTCTTTCTTAGAGTGCCCAGTCTCCTGCGGAGCCCGTCTATTCCCCCTTACGGAGTTCCCAGCATCCACTAGGACGTCAGAGAAAACCCAGATAAAATTGCGTCGGGTCCCCCCTCCTAAGCATAACCAGCCTCGGGCTCTTTGAGCCGATCCTGGTTGTAAAAATACGGGAGGGAAATTGACAGGGGATCCCCCGTATTTATACAACCAGCAGTGGGCTCTGCGTCCGGTCCTGGTGCAAAAAATACGGGGGACAAAAAGCGTAGGGGTCCCCCCTATTTTTAACACCAGCACCGGCCTCCACTAGCTGGAGAGATAATGCCACAGCCGGGGGACACTTTTATACTGGTCCCTGCGGCCGTGGCATTAAATCCCCAACTAGTCACCCCTGGCCGGGGTACCCTGGAGGAGTGGGGACCCCTTAAATCAAGGGGTCACCCCCTCCAGCCACCCAGGGGTGAAGCCCGAGGCTGTCCCTCCCATCCAAGGGCTGCGGATGGGGGGCTGATAGCCTTGTGTCCAATAAAAGAATATTGTTTTTTGTAGCAGAACTACAAGTCCCAGCAAGCCTCCCCCGCAAGCTGGTACTTGGAGAACCACAAGTACCAGCATGCGGGGGGGGAACGGGCCCGCTGGTACCTGTAGTTCTACTGCAAAAAAAATACCCAAATAAAAACAGTACACAGACACCGTGAAAGTAAAACTTTATTACATACATGCACGCCGACACACACATACTTACCTATGTTCACACGCCGACTCTGTCCACTTCTCCATGTAGAATCCATGGGGTACCTGAAAATAAAATTATACTCACAAAAATCCTGTGTAGCATCTGTCCTCTTCTCTTTATAATCCACGTACTTGGCTTCACCCCTGGCCCTTGGGTGGCTGGAGGGGGGGACCCCTTGATTTAAGGGGTCCCCACTCCTCCAGGGTACTCCGTCCAGGTGTGACTAGTTGGGGATTTAATGTCACGGCCGCAGGTACCAGTATAAAAGTGTCCCCCGGCTGTGGCATAATCTCTCCAGCTAGTGGAGCCCGGTGCTGGTGTTAAAAATTCGGGGGACCCCTACGCTTTTTGTCCCCAGTATTTTTTGCACCAGGACCGGACGCAGAGTGGTTGTAAAAATACGGGGGATCCCCTGTCAATTCCCCCCCCCCCCCGTATTTTTACAACCAGGACCGGCTCAAAGAGCCCGAGGCTAGTTATGCTTAGGAGGGGGACCCCACGCATTTTATTTCTTGATTTTTAACCCATTCCCACCCCTTCCCACTGAAAAACATGCTCTGATCTCTTCATATTATTTTAGTCAGTACAAAAAAAAAATATATATATATTCTTTTAAAAAATATATAAATAATACTTGTGGCTCCTAATAGACAAACCAAGTAGATAATCCCTTCCAATATAAATAGATATGCTATTAGCAACAACAACAAAAAAAAACCCAAGTTTTTAAAAAAATTTATTAGATTCCGCCACCAAAATGAGGCGGACTGAAATTGACGAAATGACTGTTGAAAAGCACTGTTGTCGAATCGACATTCTTCAATTGAATATACTTTTGTCGAAAAGCCGCATTTTTACCATTGCAGACATGTCAAATTTGACAACTGTCGAATTTCAAAAAATCGAATCTGAAACGGACGTTTTTTTGTCGAAAAGTACTGTATTGCATTGTCAAAAAAATTTTTTGCATCGAAAATGCCCCGTTTTTCGACATTTGCGGCAATTCGACCGCAATTGCATATACCCCATGGTGTATGTACATTATCTATGCAACACTGCAAAGAGGTTGTGGAGGCTATGCCCCATCATTTTGCTGCTGTAATCCAATAAAAAGAGGAGCTACGCATTACTAGACAGATGTCTCAGTTTTTCTGGCACGAGTCTATATATATATATTATAATTTATCAATTACTGAGGCCTGAAAAATGCTGATAACCTTATTTTAGCATTAGCGACGCTACCAGAAAATAAGAATTTACTTACCGATAATTCTATTTCTCGGAGTCCGTAGTGGATGCTGGGGTTCCTGAAAGGACCATGGGGAATAGCGGCTCCGCAGGAGACAGGGCACAAAAGTAAAGCTTTCCGATCAGGTGGTGTGCACTGGCTCCTCCCCCTATGACCCTCCTCCAAGCCAGTTAGGTACTGTGCCCGGACGAGCGTACACAATAAGGGAGGAATTTTGAATCCCGGGTAAGACTCATACCAGCCACACCAATCACACCGTACAACTTGTGATCTAAACCCAGTTAACAGTATGATAACAGCGGAGCCTCTGAAAAGATGGCTCACAACAATAATAACCCGATTTTTGTAACTATGTACAAGTATTGCAGATAATCCGCACTTGGGATGGGCGCCCAGCATCCACTACGGACTCCGAGAAATAGAATTATCGGTAAGTAAATTCTTATTTTCTCTATCGTCCTAGTGGATGCTGGGGTTCCTGAAAGGACCATGGGGATTATACCAAAGCTCCCAAACGGGCGGGAGAGTGCGGATGACTCTGCAGCACCGAATGAGAGAACTCCAGGTCCTCCTTAGCCAGGGTATCAAATTTGTAGGATTTTACAAACGTGTTTGCCCCTGACTAAATAACCGCTCGGCAAAGTTGTAAAGCCGAGACCCCTCGGGCAGCCGCCCAAGATGAGCCCACCTTCCTTGTGGAATGGGCATTTACATATTTTGGCTGTGGCAGGCCTGCCACAGAATGTGCAAGCTGAATTGTATTACACATCCAACTAGCAATAGTCTGCTTAAAAGCAAGAGCACCCAGTTTGTTGGGTGCATACAGGATAACAGCAAGTCAGTTTTCCTGACTCCAGCCGTCCTGGAACCTATATTTTCAGGGCCCTGACAACATCTAGCAACTTGGAGTCCTCCAAGTCCCTAGTAGGTGCAAGGCACCACAATAAGCTGGTTCAGGTGAAACACTGACACCACCTTAGGGAGAGAACTGGGGACGAGTCCGCAGCTCTGCCCTGTCCGAATGGACAAACAAATATGGGCTTTTTTGAGAAAAAAACCACCAATTTGACACTCGCCTGGTCCAGGCCAGGGCCAAGAACATGGTCACTTTTCATGTGAGATGCTTCAAATCCACAGATTTGACTGGTTTTAAACCAATGTGACTTGAAGAATCCCAGAACTACGTTGAGATCCCACAGTGCCACTGGAGGCACAAAAGAGGGTTGTATATGCAATACTCCCTTGACAAAGTTCTGGACATCAGGAACTGAAGCCAATTCTTTCTGGAAGAAAATTGACAGGGCCGAAATTTGAACCTTAATGGACCCCAATTTGAGGCCCATAGACACTCCTGTTTGCAGGAAATGCAGGAATCGACCGAGTTGAAATTTCTTTGTGGGGCCTTCCTGGCCTCACACCACGCAACATATTTTCGCCACATGTGGTGATAATGTTGTGCGTTCACCTCCTTTCTGGCTTTGACCAGGGTAGGAATGACCTCTTCCGGAATGCCTTTTTCCCTTAGGATCCGGCGTTCCACCGCCATGCCAACAAACGCAGCTGCGGTAAGTCTTGGAACAGACATGGTACTTGCTGAAGCAAGTCCCTTCTTAGCGGCAGAGGCCATAAGACCTCTGTAAACATCTCTTGAAGTTCCGGGTACCAAGTCCTTCTTGGCCAATCCGGAGCCATGAGTATAGTTCTTACTCCTCTACGTCTTATAATTCTCAGCACCTTAGGTATGAGAAGCAGAGGAGGGAACACATACACCGACTGGTACACCCACGGTGTTACCAGACCGTCCACAGCTATTGCCTGAGGGTCTCTTGACCTGGCGCAATACCTGTCCCGTTTTTTGTTCAGACGGGACGCCATCATGTCCACCTTTGGTATTTCCCAACGGTTTACAATCATGTGGAAAAAACTTCCCGATGAAGTTTCCACTCTCCCGGGTGGAGGTCGTGCCTGCTGAGGAAGTCTGCTTCCCAGTTTCCATTCCCGGGATGAAACACTGCTGACAGTGCTATCACATGATTTTCCGCCCAGCGAAAAGTCCTTGCAGTTTTTGCCATTGCCCTCCTGCTTCTTGTGTCGCCCTGTCTGTTTACGTGGGCGACTGCCGTGATGTTTTTCCCACTGGATCAATACCGGCTGACCTTGAAGCAGAGGTCTTGCTAAGCTTAGAGCATTATAAATTTACCCTTAGCTCCAGTATATTTATGTGGAGAAAAGTCTCCAGACTTGATCACACTCCCTGGAAATTTTTTCCTTGTGTGACTGCTCCCCAGCCTCTCGGGCTGGGCTCCGTGGTCACCAGCATCCAATCCTGAATGCCGAATCTGCGGCCCACTAGAAGATGAGCACTCTATAACCACCACAGGAGAGACACCCTTGTCATTGGATATAGGGTTATCCGCTGATGCATCTGAAGATGCGATCCGGACCATTTGTCCAGCAGATCCCACTGAAAAGTTCTTGCGTGAAATCTGCCGAATGGAATTGCTTCGTAGGAAGCCACCATTTTCTACCAGGACCCTTGTGCAATGATGCACTGTTTTTAGGAGGTTCCTGACTAGCTCGGATAACTCCCTGGCTTTCTCTTTCGGGAGAAACACCTTTTTCTGGACTGTGTCCAGAATCATCCCTAGGCACAGCAGACGTGTCGTCGGGATCAGCTGCGATTTTGGAATATTTAGAATCCACCCGTGCTGTTGTAGCAGTATCCGAGATAGTGCTACTCCTACCTCCAACTGTTCCCTGGACTATGCCCTTATCAGGAGATCGTCCAAGTAAGGGATAATTAAGACGCCTTTTCTTCGAAGAAGAATCATCATTTCGGCCATTACCTTAGTAAAGACCCGGGGTGCCGTGGACAATCCAAACGGCAGCGTCTGAAACTGATAGTGACAGTTCTGCACCACGAACCTGAGGTACCCTTAGTGAGAAGGGCAAATTTGGGACATAGAGGTAAGCATCCCTGATGTCCCGGGACACTATATAGTCCCCTTCTTCCTGGTTCGTTATCACTGCTCTGAGTGACTCCATCTTGATTTGAACCTTTGTAAGTGTTCAAAAATTTTTTAGATTTAGAATAAGTCTCACCTAGCCTTCTGGCTTCAGTACCACAATATAGTGTGGAATAATACCCCTTTTCTTGTAGTAGGAGGGGTAATTTAATTATCACCTGCTGGGAATACAGCTTGTGAATTTTTTTCCCATACTGCCTCCTTGTCGGAGGGAGACCTTGGTAAAGCAGACTTCAGGAGCCTGCGAAGGGGAAACGTCTCGACATTCCAATCTGTACCCCTGGGATACTACTTGTAGGATCCAGGGGTCCTGTACGGTCTCAGCGCCATGCTGAGAACTTGTCAGAAGCGGTGGAACGCTTCTGTTCCTGGGAATGGGCTGCCTGCTGCAGTCTTCTTCCCTTTCCTCTATCCCTGGGCAGATATGATCTTATAGGGACGAAAGGACTGAGGCTGAAAAGACGGTGTCTTTTTCTGCAGAGATGTGACTTAGGGTAAAAACGGTGGATTTTCCAGCAGTTGCCGTGGCCACCAGGTCCGATGGACCGACCCCAAATAACTCCTCTTCCTTTATACGGCAATACACCTTTGTGCCGTTTGGAATCTGCATCACCTGACCCCTGTCGTGTCCATAACATCTTCTGGCAGTTATGGACATCGCATTTACTCTTGATGCCAGAGTGCAAATATCCCTCTGTGCATCTCGCATATATAGAAATGCATCCTTTAAATGCTCTATAGTCAATAAAATACTGTCCCTGTCAAGGGTATCAATATTTTTAGTCAGGGAATCCGACCAAGCCACCCCAGCTCTGCACATCCAGGCTGAGGCGATCGCTGGTCGCAGTATAACACCAGTATGTGTGTATATACTTTTTATGATATTTTCCAGCCTCCTGTCAGCTGGTCCTTGAGGACGGCCCTATCTATAGACGGTACCGCCACTTGTTTTGATAAGCGTGTGAGCGCCTTATCCACCCTAAGGGGTGTTTCCCAACGCGCCCTAACTTCTGGCGGGAAAGGGTATACCGCCCATAATTTTCTATCGGGGGGAACCCACGCATCATCACACACTTTATTTAATTTATCTGATTCAGGAAAAACTATGGTAGTTTTTTCACATCCCACATAATACCCTCTTTTGTGGTACTTGTAGTATCAGAAATATGTAACACCTCCTTCATTGCCTTTAACGTGTGGCCCTAATAAGGAATACGTTTGTTTATTCACCGTCGACACTGGATTCAGTGTCCCTGTCTGTGTCTGTGTCGACCGACTAAAGTAAACGGGCGTTTTAAAACCCCTGACGGTGTTTTTGAGACGTCTGGACCGGTACTAATTGTTTGTCGGCCGTCTCATGTCGTCAACCGACCTTGCAGCGTGTTGACATTATCACGTAATTCCCTAAATAAGCCATCCATTCCGGTGTCGACTCCCTAGAGAGTGACATCACCATTAC
Organism: Pseudophryne corroboree; assembly: GCF_028390025.1. Classification (NCBI taxonomy): domain Eukaryota; kingdom Metazoa; phylum Chordata; class Amphibia; order Anura; family Myobatrachidae; genus Pseudophryne; species Pseudophryne corroboree. The sequence continues at coordinate 239,932,181 of NC_086445.1, read as the reverse complement.
AGGCAATTGCTCCGCCTCCTCACCAACATCGTCCTCCTACATGTCGACACACACGTACCGACACACAGCACACACACAGGGAATGCTCTGATAGAGGACAGGACCCACTAGCCCTTTGGAGAGACAGAGGGAGAGTTTGCCAGCACACACCAAAAACGCTATAATTATATAGGGACAACCTTATATAAGTGTTTTCCCTTATAGCATCTTTTATATATTTCTAACGCCAAATTAGTGCCCCCCCTCTCTGTTTTAACCCTGTTTCTGTAGTGCAGTGCAGGGGAGAGCCTGGGAGCCTTCCCTCCAGCCTTTCTGTGAGGGAAAATGGCGCTGTGTGCTGAGGAGATAGGCCCCGCCCCTTTTTCGGCGGCCTCGTCTCCCGCTCTTAACGGATTCTGGCAGGGGTTAAATATCTCCATATAGCCTCCGGAGGCTATATGTGAGGTATTTTTAGCCAAAATAGGTTTTCATTTGCCTCCCAGGGCGCCCCCCTCCCAGCGCCCTGCACCCTCAGTGACTGCCGTGTGAAGTGTGCTGAGAGGAAAATGGCGCACAGCTGCAGTGCTGTGCGCTACCTTTAGAAGACTGAGGAGTCTTCTGCCGCCGATTCTGGACCTCTTCTTATTTCAGCATCTGCAAGGGGGCCGGCGGCAAGGCTCCGGTGACCATCCAGGCTGTACCTGTGATCGTCCCTCTGGAGCTGATGTCCAGTAGCCAAGAAGCCAATCCATCCTGCACGCAGGTGAGTTCACTTCTTCTCCCCTAAGTCCCTCGTTGCAGTGATCCTGTTGCCAGCAGGACTCACTGTAAAATAAAAAACCTAAGCTAAACTTTTCTAAGCAGCTCTTTGGGAGAGCCACCTAGATTGCACCCTTCTCGGCCGGGCACAAAAATCTAACTGGCTTGGAGGAGGGTCATAGGGGGAGGAGCCAGTGCACACCACCTGATCGGAAAGCTTTACTTTTGTGCCCTGTCTCCTGCGGAGCCGCTATTCCCCATGGTCCTTTCAGGAACCCCAGCATCCACTAGGACGATAGAGAAATATGCCTTCCAAAATGAAAATGTGCCCAGAATCTGAAACTTAACTTAAACAGAGGTTGATGAGGGGAGGAGTTATAGCACTCAAAGAACAAAATCAACCTTTTAAGTTCCCAGCTCATGCACCCAAACTCAAACCATGGTAGCTGTGTTCACCAGATAGAATGGAAGATAAGATTTTACTTACCGGTAAATCTATCTCTCGTAGTCCGTAGTGGATGCTGGGGACTCCGTAAGGACCATGGGGAATAGACGGACTCCGCAGGAGACATGGGCACTTTAAGAAAGAATTTAGATTCTGGTGTGCTCGGGCTCCTCTCTCTATGTCCCTCCTCCAGACCTCAGTTAGAGAAACTATGCCCGGAAGAGCTGACAGTACAAGGAAAGGATTTTGGTAATCCAGGGCAAGATTCATACCAGCCACACCAATCACACCGTATAACTTGAGATAAACATACCCAGTCAACAGTATGAACAACAACAGAGCAACAGGTCGACCCTGATGCAACCATAACATAACCCTTATTTAAGCAATAACTATATACAAGCATTGCAGAAGAAGTCCGCACTTGGGACGGGCGCCCAGCACACTACGGACTACGAGAAAAAGATTTACCGGTAAGTAAAATCTTATCTTCTCTAACGTCCTAGTGGATGCTGGGGACTCCATAAGGACCATGGGGATTATACCAAAGCTCCCAAACGGGCGGGAGAGTGCGGATGACTCTGCAGCACCGATTGAGCAAACGCAAGGTCCTCCTCGGCCAGGGTATCAAACTTGTAGAACTTTGCAAAAATGTTTGAACATGACCAAGTAGCCGCTCGGCAAAGTTGTAATGCCGAGACCCCTCGGGCAGCCGCCCAAGAAGAGCCCACCTTCCTAGTGGAATGGGCCTTAACTGATTTTGGCAGCGGCAATCCAGGCGCCGAATGAGCCTGCTGAATCGTGTTACAGATCCAGCGAACAATAGTCTGCTTTGAAGCAGGAGCACCAAGCTTGTTGGAAGCATACAGGATAAACAAAGACTCTGTTTTCCTGACCCTAGCCGTTCTGGCTACATAAACCTTCAAAGCCCTGACTACATCAAGCAAGTCGGAATCCTTCAAGTCCGTAGTAGCCACAGGCACCACAATAGGTTGGTTTATATGAAAGGATGAAACCACTTTCAGCAGAAATTGTGGACGGGTCCGCAATTCTGCTTGATCCGCATGGAAAACCAGATAGGGGCTTTTATGTGACAAAGCCGCCAACTCTGACACACGCCTAGCCGAAGCCAAGGCTAATAGCATGACCACCTTCCACGTGAGATATTTCAACTCCACCGTTTTGAGTGGCTCAAACCAGTGGGATTTCAGGAAACTCAACACCACGTTAAGATCCCAAGGTGCCACTGGAGGCACAAAAGGGGGCTGAATATGCAGCACTCCCTTTACAAACGTCTGAACTTCAGGTAGAGAAGTCAACTCCTTTTGAAGGAAAATGGATAGGGCCGAAATCTGGACCTTAATGGACCCCAATTTTATGCCCAAATTCACTCCTGACTGTAGGAAGTGAAGGAAACGGCCCAGCTGTAATTCCTCCGTAGGGGCATTCGTGGCCTCACACAGAGCAACATATTTTCGCCATATACGGTGATAATGTTGAGCTGTCACGTCCTTCCTAGCCTTTATCAGCGTAGGAATAACCTCCTCCGGAATGCCTTCCTCCGCTAGGATCCGGCGTTCAACCGCCATGCCGTCAAACGCAGCCGCGGTAAGTCTTGGAACAGACAGGGCCCCTGTTGCAACAAGTCCTGTCTTAAAGGAAGAGGCCACGGGTCCTCTGTGAGCATTTCTTGCAGATCTGGATACCAAGTCCTTCGTGGCCAATCTGGAACAATGAATATCGTTCTCACTCCTCTTTTTCTTATTATTCTCAGCACCTTGGGTATGAGAGGAAGAGGAGGAAATACATAGACCGACTGGAACACCCACGGTGTCACGAGGGCGTCTACAGCTATCGCCTGAGGGCCTCTTGACCTGGCGCAATACCTCTGTAGTTTTTTGTTGAGGCGGGATGCCATCATGTCCACCTGTGGCATTACCCACCAACTTGCTGTCTGTGCGAAGACTTCCTGATTAAGTCCCCACTCTCCCGGGTGGAGGTCGTGTCTGCTGAGAAAGTCTGCTTCCCAGTTGTCCACTCCCGGGATGAACACTGCTGACAGTGCGCTTACGTGATTTTCCGCACAGCGAAGAATTCTGGTGGCTTCCGCCATCGCTACCCTGCTCCTTGTGCCGCCTTGCCGGTTTACATGAGCCACTGCGGTGATGGTGTCTGATTGAATCAGAACCGGTTGGTTCGGAAGCAGGGTCTCCGCTTGACATAGGGCGTTGTACACGGCCCTTAGTTCCAGGATGTTGATGTGAAGGCAAGTCTCCTGACTTGACCACAGACCTTGGAAATTTCTTCCCTGTGTGACTGCTCCCCACCCTCGGAGGCTTGCATCCGTGGTCACCAGGACCCAGTCCTGAATGCCGAATCTGCGGCCCTCGAGAAGGTGAGCACTCTGCAGCCACCACCGGAGAGACACCCTGGTCCTGGGGGATAGGGTGATTAACCGATGCATCTGAAGATGTGATCCGGACCACTTGTCCAGTAAGTCCCATTAAAAAGTCCTCGCATGGAACCTGCCGAAGGGAATGGCCTCGTATGATGCCACCATCCTTCCCAGGACTCGAGTGCAGTGATGAACTGACATCTGTTTTGGTTTTAATAGGTTCCTGACCAGTGTCATGAGCTCCTGAGCTCTCTCTATCGGGAGATAAACCCTTTTCTGGTCTGTCTAGAATCATGCCTAGGAAAGGCAGACGAGCCGTAGGAACCAACTGCGACTTTGGAATATTTAGAATACAGCCGTGTTGCCGTTACACTTCCAGAGAAAGTGCTACGCTGATCAGCAACTGCTCTCTTGATCCCGCTTTTATGAGGAGATCGTCCAAGTATGGGATAATTGCGACCCCTTGCTTCCGCAGGAGTACCATTTCCGCCATTACCTTGGTAAATATTCTCGGTGCCGTGGAGAGACCAAACGGCAACGTCTGAAATTGGTAATGACAATCCTGTACCACAAATCTGAGGTACGCCTGATGAGGTGGATAAATGGGGACATGAAGGTATGCATCCTTTATGTCCAGAGACACCATAAAATCCCCCCCCTTCCAGGCTTGCGACGACCGCTCTCAGCGATTCCATCTTGAACTTGAACCTTTTCAGGTATATGTTAAGGGATTTTAAATTCAATATGGGTCTGACCGAACCGTCCGGTTTCGGGACTACAACATGGTCGAATAATAACCCCCTCTTTGTTGAAGAAGGGGAACCTTGACCACCACCTGTTGAAGATACAATTTGTGAATTGCAGTTAACACTACTTCCCTCTCGTGGGGGTAAGCCGGCAGGGCCGTCGGTGAGGGGGCATCTCCTCGAAGCCCAGCTTGTTTCCCTGAGACACAATATCTATTGCCCAGGGATCCAACAGGGAGTGAACCCACTTGTGGCTGAAATTTCGAAGACGTGCCCCCACCGGGCCTAGCTCCGCCTGTGGAGCCCCAGCGACATGCGGTGGATTTTGTAGAGGCCGTAGAGGATGCAGCTTCTTTCCTCTGCCCCTGCCTCTGGCAAGAAAGGACGCACCTCGGACTTTCTTGTTTCTTTGTGATCGAAAGGACTGCATTTGATAATGTCGTGCTTTCCTAGGCTGTGCTGGAATAAAAGGCAAAAGATCAGAATTACCAGCTATAGCTGTGGAGACCAGGTCCGAGATCCCTTCTCCACACAATCCTCAGCCTTGTAAGGTAAACCTTCCATATGCCTCTTAAGTCGGCATCACCTGTCCATTGCATGTTCCACAGAACACGTCAAGCAGAAATCGACATAGCGTTGACTCTAGAACCCAGTAGACCAGGCCTGGCCAACCTGTGGCTCTCCAGCTGTTGTAAAACTACAAGTCCCATCATGCTTTGCTACAGTTTTGCTATTAGGGAAGGCTAAAACTGTGACAGGGCATGCTGGGATGTGTAGTTTCACAACATCTGGAGAGCCACAGGTTGGCCAGGCCTGCAGTAGACTAATGTCTCTTTGGGCATGTTTTATATATAGATCTAAGACAGCATCTTTTATTTATCTATCTATCTATCTATCTATATATATATATATACATACATACTAGGGTCTCTTTCTCTGCTGATAAGGTGTCCACGCTGCTACAGTGCTATAAACCCATGCCGACACAATCGCCGGTCTGAGTAGAGTACCAGAATGTGTGTAAATGGACTTCAAAGTACTTTTACTGCATGCTATCTGCAGGATCCCTGAGGATAGCTGTTAAGTCCGCGCTACCTTTTGGGCAAACGTGACACCCTAGGGGAAGATTCCCATCGTATCCTGGCCCTAGTAGGGAAAGGATCCTCCCTGAGAATTCTTTGTGGGAAACTGCAGTCTCTTGTCTGGAGATTCCCGCTCTTTTTCTTCATGAGAGGAGGGAAATTTACCTCAGCTTTCTTCCCCTTAAACATGTGTACACTTGTGTCAGGGACAGATGAGTCATCAGTGATATGCAAAACATTTTTTATTACAATAATCATATATTGAATACTTTCCTGCCATTTTGGCTGTAACTTTGCATTATCGTAGTCGACACTGGAGTCAGCCTCCGTGTCGATATCAGTGTCTTATTTTGGATAGTGAGCATTGAGAGACTCTGAAGGTCTATGCGACATAGGGACAGACATGGGTAGATTCCCTGTCTGTTCTCTAATCTTTTGTGCAATAAATTTACCTTGGCACTTAATTTCACATATCCAAACAGGTGTCGGCGTTGTCGACGGAGACACCACTCACACACACATTTGCTTCATCTCCTCCTTAGGGGAGCCTTTTACCGCAGACATGTCGACACACACGTACCGACACACCACACACTCAGGGAATGCTCATCTGAAGACAATTCCCCCACAAGGCCCTTTGGAGAGACAGAGAGAGAGTATGCCAGCACACACCCCAGCGCTATAAACCCAGGAATAACACAGTAACTTAATGTTAACCCAGTAGCTGCTGTTTATATAGATTTTTGCGCCTAATTATGTGCCCCCCCCCCCCCTCTCTTTTTACCCTCTTCTACCGTGTATCTGCAGGGGAGAGCCTGGGGAGCTTCCTCTTAGCGGAGCTGTGGAGAAAAAATGGCGCAGGTGAGTGCTGAGGAAGAAGCCCCGCCCCCTCGACGGCGGGCTTCTGTCCCGCTTAAATATACATTTTCTTGGCGGGGGCTCATACATATATACAGTGCCCAACTGTATATATGTGTACTTTTGCCAAAAGAGGTCCATATGCTGCCCAGGGCGCCCTCCCCTGCGCGCTGCACCCTTACAGTAACCGGAGTATGGGAGGTGTGTGGGAGCAATGGCGCACAGCTGCAGTGCTGTGCGTTACCTCAGTGAAGAATGGAGTCTTCTGCCGCCGATTTCGAAGTCTTCTTGCTTCTCATACTCACCCGGCTTCTCTCTAACGGCTCTGCGAAGGGGACAGCGGAGCGGCTCTGGGATCGGACGACGAGGGTGAGATCCTGTGTACGATCCCTCTGGAGCTAATGGTGTCCAGTAGCCTAAGAAGCTGGACCTAGCTTCAGAGAGTAGGGCTGCTTCTCTCCCCTCTGTCCCACGATGCAGGGAGTCTGTTGCCAGCAGAGCTCCCTGAAAATAAAAAACCTAACAAAATACTTTCTCACAGCAAGCTCAGGAGAGCTCACTGAACAGCACCCAGCTCGTCCGGGCACAGTCTCAAACTGAGGTCTGGAGGAGGGACATAGAGGGAGGAGCCAGAGCACACCAGAATCTAAATTCTTTCTTCAAGTGCCCATGTCTCCTGCGGAGCCCGTCTATTCCCCATGGTCCTTACGGAGTCACCAGCATCCACTAGGACGTTAGAGAAAAATATTTTTAATGAAACTCTTTAGTAGTCATGATACATAGATTGTACAAGTGTCTCCTGGGAAAATAAATACTAGGTGTCCATGTATGGGATACAGCAACATGACTGGTAAGAGGCACATCGTCCCAGGATCTTATTAGGGTTTAAGTAATGCTTTTAAAAATAAATTGGCTAAACATGCATTATGTTAAAAATCATGCACTAGCCTTCATTTATTGCTAGCTGTATCCTCTAATTATACAGCACTTAAATCTTATAACTGGAGTATTATAAATATGATTAAGTAAATTTGTATAACTGAATATACAGCTCCAATAACACCATGTAAAATACTTACATTATGAATCCCCTTGTGGTAAACAATATCTTTATCTCCAATAGACTTTAAACCCTGAATGATGTAAGAGCCTCCAAACCGCGAATGCCTGGAGGGGAAAAAAAATAAAAAATAACAGTTACATAAATTGATGTGCATTCAATATTTGCATCAGTGCAGAAACGTGTCTATTACTGTACTCGTATGATTGAAATGTGAAACATTTCTGATTTACAGGTAATGTAATCAAATGAGAATAGCAGCACTTCAATCTAATGAAAATAACAGTGATCTAAGAACATTATGCGCTAGAAATTAAGCCATAGTGGTGGCCTCTGGGTCAGATAAAATTGAATTGTTGTTCTTACCTATCAAATGCCTATCTCTGAGTCTATGGGGGACACGGAAAACCAAGAATATAGCGGAGGAAGAAGAGTCTGGTAACCAAAGTTAACATTTGAAGCCAGAAGCGTCATCCTCCCCTATACCCCACCCTCTGCCTACAGCAACCCCTGTAGAAAGGATTATACTGGGGGCAAAACTGGAATAAGATCGAGAGAGTGTATACATGTACCTTCAAGGAAGAGAGAAAGTCTCAGGTCCAGTCTCCTCTTGAAAGAAGGACAAGATCCAGGATATACGAAAGACAACCAGATCCAAACGACGCAAGAAGTAACACTCAAACTAGGCCAACCGCACTCCAAAATAGACCTTGGCGGAAGCCGGCTTTCTGGAGCAAAGCGTGGTTAGGGACACAAAATTACAAAACCTTTGGCCTTTAAAACGGCTGTCTCCATAGCCACCCCGTCAACTCCAGATGGTCGAGATCCGGATGCCGAAAAGGGCCCTGAGACAGGAGAGGCAGATCCCGAGAGACTGAAGAAAAGTGTATCAAGAGCAGGGTGGCCAGTCTGAGGCGACCCAGATGACTCACGAAAGCATAGAGATTGGAGTAAATAGGGAAAGTAGCGGGAACGCCCATGGGAATGAAGCGCATCCAGGACTAGGGTGCATGGATCTCTGTTGCGGAAGCAGCAAAGCTGAAGTTTGTGGTTGTGCCAGGAAGCCATCACGTAAATTTCTGGATGACCCACCGGTAGACAAACAACTTGGAAGCTGTCGGGGTGAAGACACCACCCCACCTGTGTGAATTTCCTGCCGACTGAGGAAGTCTGCTCCCAAGTTCTGAATTCTCTGGATGTACACTGGTGGGAGCTGGAAGAAAGCTCTCTGCCCACCACAGAATCTGGTGTAACTCCCTCATGGCACCCAGACTTCGGGGTGCCTCCGTTGTCAAGGAGCCAGGCTGGATCTGCGCCAGTTGATGAGCCACCTACGAGTCTGTAGAACTTCCATGGACAGCTGCAGAAGATACTGCAGGGTACCCTACGTCTGAGCCAGAATCTGAGGTTCATCCAGGTACGGAATGATTTGGATCCCCCGAAGCCAAAGGTCTGCTGCCATCATAGACATGACCTTCGTGAAAACATGAGAAGCCGTTGAAAGACCAAAAAAGTCACGTCCAAAATTGGAAATCGTCAGACTGAACCGCAAACCCGAGGAACTTCTGGTTGTATTCCTGAATGACAATATGTAAAAGAGCATTCTGGATATCCAGGGATGCCATGAAATGTCCAGGAGCAGAGACTCTACTCAAGGGAGTAACCCATGGGCCTAGGATACCCAGGCTGAGGCAAGGACTGGGCGTAAAGCCTCTCCTGAGTTGGTGAAAACAAACATCAGAATATTTCTGAATTTGCCTGTCTGTAGCATCCTTGAGAGAAGCCATGTTAGGCATAAGCAGATTTTGCCAGTCTCGCAATCTGTATATCCACAGGAGGCAGGGATTCACACTTGGCCCTTTCAGATAAGGGGTGGGGAGAAAAGGTGAAAATAGACTGAGACCAGAAAGCTTTTAGTTGGACGAGTCCAAGCTTCTGCGAGGGAGTCCTCCACCTCAGCAGAAGATGAAAAGGAAACAATCTTTCTTCTTACGTTTGAAGAAAGCTGCTTCCTGCGGCGGGGCAACCTTGGAATACTTGATTAGCAATATGGATTAAACCTCTGTAATAAAAGCATCCACATTTACAGGTTATAATTGGTCATCTCACTGCATACAGGAAAACTCTAGGTCCGAGCCCTGGGGAAACTCTTCTTTTAGTCCTGAAGAAATTTCAGAGTCCAAATAATACCCAGACTGTAGCAGGGTTAGAACTGCCATGTCTGGAGGGTCGCTGTTTGGCTGATGGATCCAACATCTGTTGAAGGAAGTTGGAAACCTGGACTAGGCCTTGAACGAACTGACAACCCCTGAGCTCAAGTGGATTGCATGGGAGGTGGAGGAATAGCACTGAAATGGAATGTGTGCTAGTAGTAAGGCCCCATAGAAGGCAGGAGCCAATAAGAAACAATAGGATTTTAATTACCTACCGGTAAATTCTTTTCCCGTAGTCCGCAGAGGATGATGGAGTCCACATTAGTACCATAGGGTATAGACGGGTCCACTAGGAGCCATAGGCACTTTAAGAGCTTAATAGTGTGGGATGGCTCCTCCCTCTATGCCCCTCCTACCAGATTCAGTCTAGAAACTGTGCTCGAGGAGACGGACAACTTTGAGAGAAGGATAAAAGACAGATAGTGGCGAGATTCTCACCAGCTCATACAAACAAGGCAAACCAAGCTAACTAGCCTGAAAACTCAGCAACAGCTGAAAACATTACTGAACAAAGTAATAATGCAGTACTTAACTAAGAACAAAGCAGTACTGCACCAAGTAACCACTGCAGGATAACGAGGCGCTGGGCGGGCGCCCAGCACCCTCTACGGACTACGAGAAAAGGATTTACCAGTAGTTAAAATCCTATTTTGTCTTGCGTCCTAGAGGATGCTGGGATCCACATTAGTACCATGTGGATGTACCAAAGCTCCCAGAACGGGAGGGAGAGCGCGGAGGTTCCTGCAGAACTGATTGACCAAACTTAAGGTCCTCAGAAGCCAAAGTATCGAAATTGTAGAACCTAACAAACGTGTTCGACCAAGACCAAGTAGCCGCTCGGCAAAGCAGAGACACACTGGGCAGCCGCCCAGGAAGAACCCACAATACGATTTTGGACTCAGCAATCCTGCCGTAGAATATGCATGCTGAATAGTGAACCTGATCCAGCGAGAAATCTTCTGCTTAGAAGCGGGACACCCAATTTTCTTGGGATCATACAGGACAAACAGAGTCCGATTTTCTCTGACGAGCTGTCCTCTTCACATAGATCCGCAAATCCCTCACAACATCCAAGGACTTTGATGTAATTGAGGAGTCAGTAGTCAAGTGTCCACTCCCGGAATGAAGATTGCCAACAGTGCCACGGCGTGCTTCCTGCCCAGAGGACGATTCTTGTCACCTCTGACATCGCAGCTCTGCTCTTCGTTCCGCCCTGCCGGTTTATGTAGGCCACCGTCGTGACATTGCCCGACTGCACTTGAATTGCCTGATCTTGCAGAAGGTGTGCTGCTTGTAGAAGACCGTTGTACACGGCTCTTAGTTCCAGGATGTTTATTGGAAGAAGGGATACCTGACTTGACCACCTTCCTTGGAAGGTTTCTCCTTGGGTGACTGCGCCACAACCTCGGAGACTTGCATCCGTGGTTAGAAGGATCCAGTTCTGAACTCCGAACCTGTGGCCCTCCAGAAAGTGAGGCAGTTGCAGCCACCAGAGGAGTGAAATCCTTGCTTTCGGCGACAGACGTATCCTCTGGTGCATGTGCAGGTGAAATCGTTACATAGTTAATGAGGTTGAAAAGAGGCAAAATGCCCATCGGTTCAACCTGTAATCTGTCTTAAACCGAGTTCATTATAATGTCCCAACTGAAATAATGTTTTATGTTTAGTTATGAACTGTAAATCATGTTCCTCCCAGATTAAAAAGGTCAATATTTTAAATGCTAACACCTTGGATATCTTTTTCAGTCAGAAATGTATCCAATCCGTTTTTAAATGCATAGTGTCCGCCATTACCACCTTCACTGGTAGGGAATTCCAGATCCTTATTGCCCTAACCGTGAAGAACCCTTTCCTACGTAGCGTATGGAATTTTCTCTCCTCAAGCCTCAGCGAGTGACCTCGCGTCTTACACAGAGGGGGCAATTCTGAGTTGATCGCAGCAGCAAGTTTGTTAGCAATTGGGCAAAACCATGTGCACTGCAGGGGGGGGGGCAGATATAACATTTACAGAGAGAGTTAGATTTGGGTGGGTTATTTTGTTTCTGTGCAGGGTAAATACTGTCTGCTTTATTTTTACACTGCAATCTAGATTCCAGTTTGAACACACCCCTCCCAAATCTAACTCTCTGCACGTTATATCTGCCCCTCCTGCAGTGCACATGGTTTAGCCCAACTGCTAACAAAATTGCTGCTGCGATCAACTAAGAATTAGGCCCAGAGTTCTTTTAATAAACAATTCCTCTGATAACTCTTTGTAATTTCCCTTTATATATTTGAAGATAATGTCTCCTCTTAGATGCCTCTTTTCTAGTGTATACATATTCAACCTAGTGAGCCTTTCCTCATACTCCAGTCCCTCTAGCCCTTTAATTAATTTAGTAGCACTCCTTTGAATCCTTTCAAGTTTACAGATATATTTTTTATAATGTGGTGCCCAAAATTGAACAAAATTTTCCAGGTGCGGACGTACCAACGATTTGTACAGCGGCAGGATTACACTCTCTTCCCTTATCTCAATTCTCCGTTTTATGCACGCTAGCACCTTACTTGCCTTCTTTGCTGTACTTTGACATTGTGTACGGTTGTTTAGTCTATTATCAATGAGTACCCCCAAATCTTTTTCCAATACTGTTACCCCTAGATTTTCCCCATTTAATATAAGTGCATAACTTAGCATTTTTCTATATTGAATCCCATTTTCCATTTAGAAGCCCAAATTTAAAGTTTGGATAAGTCGTTCCGTAGAGACTCCACATCTACTTCCGAATTGCCTTACACAATTTTGTATCATCTGCAAAGATTGACACTGTGCTTTCCAGGCCTATTTCCAGGTCGTTGATAAATATGTTGAACAGTAGTGGCCCAAGTACGGACCCTTGTGGTATTCCGCTGACTACTGGTGCCCAGCTGGAGGACATCCCATTGACCACTACTCGCTGTACCCTGTTATCCAGCCAATTACTTATCCATGTACAAATAGTTTTTCCTAGGCCAAGCTCCTTTAATTTGTTGATCAGTCTCCTGTGAGGCACTGTATCGAAGGCTTTTGCAAAATCTAAGTATACCACATCAACTGCTTTTCCTTGGTCAAGATTGTCGCTCACTTCCTCATAGAAGCTAAGTTAGTTTGACATGATCTGTCCCTTACAAACCAATGCTGGTTATTGCTAATAAACTTAGCGGCATGCAGATACTCCTGTATGCTATCCCTTAAAATTCCCTACAATAATTTCCCCACTATAGATGTCAAAGTAACTGGTCTGTAATTTCCCGGATGATTTTTAGATCCCTTTTTAAATAATGGCACTACCTCAGCTATACGTCAATCCATAGGTACCATGCCTGATCTAATAAAACTATTGAAAATCAAGTATAGGGGTCTTGCTAGTTGTGACCTAAGCTCCATAAGAACCCTCAGGTGAAGTCCATCAGGTCCAGGTGATTTATTAAACTTAATGTTGCTTAGTCTCTCCCGGACTACCTCATCACTTAAACAAGTATCTAGCCAGGAATCCTTGCTTTCACTAGCGTTATGCTCTACTCCCACCGTCACTTCTTCTCTGGTGAACACCGATGAAAAAAATTTGTTCAGTATTTCCGCTTTTGTTTCGTCATCATTTATCAATGCTCCAAATTCATCTTTTATTGGACCTACTTTCTCCTTTCTTAACCTTTTACTGTTTATGTATTTAAAAAACTTCTTAGGATTGGTTTTGCTCTCTATAGCGATTTGCTTTCCATTTTCAATTTTAGCTGCTCTTATTGCTTTTTTGCACTTTTTATTGCATTCCTTGTAGTACTGAAATGACTCCTCCGTTCCATTAGATTTAAATGCTTTGAAAGCACTCTTCTTATTATTCATTACTTCCTTGACCTTCTTATTAAGCCACATCGGTTTGAGCTTGGTACTCCTGCGTTTGCTGCCCATGGGAATGAATTTATCAATATTGCTATTTAACAACCCTTTTAACGCATCCCACATTTCCGTAGTGTTCTTGCCATGAAACAAATCTTCCCAGTCAATGTCGTTAAGTACACCTCTCAGCATACTGAAGTTAGCCTTCCTAAGGTTAAATAATTTGGTTGATCCCTTGTAGTGATGTTTCTTGAAACTGATGTCGAATGTGATCATATAGTGATCACTGTTACCCAAGGTCTCCCCACTTTCATGCTTGATACAATGTCCACATTATTAGTAATTACTAGATCCAGAGTAGTTTTATATCTAGTTGGATCCTTGACAAATTGAGACAAATAGTAATCATTTAAAGTATTTAAAAACCTATTGCCCCTAACTTTAACACATGAATCATTACTCCAGTTTATATCAGGATAATTAAAATCCCCAATCACTAGGATGTTTCCCAATCCCGCAGCAAGAGTTGTTCTTCCTCATGTATGCTAATATCCAGCTGTTTGTAGTACGTACCTATGACTAGTTTTTTTTTACATCAATACCCCCACTTGGGATTTCAACCCATAGTGACTCCCCATTATCTCCAGTCCCAAAGTAAATAACCTCCTTTAAGTACGGTTTAAGAGATGGTTTAACATAAAGACACACACCTCAACGTCTTTTGTTAGCCCTGTCCCTTCTGAAAAGAGAAGATCCCGACCACTTGTCTAGGAGATCCAGTTGGAATGACCGAGCATGAAATCTTCCGTACTGTAGAGCCTCGTAGGAGGCAACCATCTTCCCCAGAAGGCGAATGCACTGATGAACCGATACCCGGGCAGGCTTCAAGACATCCCGGACCATCGATTGTATCACCAACGCTTTCTCCACCGGCAGAAACACCTTCTGCATTTCCGTGTCGAGGATCATCCCCAGGAAAGACAATCTCTTTGTCAGCTCCTAATGTGACTTTGGAAGGTTCAGGATCCAACCACGTACCCTGAGCAGATGAATCGTGAGAGCAATGGACTGTAACAACGTCTACCTGGAGGATGCCTTTATCAGCAGATCGTCCATTTATGGAATCATGTTCACTCCCTGTCTGCGGAGGAGAACCATCATCTCTGCCATCACCTTGGTGAACACCCTCGGTACCGTGGAGAGACCGAAAAGGCAGTGTTTGGAACTGATAGTGACTGTCTAACAGTGCAAATCTGAGATAAGCCAGGTGAGGCGGCCAAATCGGAATGTGGAGGTACGCATCCTTGATATCCAGGGATACCATAAACTTTCCCTTCTCCAGACCTGAGATCACTGCTCTCAGATACTCCACTTTGAATTTGAACACCTTCAGATAAGGGATTAACGATTTCAAGTTCAAAATCGGTCTGACCGACCCATCTGGTTTCGGTACCACGAAAAAGGTTTGAACAGTAACCAATGTGTTGCAGATGAGGTGGAACTTGAACAATGACCTTTGACTTTTCCAATTTTTGGATGGCTTCCTGTAGAATAGCCCTTTCCGTCAGTAAAGCTGGCAAGACTGATTTGAAGAATCGGGGAGACGGGAGTTCTTGAAACTCCAGCCTGTTCCCCTGGGACACAATATCCTGTATCCAGGCCGGACGACACCCAGACGTGGCTGAAACGTCCGAGTCTCGCACCCACCAGCCTGTTCTCCAGGCTGTGTGGTCCAACATCATACTGAGGATTTTGAGGAACCAGAAGCAGGCTTCTGGTCCTGGGAACCTGTAGGTGCAGGCTTTTTGGATTTCGCCCAACCACATATAAAGGTAGTAGGGGGCTTGGACTTCTTTGTCTTTGCGGTCCGAAAGGACTGCAATGGTGATGAAGAAAAGGGCTTCTTCGTAGAAGGAGCAGCTGAGGGGAAAAAAGGTCGACTTACCCGCAGTTGCCGTGTAAATCCATGCATCCAACGCTTCCCCGAATAGAGCCCAACCTGTGAAGGGTAGGTTCTCCACACTTCTCCTGGATTCCGCGTCTGCAGACCATTGGCGTAGCCAGAGTCCCCTGCGTGCTGAGACAGACATGGAAGATATCCTTGCATTCAGAGTACCCAGGTCCTTCATGGATTCCACCATGAAACCCGCCAAATCCTGTATGTTACGTAAAAACAGTTCAATGTCATTTCTATCCATCGTATCTAAACCCTCTAGTAATGTGCCTGACCACTTTACTATGGCTTTAGAAATCCATGCACAGGCAATAGTGGGCCTTAACGCCACTCCTGAAGCAGTGTATATGGAATTGAGCGTAGTGTCAATCTTACGATCAGCCAGTTCTTTTAACGCGGTAGATCTAGGGACAGGTAAAACCACCTTTTTTGACAGTCTGGAGACAGATGCGTCAACTATGGGTGGGGTTTCCCATTTTTTTCTATCCTCAGGGAAGGGAAAAGCAACCAGAACCCTTTTAGGGATCTGGAATTTTTTCTCCGGGGTTTCCCAGGACTTTTCAAATAATGCGCAGGGAAAGTTAGCGAGGCTTTCTTATTTTCTGTGAAGTAAGCCTCCTCAACCTGCTCAGGTGGTGTGTCAGTAATGTGTAACACATCCTTAATGGCCTCAATCATGAGCTGCACCCCTTTTGCAAGGGATGCCGCCCCTCTCAGCACATCCCCATCACGGTCCGCCGTGTCAGATTCGGTATCCGTGTCGGTTTGCATAATCTGGGCAAGTGCACGTTTCTTTGGGTAAATGCCAGGGGGCTTAGAAGTAATAGGGACAGAACCTGACCAAACTTCCATCGATTTCTTTAAAACCTGAGTTTCAGCCTTGGTATGGGCTACCCTAGTAGAAATCTGAGATATCATTCCCTTAATGGAAGCCAGCCATTGGGGCTCAGATTCAGGAGTTTGAAACATGGTATTACTATTATTATGGAATGGATTTCTCTGGAGAAGATACTTCCTCTGCAGCATAAGACACAGAAGGGCAGATTTACTAAGCTCAGTGAAGTGATAAAGTAGAAGGTGATAAAGGAGCAGCCAGCCAATCAGATCCTAACTGCCATGTTACAGGCTGGGTTTGAAAAATGACAGTTAGGAGCTGACAGGCTGGTGCGTTATCACCTTCCACTTATCACTTCACCAGGCTTAATAAATCTGCCCCAGAGTCCCTGGACATGGCTATGTGAGAAACTCGCATACACCCACACAGGAAAATGACAGACACAGTTTCCCCAAAGTACCTTTAAAGGAACAGAGTTTGGAGCCAGCACACACAGGGCTATATCAGTTATAAATTAAATACTTGGAGCCGACTGTGCATCCTTAATAGACTACACAGTAAATTATTGCCTCCCCCCCTTCTACAACCCCCTGGTACCGCACAGGATAGCTGGAGTCGTGTGGAGGGACAGCGTTCCCTGTCAGCGTCTCAGTCTACAGATCTGCAGGGAGAAAATGGTGCTGGTGAGCTGCTGGGTCCGCTATAAGAAGCTCCGCCCCCGGAACAAATGGCGCATCTTCCCGCACTTTGAAATCTTTATACTGGCCGGAGGTATGGTGCTAGCAGCGTTACCGATGTCCCTGATACCCTAAACTGGCCACACAGGCTATGTGCGCTGGCTCAGGGCGCCCCTCCTAGTGCCGCACTGTGTACCGCTGAGCCTCCGGAGCGCAGTACTGCGCTCCCACCCAGGTGCCGCCATCACACTCACCACCGGAATCTTCTGGCTCTGTTAAGGGGTGGCGGCATGCTGCGGGAGTAAGCGGTCGCCTCGGGCGGCTAACGATCATCACCCTCAGGAGCTCAGTGTCCTGTCAGCGTAGAAAATGGCTATTAATCTCTCTGGGTTGGACACTACTCCCCCCCCTTGGTCCCACGAAGCAGAGAGGCTGTTGCCAGCAGCCTCCCTGTGCCTAAACACTCTTAGAAAAAAATAAAACCAAAGAAGCTCTAGGAGCTTCCCTAGCTGTGACCGGTTCCTCCGGGCACATTTTCTAAACTGAGTCTGGTAGGAGGGGCATAGAAGGAGGAGCCAGCCCACACTATTAAACTCTTACAGTGCCAGTGGCTCCTAGTGGACCCGTCTATACCCCATGGTACTAATGTGGACCCCAGCATCCTCTACGACGTAAGAGAAATAATGTTTCCAATAATGGAGGACCCTGATGTCCTTCCAGGTCTCAGGCTCATTGACCGCCTCTTATGTCTGGGATCTCCCTTCTCAGGGTTACACCTTTCGCTTAGTAACTAGCAACCAAGGTAATAACAGAGCTGAGGTGGCGTCATATGACACACCTTGGCCTAGGTCATCCCACGTATCAATTTTGGAGCTAGCTAATCAATTGTTAACTTCTAGTTCTGGACACTGATAAGTTGCCATTCATACATAAGGAACATAAAGTCCTATATTAGAGCGCCTAGCTACCCTGCATCTATTCTGGTGGAGCATCCAGAGATAACCTACACCAGGGGTGGGGAACCTTTTTTCTACCGAGGGGCCATTTGGATATTTATAAAATCCTTCGGCCGCCATACAAAAATTCTCAACTTAAAAAATTACCCTGCCCCCCAGTAGGTCTGCCCCTTAGAGGTACTGTGTGTGCGCGCGCAAACAGAAATGGGTGTGGCCAGTTAAAATGGGACGTGATCCACATATGCCCCCAATAGTGCAGTGCCAGATCCACAAATGCCCCCACAGTGCCAAGTATACAAATGCCCCTCACCGTGCCAAGTATACAAATGCCCCTCACCGTGCCAGGTATACAAATGCCCCTCACCGTGCCAGGTATACAGATGCCCCTCACCGTGCCAGGTATACAAATGCCCCCCCCCCCCCCCCCACAGTGCCAGGTATACAAATCCCCCCCCCCCACAGTGCCAGGTATACAAATGCCCCCACAGTGCCAGGTATACAAATGCCCCCACAGTGCCAGGTATACAAATGCCCCCACAGTGCCAGGTATACAGATGCCCCCCCACAGTGCCAGGTATACAAATGCCGCCGCCCCCCCCCACAGTGCCAGGTATACAAATGCCCCCACAGTGCCAGGTATACAGATGCCCCCCACGGTGCCAGGTATACAGAGCCCCCCCCCCCCTCCCCCCAGTGCCAGGTATACAAATGCACCCACAGTGCCAGGTATACAGATGCCCCCCACAGTGCCAGGTATACAAATGCCGCCCCCCCCACAGTGCCAGGTATACAAAGCCGCCCCCCCCCCCCACAGTGCCAGGTATACAGATGCCCCCCACAGTGCCAGGTATACAGATGCCCCCCACAGTGCCAGGTATACAGATGCCCCCCACAGTGCCAGGTATACAAATCCCCCCTCCCCCCCCCACAGTGCCAGGTATACAAATGCCCCCACAGTGCCAGGTATACAAATGCCGCCCCCCCCCCCCCCCACAGTGCCAGGTATACAAAGCCCCCCCCCCCCACAGTGCCAGGTATACAAAGCCCCCCCCCCCCCCCCCTACGGTGCCAGGTATACAAATGCCCCCACAGTGCCAGGTATACAGATGCCCCCCACAGTGCCAGGTATACAGATGCCCCCCACAGTGCCAGGTATACAAATGCCCCCCACAGTGCCAGGTATACAAATGCCCCCCACAGTGCCAGGTATACAAATGCCCCCCACAGTGCCAGGTATACAAATGCCCCCCACAGTGCCAGGTATACAAATGCCCCCCACAGTGCCAGGTATACAAATGCCCCCCACAGTGCCAGATATACATATGCCCCCCACAGTGCCAGATATACAAATGCCCTCCACAGTGCCAGATATACAAATGCCCCCCACAGTGCCAGATATACAAATGCCCCCCACAGTGCCAGGTATACAGATGCCCCCCACAGTGCCAGGTATACAGATGTCCCCACAGTGCCATGTATACAGATGTCCCCACAGTGCCAGGTATACAAATGCCCCCCACAGTGCCAGGTATACAGATGCCCCCCACAGTGCCAGGTATACAGATGCCCCCACAGTGCCAGGTATACAGATGCCCCCCACAGTGCCAGGTATACAAATGCCCCCCACAGTGCCAGATATACAAATGCCCCCCACAGTGCCAGGTATACAGATGCCCCCCACAGTGCCAGGTATACAGATGCCCCCCACAGTGCCAGGTATACAGATGCCCCCCACAGTGCCAGGTATACAGATGTCCCCACAGTGCCATGTATACAGATGTCCCCACAGTGCCAGGTATACAGATGCCCACCCACAGTGCCAGGTATACAGATGCCCTCCCACAGTGCCAGGTATACAGATGCCCTCCCACAGTGCCAGGTATACAGATGTCCCCCCACAGTGCCAGGTATACAGATGTCCCCCCACAGTGCCAGTGCGGACCGGCAGCTGCGGCTCCTGATTGGCTGCGGGTCCGCAAGCTCTGATTGGCTCACGGACCGGCGGCTGGTTTGAAGTCCTACACGCCGCCGCCACCCGACACAGCCGCGCTCTCCTCCCAGTCCTGACAGCTGAGACACGCTGCCGCCGGACTGAGCGGTGGCGTGTCTCGCTGACAGAAGCGGGTGGGCCGGAGCAAACGGCTTTGCGGGCCTTTATACAGCCCGCGGGCCGGAGGTTCCCCACCCCTGACCTACACAAACACTGGAAGAACATTAAAAAACTTCAGAGACATATGGCCTTTTTGGAAATTGAACCTAAGACCTCAATGCTGTGATGCAGTAATGCTAATCTCTACACCAACAGTGATCCCCATTATCTCTAAGCAGTGACAGAACTACCACGATTGCAGGGGAGTGTAGCAGCTATGAGATAAACAAAATGACTAAAGCAACTTCGAAAGTAATACACAGACTCTCATAATTCGCAAAACAATATAAAAAGGAAGGAGTACAGCATTTCAATCACGCACCAGCCACTAGAGCATCTGTAAATCTACATACTATCTCCTTCCTGGATAGTCTATTTTATGCTTTGAGAACTCACCGTGTACCGCGCTGAAACACTCTGCTCTTCTTCTCTGCCATTTCTCTTTGCCGAAGGATCTCCAAATCTTTCAGGTCTGTCACTCTTTCTGCAGAGGAACGTGCCGCACCAGTTGCGGCCAAATGTTCGGCATTCTGGAGGGAAAGGTTGTGTTAAATTTTCCATTGGGGTACACACAAAAAAAAAAGGTGTATACCACCAATACTTGAACTAAATATAACATAACAAATTAACAGAAGTGGGATTTTTGTATTTGCAAATCCTATGACCTTCTTGGAGATACCCAGCAGGGACTGTAAGATAAAAAAAGGTTACCCTTTGGTTTACAGTATGTCAGCGGCTGTGATGTTATGGTTGATGTATGTGTGTGTGTGTGTGTGTGTGTGTGTGTGTGTGTGTGTGTGTGTGTATACACATGATAGATAGACAGATAGACAGATAGATAGATATAGATAGGATAGATAGATGAAAAACTTTTGTGATTTGCATTACTCACTAAAGATAGTCTCGAGTGCCGACCTCCAGACCAGAATAAGGAGGAGAATTATGGTTGACTTACCATAGTTAAATCTTTTTCTGCGAGGTACACTGGGTTCCACAGGGAAACATCGGGTGTAGAGTTGGATCTTGAGGCACCAACTGGCTAAAGCTTTGACTGTTCCCAGGATGCATTGCATGGTCTCCTCTATAACCCCGCCTCCGGGCACTGGAGCTAAGTTTCGTTAACCAGTCCAATGCAGAAGCAGGTAAGAGAAGGCAGATGTTAGTCACATAGAACCACGTTCTCACGACAGGAGAAGGGACCATCGGCTAATGCCCTATAAACCCAAAGAAACTAAGTGTGTCAGGGTGGGCGCCCTGTGGAACCCAGTGTACCTCGCAGAAAGAGATTTAACCATGGTAAGTCTACCATAAATCGCCTTTACTGCAGCGGGGTACACCGTGTTCCACAGGGAAACATCGAGGATGTTCTAAAGCAGTTCCTCATGGGAGGGGACGCACCGTAGCGGGTACAAGAACCCGGCGTCCAAAGGAAGCATCAAAGGCATAGAACCTTATGAACGTGTTCACTGTAGCCTCCTTGCACAACTGTTCAGCACGCGCTACGGCGGGCCACCTAAGAAGGTCCAACAGACCGAGTAGAATGGGCTTTAATAGTAGCAGGAGCCGGAAGACCAGACTGTGCATACAGTTGTGCAATCACCATTCTAATCCATCTGGCCAAGGTATGCTTATTCGCAGGCCAGCCACGTTTGTGAAAACCAAAAAAGTACAAAAAGGGTATCTGACCTCCTGAGAGAGGCAGTCCTCTCCACGTAAATACAGAGAGCCCGTAACACATCCAAAGACAGCTCTTTGGAGGACAAACCAGAAGAGATAAAGGGGGTCAATCCGACCCGATCGCTCGCTGCAGTTTATCGCAGCGCTCGAGTCGGAACTGCGCATGCGCCGGCGCTGCAGTGCGCCGGCCGGATGGCCGAAGGCCGCCGTTTCCTAGCGATGGCCTCTGCCTGATTGACAGACAGAGGCAGTCGCTGGGCGGGAGGGGGCAGCACGGCGGCATTTGGCCACCGTTTTGGGGGTGCAGTGGCCGGAATGTGCGGGGGGCGGTTCACAGCTGCTGCGTGACATCACACGCAGCCTATGCGACTAGAGGCAGCGAAGAGGTTCTCCCGGCCAGCCGCAGGAGCTGCGCTGGCCGGGAGATACTCCTCAAATGCAAAAGCATTGCCACTGTGCGATGCTTTTGCACTTCTGCAGGGGTGGCCGGCACTGACATGCGGGGCGTCCTAGCCCTGTGCTGGGCGTCCCCCTGCATGTCTGTGTGCCTGATCGTAGCTGAATGACCCCCAAAAGCCGGAACCACAATCTCTTGGTTAAGATGGAAAGACGACACCACCTTAGGTAGAGAACCCGGACGAGTTCTAAGAACTGCCTGGTCACGGTGAAAAATTAGAAAGGGTGGACGACAGGACAAAGCGCCTAAATCAGACACCCTCCTAGCAGAGGCAATAGCCAGCAGAAACATGACCTTAAGCGCAAGCCATTTAAGGTCCACTGACCCAAGAGGTTCAAATGGAGACTCTTGCAGAGCAGCCAGGACAACAGACAGATCCCATGGAGCCACAGGTGGAACATAGGGAGGCTGAATCCGTAAAGCACCCTGAGTTAAAGTATGAACATCAGGAATAGATGCAATTTCCTCTGAAACCACACAGACAAGGCAGAAAAAATAGTATTTTAATACCTACCGTTAAATCCTTTTCTCTTAGTCCGTAGAGGATGCTGGGGTCACATCAAGAACCATGGGGTATAGACGGGATCCACAGGAGACATGGGCACTTGAAGACTTTCAAAGGGGTGTGAACTGGCTCTTCCCTCTATGCCCCTCCCCCAGACTCCAGTTATAGGAACTGTGCCCAGGAAGACGGACATTTCGAGGAAAAGGTTTTATTGTTAAACTAAGGTGAGATACATACCAGCTCACACCTCAAACACGCCGTACAACATGGCATTTAACACAACGCAAGTCAACGGCATGAACATCATCAGTAACAGGCTGACTATAAACGTAACACAACATGTGTGTAACCACAACTAATAACTGCAGATACAGTACGCACTGGGACGGGCGCCCAGCATCCTCTACGGACTAAGAGAAAAGGATTTACCGGTAGGTATTAAAATCCTATTTTCTCATACGTCCTAGAGGATGCTGGGGTCACATCAAGAACCATGGGGTTATACCAAAGCTCTAGAACGGGCGGGAGAGTGCGGATGACTCTGCAGCACCAATTGACCAAACATGAGGTCCTCATTAGCCAGGGTATCAAACTTGTAGAACTTCGCAAAGGTGTTTGAACCCGACCAAGTAGCAGCTTGGCAAAGCTGTAATGCCGAGACCCCTCGGGCAGCCGCCCAGGAAGAGCCCACCTTTTTGGTAGAATGGGCCTTCACCTATTTCGGTAACGACAATCCAGCCGTAGAATGAGCCTGCTGAATCGTATGACAGATCCAGCGCGCAATAGTCTGCTTGGAAGCAGAAGCCCTAATTTTATTGTGAGCATACAGGACAAACAGAGCCTCTCTTTTCCTAAACTGAGCGGTTCTGGCGACATACATTTTCAAAGCTCTTACTACATCGAGAAACTTCGATTCCAGCAAGGCGTCAGTAGCCACTGGCACCACAATAGGTTGGTTCAAGTGGGACGACGAAACCACTTTCGGCAGAAACTGCTGACGAGTCCTCAATTCTGCTCTATCTTCATTGAAGATCAAATAAGGGGTCTTGTGAGACAAGGCCGCGAATTCAGACACCCGCCTTGCGGATGCCAAGGCCAACAGCATGACCACTTTCAAAGTAAGAAATTTTAACTACCTTCTGCAAAAGTTCAAACCAATGAGATTGAAGGAATTGCAACACCACGTTAAGATCCCATGGTGCCACAGGGGGCACAAAGGGAGGTTGGATGTGCAACACGCCTTTCACGAAGGTTTGAACTTCTGGAAGGTAGGCCTATTGTTTTTGGAAGAAAACCGATAAGGCTGAAATTTGAACTTTAATTGAGCCCAACTTTAGGCCCGCATCCACACCGGCTTGTAGAAAATGGAGAACATGTCCTAAGTGAAATTCTTCCGTAGGAGCATTCCTGGACTCACACCAAGACACGTATTTTCTCCAAATACGGTGGTAATGTTTAGACGTTACTCCCTTCCTGGCCTGAATAAGAGTGGGGATAACTTCCTCGGGAATACCCTTCCGGGCTAGGATCCGGCATTCAACCTCCAAGCCGTCAAACGAAGTCGCGCTAAGTCTTGGAACACGCTGCTGTAACAGATCCTCCCTCAGAGGAAGAGGCCAGGGATCTCTACGAATTCCAGAAGATCCGGATACCAAGCCCTTCTTGGCCAGTCTGGAACAATGAGGATCGCTCGAACCTTTGTTCTTCTTATGATCTTTATCACTTTTGGAATGAGTGGAAGTGGAGGAAACACGTACACCTACTGAAATACCCACGGTGTCACTAGGGCATCCACTGCTATTGCTTGAGGGTCTCTTGACCTGGAACAATATCTCTGAAGTTTCTTGTTGAGGCGAGACGCCATCATGTCTATTTGAGGAATTCCCCAAAGACTTGTCACTTCTGCAAAGACCTTTTGATGAAGACCCCACTCTCTTGGATGGAGATCGTGTCTGCTGAGGAAGTCTGCTTCCCAGTTGTCCACTCCTGGAATGAAGATCGCTGACAGAGCGCTTGTATGCTTTTCCACCCAACGGAGCACCTTTGTGGCCTCTGCCATTGCCGCTCTGCTCTTTGTTCCGCCCTGGCGGTTTATGTACGCTACTGCTGTTATGTTGTCCGACTGAATCAATACGGGCCGATTGCGAAGATGTTCCGCTTGCAGAAGGCCGTTGTGAATGGCCTTTAACTCCAGAACGTTTATGTGTAGACACATTTCCTGGCTTGACCATCTTCCCTGGAAGCTTTCCCCTGCGTGACTGCGCCCCAGCCTCGGAGACTCGCATCCGTGGTCACTAAGATCCAGTCCTGGATCACGAACCTGCGTCCCTCTAGGAGGTGAGGGCTGTGCAGCCACCACAGGAGTGAGATTCTGGTCCTGGAAGACAGGGTTATCCTTCGGTGCATGTGCAAATGGGACCCGGACCAGTTGTCCAACAGGTCCCACTGAAACACTCTGGCATGGAATCTGCCAAACTGAATGGCCTCGTAGGCCACCACCATCTTTCCCAGCAACCGAGTGGATTGATGGATCGATACTCTTGCTGGTTTCAGCAATTGTTTGACCAGGTTCTGAATTTCCAGAGCCTTTTCCACTGGAAGAAAGACTCTCTGTAATTCTGTGTCCAGAATCATTCCCATAAACGACAGCCGTCTCGTCGGAACCAACTGTGATTTTGGCAAGTTTAGGAGCCAACCATGTTGCTGCAGAATTGTCAGGGAGAGCGTAATGTTCTGCATCAATTGGCCCCTGGATCTCGCCTTTATCAGGAGATCGTCCAAGTACGGGATAATCGTGACTCCTTGTTTGCGTAGGAGAACCATCATTTCGGCCATTACTTTGGTGAAAACCCTCGGAGCCGTGGACAGACCAAACGGCAACGTCTGAAATTGGTAATGACAATCCGGAACTGCAAACCTCAGGTAAGCCTGATGTGGGGGATAAATGGGAACATGCAAGTAGGCATCCTTTATGTCTACCGACACCATAAAATCCTCCTCCTATAGACTGGAGATCACTGCCCAGAGAGATTCCATCTTGAATTTGAAATTTTTTAGGTAGAAATTGAGGGATTTGAGGTTCAGGATTGGTCTGACTGAGCCGTCTGGCTTCGGGACCACGAACAGGCTCGAATAAAAGCCTTCTCTCTGTTGCGACGGGGGAACCCTGACAATGACTTGATTGCGACACAATTTTTGTATTGCGGCGCATACCACCTCCCTGTCTGGAAGTGAAGCTGGTAAGGCTGATTTGAAAAATCGGTGTGGGGGGACGTCTTGAAACTCCAATTTGTACCCTTGGGACACTATTTCGAAAACCCATGGGTCCAGGGCCGAACGAGCCCAGAACTGACTGAAGAGCCTGAGACGTGCCCCCACTGGTGCGGACTCCCGCAGAGGAGTCCCAGCGTCATGCGGTGGACTTGGCAGAAGCCGGGGAGGACTTCTGCTCCTGGGAACCACCACGGCCGGTGATCATTTACCTTTTCCCTTTCCTCTCGTAGCAAAGAAGGAAGACCCTCGGCCCCTTCTGTATTTATTGGGCCGAAAGGACTGCATCCGATAGTGGTGTGCTTTCTTTTGTGGTGCAGGCACATAAGGTAAAAATAATGACTTACCCGCGGTAGCCGTAGATACCAAATTAGCGAGGCCGTCACCAAACAACACACCACCCTTATACGGTAGAGACTCCATAGTCAGCGTCAGCATTCCATTGATGAATCCACAATGCTCTCCTAGCTGAGACTGTCATGGCATTGGCTCGTGATCCCAAGAGGCCAATATCTCTCACAGCTTCCTTTAGGTAGACTGCAGCGTCCCTGATATGACCTAGTGTCAAAATAATGCTATCCCTATCTAGGGTATCCATTTCAGATGACAAGTTATCTGCCCATTTTTCGATAGCACTACTCACCCACGCAGATGCAATGGCTGGTCTGAGTAGCGTACCCGTGGTGACATAAATGGATTTCAATGTATTTTTCTGCCGACGATCCGCAGGATCCTTTAGGGCTGCCGTGTCAGGGGACGGGAGAGTTAACTTTTTGGACAGCCGTGACAGAGCTTTGTCCACAATGGTGGGCTGACTCCCATTTTTCCCTATCCCCAGAGGGAAACGGATACGCCATTACAATCCTTTTGGGAATCTGAAACTTTTTGTCAGGACTTTCCCAAACCTTTTCACAAAGCGTGTTCAGTTCATGAGAGGGAGGAAACGTTACCACAGGTTTCTTTCCTTTAAACTTACAGACCCTAGTATCAGGAACTGTAGGGTCCTCAGTGATATGTAATACATCTTTTATAGCCACAATCATGTACTGAATGCTCTTTGCCAGTTTCGGATCTAATCTGGCATCACTATATAGTCGACACTTGAGTCAGTGTCCGTGTTGGTATCCGCGTCTGTCAGCTGGGCAAATTAACGTTTTTGTGACCCCGAGGGGGTCTGTACTTGAAACAACACATCCTCTACGGATTTCTTCCAAGCCTGGTTCTGAGACTCAGATTTATCCAATCTTTTATTTATCAGAGCCACATTTGCATTCAAAGCACTCAAAACATTCACCCAATCAGGTGTCGGCGGTGCCGACAGGGTCACTCCCACAGCCGTTAGTGTGCGCCTCAGACATGCCGACACACGTGTACCCACCATACGTAGATACACTGGGCCTATAGGGGACAGACCCACAGTAAAGCCTGTCAGAGAGACACAGAGGGAGATATTGCCAGCTCACACCCCAGCGCACAAACCCAGTCTGAACACTACAGAAAATGTCCCAGACCTGCAGTGCTTTTATAATTTACATACAATGCACCAAAATCACTGTGCCCCCCACGGTTTTGCACCGTTACTTGTACAGCAGTGTGAGGAAGGACCAGCGTCTCTGCAGCCTGTGTAGAGAAATTGGCGCCGGGCTGTGTGCTAAGCTCCGCCCCCATAATGGCGCGCTTCAGACCCGCTCTTTTTTAAACTTTTTTTATACTGGCGGGGGTCCGGACAGTGCCCAGGCCAGGCACTATGTCCGCTCTTGCCAGTCAGTAGTGCCTCTGAGTGTGGGAGCATGGCGCGCAGCGCGGCCACTGTGCGGTACCTCAAAGCCGTCACTGAAGTCTTCTGATCTACTCACCTGTCTTCTGACTTCTGGCTCTGCAAGGGGGGTGACGGTGGGCTCTGGGAAAGAGCATCTAGGCGTACCTAGCGATCAGACCCTCAGGAGCTAATGGTGTCCTGTAGCCAAAGAAGCAGAGCCTTTAAACTCACAGAAGTAGGTCTGACTTCTCTCCCCTAAGTCCCACGAAGCAGGGAAACTGTTGCCAGCAGTGCTCTCTGAAAATAGAAAACCTAAAAGTCTTTTCAGAGAAACTCAGTAGAGCTCCTCAGTGTGCATTCAGTCTGCCTGGGCACAAAAATTAAACTGGAGTCTGGAGGAGGGGCAGAGAGGGAGGAGCCAGTTCACATCCCATGGTTCTTGATGTGACCCCAGCATCCCCTAGGACGTATGAGAAATTAACCTTGAGGGAGGTCAGACGAAGGCCCAAGTCCAGGCCGTGTTGCAGAAAAGCAAAAACTCTGGGAGTTCTGATTTAGCATGCGTCATAATTCTTAGCAGCACACCAGGTGAAATAAGAATTCCAAACCTTATAATAAATCCGTGCAGAAGCTGGTTTGCGGGCCTTCAGCATAGTTTGGATAACCGCCTCGGAGAATCCTTTGGCCTTCAGGAGTGATGCCTCAAGAGCCACGTCGTCAAAGCCAGTCTGGCCAGGTCAGGGTAGACACAAGGGCCCTGAACGAGTAGGTCTGGGCGTTGAGGAAGTAGAAGAGGACTCTCTATCGATAGACCCTGCAGGTCTGAGAACCAATACAGTCTGCGCCATGCTGGAGCGACTAGAAGTAGTATTCCTACTTCTTCCTTGAACTTCCGTAGTACCCTGGGCAGGAGAGACACTTGAGGGAACACGTAGGGCAGCCGAAAGTTCCATGGAATTATCAGAGCGTCCACGAACGCTGCTTGAGGATCCCTTGTTCTTGATCCGTAGACCTGAACTTTGTGACTGTGTCGAGACGCCATCAGGTCTACATCTGGTAGGCCCCACTTGTCCACTAGGAGTTGAAAGACTTCTTGATGAAGACTCCACTCTCTGGCGTCTCTGTACGTCCTCACGACTGAGGATATCCGCTTCCCAGTTGAGGACTCCCGGAAGGAACACTGCCGATATTGCTGTCAGATGGCGTTCCGCCCATTGAAGGATTTTTGACACTTCCAACATTGCCATACGGCTTCGAGTGCCACCTTGATGATTTATGTAAGCCACCGTGGTGGCGTTGTCTAATTGTACTTGAACAGACCTGTTCTGGATCAGAGGCAGGTCAAGAGTCAAAGCATTGAACACTGCCCGCAATTCCAGAATGTTTATCGGGAGGAGAGATTCCTCCTTGGTCCACCGAGCATGGAGAGAGTGTTGCTCTAGCATCGTGCCCCAACCCCACAGACTGGCGTCCGTAGTCAGTCGGACCCAGTTGGGAATCCAGAAGGGACGGCTCCTACTCAACTGTTGGTCCTGTAGCCATCAGCCCACTGACAGACGAACCTCCAAAGTCAATGAAATCATCTGAGACCTGATCCGATGAGGCAGACCGTCCCACTTGGAAAGAATCAACCGATGTAGAGGGCGGGAATGAAATGGAGTATACACTACCATGTCGAAAGCAGACACCATGAGGCCCAGTACTTGCATCGACACCCTTGGGTGAGAGAGGAAGTATCTGATCCTATCCTGAAGTCTTTGACTGTGTGTGTCCAGCCGTGCCCCCAGATGCACCATGTTCCGAGCAGGAACCAATGAGGACTTCTTCCAGTTGATAAGCCACCTGTGGGCTTTCAGGAATTGGACCGTGATGTCAGATTACGGAGGAGAACATCTTTGGAAATCGCCAGGATTAGCGAGTCGTTCAGATACGGCAGGATCCTGATTCCCCGACGATAGAGAAGGGTCATGATCTTGGTGAAGATCCGAAGGGCAGGGGCCAGTCCAAACGGCAGAGCCTGGAATTGATAATGTAGGTTGCCAATAGCAAACCGCAGATACTGCTGATGCGATATGGCAATAGGTATATGCATGTAAGCATCCTGAATGTCCAGGGATACCATATAGTCTACGGGTTCCATGGCCAGTACAAATCGAGCGCACCGTTTCCATAAGGAACTTGGACACTCTCACAAATTTATTCAGTGATTTGAGGTTGAATATAGGCCGGAAAGACCCATTGGGTTTCAGGACTAGAAACAGGGTCAAATAGTATCCCCTGCCTCTCTAGGATAGAGGTACCAGCACTACCACTCCTGTATCCAAGAGGGATCGCACAACCAGGTGTACAGCTTGCGCTTGCAACGGTTCTGAAGGGGTTACAGTTGTGCAGAACTGGCGAGGGGGACGTCTCCTGAAAGAGACTTTGTACCCGTGAGAGACAACTTCTCGCACCCAGGCGTCTGAAGTGGTCTTTAACCAGAGCTGGGCGAATTGAAGTAGTCAGCCTCCCACCCTGGGATCCCCCAGGCGGAGGCCCGCCCCGTCATGCAGCTGGCTTGTCTTGTTTGGAAGCAGGCTGACGGACAGCCCAGGATTGTTTAGGTTTGGGCTTGGTGGATCTGTAAGTACGAGCCTGTCTCGGGTACGCCTGACCTTTTGCCTTCCCTGGAGGCCGAAAGGAACGGAAAGTGGTGCTCTTTGCCTTCGGTGCAGAAGGATTAGTATTCGGGAGAAATGTAGTCTTAGCAGCCGCTAAGTCAGTCACAATCTTATTAAGATCTTCTCCAAACTGGAGGTACTCCCTTTTAAGGAAGACATACTAAGTCTTCTTGGAGTCCAGATCCACCTTCCATGACCTCAACCACAGAATATGGCGTGCCAAGATTGACGTAGTCGACGCCTCAGCCGCCATTACACCTGCCTCGGAGGACGCCTCCTGAATATAATGGGAGGCTGTGGCAACATGAGACATATATTGTCTGTCAGTATCAGATATATCCAGAGGTAGCTCTTCATCAATAGACTGAACCCACGCTTCTATACCTTTTGCAGCCCAAGAGGCTGCTATAGTGAGTCTATGTACCGCACCTGTAAGGGAGTAAATAGACTTCAGGCATCCCTCCACACATTAATCTGTCGGTTCCTTCAATGAAGTGACAGTGGTGACAGGTAGAGTAGATGACACCACAAGCCGGGAGACATGGGCATCCACCGGAGGTGAATTTTCCCACTTGTAACATAACATAGCAGGGAGAGGATAACGAGCTAGCATCTTTTTAGATAAGGAGAATTTCTTTCCTGGAGAAGACCAGGGATCCTGACGTATATCAACTAAGTGCTCAGAATGTGGCAATACTACCTTAGTTACCTTCTGACGTTTAAATTTATCAGGTTTCTTAGACGAAGTAGTGGTCAATTTGCAGAATCAGCTTAATATCCTCCACTAGGTCTGGGACATCAACCTGAGCTGTAGATTCCTCGTCAGAAGCAACTGTATCTGTGTCTGACGGATCAGTATACTCCCCATCCTCATCAGAAGCAACATCTGAAATATTAGTGGATTGCGAAGAGGAAGCAGCCCGCTTAGACAACCTCTTGGCCCCAGAGGGACGCGTGGTAGGTTTTTGACTAACCAAAGATTGATTCAATTGTTGAATCTGGAGAGATAGCGTATCCATCCAGGGCAGATTAACCACAGGGACAACATTAGGCACAGGAGGTCCCATAGGGGGGCGTAAGGCGTGTGACTAGTGCATTAAGCACAGCTGAAAAAGCCGCCCACGGTTATTCCTGATTGGCTACCACAACAGTGGGCTGACTAGGAGATGTACCACACCCAGTACAGAGACCATCAGTTAAAACTTCCCCTTCAGGCAAATCCTTGGTGCAAACACTGCATGATGCAGGAGCGTCCGCGAATTGCCTGCCCTTTGTTGCAGACATTATAAAGAATGCAGCCGCAGAGCGTAACAGTACAATATAGCCAGATACATACAATACCTGCAAATAACCCCCTGATTTAAGCGACATTAAATACAGGACACAAACAGAGAATTAAATCGCTATGAGGTGACTGAAATACACAGTAAAACACAACAAACAGTATATACTGCATAGCACTATATATGAGACCCTGACGCACCTAGCCCCCCAAAGTACAGAATACGGTGATAGCAATAGGTGGGATACACTGAAAGTGAAATCCACACAGCAGATGCAGCACACCCAGTCACAGTGACAATGCAGAAATGATTTCAGACAAACAATAAAACTGCACTGGACTAGTAAAAAATAAGATTTTAGACCTACCGGTAAATCTTTTTCTCGTAGTCCGTAGAGGATGCTGGGACTCCGTAAGGACCATGGGGATAGACGGGCTCTGCAGGAGACATGGGCACTTTAAGAAAGACTTTGGATCTGGGTGTGCACTGGCTCCTCCCTCTATGCCCCTCCTCCAGACCTAACTGTGCCCAGAGGAGACGGACAGTACGAGGAAAGGATTTTTGTTAATCCAAAGGCAAGATTCATACCAGCCACACCGTATAACTTGTGATATACTAACCAGTTAACAGTATGAAAACATAGCATCAGTCCAAGACCGATGAAAACTATAACATAACCCTTATGTAAGCAAAACTATATACAAGTCTTACAGAAGAAGTCCGCACTTGGGACGGGCGCCCAGCATCCTCTACGGACTATGAGAAAAAGATTTACCGGTAGGTCTAAAATATAACTTTCTCTAACGTCCTAGAGGATGCTGGGACTCCGTAAGGACCATGAGGATTATACCAAAGCTCCCAAACGGGCGGGAGAGTGCGGATGATTTTGCAGCACCGATTGAGCAAACAGGAGGTCCTCCTCAGCCAGGGTATCAAACTTATAGAACTTTGTAAAGGTGTTTGACCCCGACCAAGTAGCAGCTCGGCACAGCTGTAGTGCCGAGACCCCTCGGGCAGCCGCCCAAGATGAGCCCACCTTCCTAGTGGAATGGGCCTTAACCGATTTTGGTAACGGCAATCCTGCCGTAGAATGCGCCTGCTGAATCGTGTTACAGATCCAGCGAGCAATAGTCTGCTTTGAAACAAGGCCGCCAACCTTGTTGGCTGCATACAGGACAAACAGTGCTTCTGTTTTTCTGATCCTAGCCGTTCTGGCCACGTCAATTTTCAAAGCCCTGACCACATCAAGGGACTCGGAATCCTCCAAGTCACGTGTAGCCACAGGCACGACAATAGGTTGGTTCATATGAAAGGATGAGACCACCTTAGGTAGGAATTGAGGATGGGTCCGCAATTCCGCTCTATCCATATGGAAAACCAGATAGGGGCTTTTATGTGATAAAGCCACTAATTCCGAAACTCACCTAGCCGAAGCCAAGGCTAACAACATGACCACTTTCCAAGTGAGATATTTCAACTCCACTGTTCTAAGTGGTTCAAACCAATGTGACTTAAGGAAACTTAACACCACGTTAAGGTCCCAAGGCGCCACCGGAGGTACAAAAGGAGGCTGAATATGCAGTACTCCCTTCACAAAAGTCTATACTTCAGGTAATGAGGCCAATTCCTTTTGAAAGAAAATGGATAAGGCCGAAATCTGAACTTTAATGGAGCCTAATTTTAGGCCCAAATTCACTCCAGTTTGTAGGAAGTGAAGAAAACGGCCTAGATGGAATTCTTCCGTAGGAGCATTCCTGGCCTCACACCAAGAAACATATTTTCGCCATATTCGGTGATAATGTTTAGATGTCACGTCCTTCCTAGCCATTATTAGCGTAGGAATGACTTCATCCGGAATACCTTTTTCCGCTAGGATCCGGCATTCAACCGCCATGCCGTCAAACGCAGCCGCGGTAAGTCTTGGAACAGACAGGGACCCTGTTGCAACAGGTCCTGTCTTAGAGGAAGAGGCCACGGATCTTCTGTGAGCATTTCTTGCAGATCCGGATACCAGGCCCTTCGTGGCCAATCCGGAACAATGATTATTATTCTCACTCCTCTTTTTCTTATTATTCTCAACACCTTGGGTATGAGAGGAAGAGGAGGGAATACATAGACCGACTGGAACACCCACGGTGTCACTAGGGCGTCCACAGTTACCGCCTGAGGATCTCTTAACCTGGTGCAATACCTTTGTAGCTTTTTGTTGAGACGGGACGCCATCATGTCTATTTGGGGCAGTCCCCACCGACTTGCAATCTGTGCGAAGACTTCCTGATGAAGTCCCCACTCTCACGGATGCAGGTCGTGTCTGCTGAGGAAGTCTGCTTCCCAGTTGTCCACTCCCGGAATGAACACTGCTGACAGTGCGCTTACATGATTCTCCGCCCAGCGAAGAATTCTGGTGGCTTCCGCCATCGCCACTCAGCTCCTTGTGCCGCCCTGGCGGTTTACATGAGCTACTGCGGTGACGTTGTCTGACTGGATCAGAACTGGTCGGTCGCGAAGTAAGGTCTCCACTTGACGTAGGGCGTTGTATATGGCCCTTAGTTCCAGGATGTTGATGTGAAGACAAGTCTCCTGACTTGACCAAAGGCCTTGGAAATTTCTTCCGTGTGACTGCTCCCCAACCTCGGAGGCTCGCGTCCGTGGTCACCAGGATCCGATCCTGAATGCCGAACCTGCGGCCCTCTAGAAGGTGAGCACTCTGCAGCCACCACAGGAGCGATACCCTGGCCCTGGGGGACAGGGTGATCCGCTGATGCATTTGCAGATGTGACCCGGACCATTTGTCCAATAGGTCCCATTGGAAAGTCCTTGCATGGAACCTGCCGAAGGGAATGGCTTCGTACGTCGCCACCCTTTTTCCTAGGACTTGAGTGCAATGATGCACTGACACTTGTTTTGGCTTCAACAGGTTCTTGACTAGAGTCATGAGTTCCTGAGCTTTTTCTATCGGAAGAAAAACCCTTTTCTGGTCTGTATCCAGAATCATGCCCAAGAAGGTCAGATGAGTCGTAGGAACCAACTGTGACTTCGGGATATTGAGAATCCAGCCGTGTTTCTGTAACACCTTCAGTGAAAGTGACACGCTGTTCAACAACTGCTCTTTTGATCTCGCCCTTATTAGGAGATCGTCCAAGTATGGGATAATTGTGACTCCTTGCTTGCGTAGGAACACCATCATTTCCGCCAATTACCCTGAAATTGGTAATGACAATACTGTACCGTAATTCTCAGGTACGCCTGATGGGGTGGATAAATGGGAACATGAAGGTATGCAGCCTTTATGCCTAGATACACCATAAAATCCCCCCCTTCCAGGCTGGCGATAATCGCTCTGAGCGATTTCACCTTGAATTTGAACCTTTTCAAGTATAGGTTCAGAGATTTTAATTTTAAAATAGGTCTGACCGAACCGTCCGGTTTCGGGACTACAGCCAAGGTTGAGTAATATCCCCTTCCTTGTTGAAGGAGGGGATCCTTGAGCACCACCTGTTGGAGATACAATGTGTGAATTGTATTTAATATTATCTCCCTTTCTGGGGGAGAAGCCGGTAGAGCCGATAAGGAAAACCGGCGAGGAGGCACCTCTTCGAATTCCAGCTTGTAACCCTGAGAAACAATTTCTATTGCCCGGGTTTCCACCTGTGAGTGAACTCAGATGTGGCTGAAGAGTCGAAGACGTGCTCCCACTGGGGCGGACTCCCTTAGTGGAGCCCCAGCTTCATGCGGTAGAATTAGTAGAGGCCGGGGAGGACTTCTGCGCCCTAACCTCTGGTAAGAAAGGACGCTCTTCGTACTTTCTTGTTTTTTTGCGACCAATAGGACTGCATTTGATAATGTCGTGCTTTCTTAGGCTGTGAGGGAATATAAGGCAAAAGATCAGATTTACCAGCTATAGCTGTGGAGACCAGGTCCGAGAGCCCTTCTCCACCCAATTCCTCACCCTTGTAAGGTAAAACCTCCATATGCCTCTTTTAGTCGGCATCACCTGTCCATTGCCTGTTCCACAGGACACGTCTAGCAGAAATCGACATAGCTTTGACTCTAGAACCCAGTAGACCAATGTCTCTTTGAGCATGTCTTATATATATAAGACAGCATCTTTTATATATCCTAGGGTCAATAACATGGTATCCTTATCTAGGGGTTCAATCTCCGCTGATAAGGTATCTGTCCACACTGCTACAGCGCTATAAACCGCTGCCGACACAATCGCAGGTCTGAGTAGTGTACCAGAATGTGTGTAAATGGACTTCAAAGTACTTTTCTGCATGCTATCTGCAGGATCCCTGAGGGTAGCTGTATCTTGGTATGTCAGCGCTACCTTTTGGGTAAACGTGCCAACGCCTTGTCCACCTTAGGGGAGGATTCCCATGGTATCCTGGCCCTAGCAGGGAAAGGATACGCTATGAGAATTCTTTTGGGAAACTGCAGTTTCTTGTCTGGAGATTCCCGCTCTTTTTCACACAATTCATTTGGTTCATGAGAGGGGGGAAATGTTATCTCAGCTTTCTTCCCCTTAAACATGTGTACCCTCGTGTCAGGGACAGATGGGTCATCAGTGATATGCAAAACATCTTTTATTACAATAATCATATATTGAATACTATTCTGCCAGTTTTGGCTGTAACTTTGCATCATCGTAGTCGACACTGGAGTCAGACTCCATGTCGGTATCAGTGTCCATTATTTTGGATAGTGGGCGTTTTGAGACTCTGAAGGTCCCTGCGACAAAGGGACAGACATGGGTAGATTCCCTGTCTATTCTCTAATCTTTTGTGCAATAAATTTACCTCAGCACTTAATTCCACATATCCAGTCAGGTGTCGGCGTTGTCGACGGAGACACCACACACACACACATTTGCTCCATCTCCTCCTTAGAAGAGCCTTTTACCTCAGACATGTCGACACACACGTACCGACACACCACACACTCAGGGAATCCTCTTATCTGAAGACAGTTCCCCCACAAGGCCCTTTGGAGAGACAGAGAGAGAGAGTATGCCAGCACACACCCAGCGCTAATACCCCAGGAAAAACACACAATGTGTTTACCCAGTAGCGCTGTAATACTATTATTTGCTGCCAATTATGTGCCCCCCCCCCCCTCTTCTCTGTAACCCCCTTTCACCGTGGATAAGCAGGGGAGAGTCCGGGGAGCTTCCTCTCAGCTGTGCTGTGGAGAAAATGGCGCTGGTGAGTGCTGAGGGAGAAGCCCCACCCCCTCGGCGGCGGGCTTCTGTCCCGCTTAAATATAATAAAAACTGGCGGGGGCTCTTTATATATACAGTGCCTAGCTGTATATATATCTCTTTTGCCAGAAATGAGGTTTATATTGCTGCCCAGGGCGCCCCCCCTGCGCCCTGCACCCTTACAGTGACTGCCGTGTGTGAGGTGTGTGGGAGCAATGGCGCACAGCTGGACTGCTGTGCATTACCTCAGTGAAGATCATGAAGTCTTCTGCCGCCTCTGAAGTCTTTTTCTTCTCATACTCACCCGGCTTCTATCTTCCGGCTCTGTGAGGAGGACGGCGGCACGGCTCCGGGACGAACTCCAGGGTGAGACCTGTGTTCTGACTCCCTCTGGAGCTAATGGTGTCCAGTAGCCTAAGAAGCAGAGCCTTGAAACTCACAGAAGTAGGTCTGCTTCTCTCCCCTCAGTCCCTCGATGCAGGGAGTCTGTTGCCAGCAGGCTCCCTGAAAATAAAAAACCTAACAAATATACTTTGTCAGGAAGCTCAGGAAAGCTCCCTGAAGTGCACCCATCTCCTCTGGGCACAGTATAAAACTGAGGTCTGGAGGAGAGGCATAGAGGGAGGAGCCAGTGCACACCCAGATCCAAAGTCTTTCTTAAAGTGCCCATGTCTCCTGCGGAGCCCGTCTATCCCCATGGTCCTTACGGAGTCCCAGCATCTTCTAGGACGTTAGAGAAATACATATATATATATATATATACATACATATATAACAATGCACAGTCAGATACTGGATGTATATATCAGAATACTTGTACTAAATATTCAGGTAGAAGGACACTTGTTCTTAACTAACACTGTCTAAAATGAGATGTAGAATACTTAAGTGACTGTAAATGCACAGCGCTGAGCAAACAGGCGGATTTACAGAGGAGACAGTGCCCTGCAGTCCCGGAGACCAGTCGCAGCTACTGTGAGAAGATGGCGCCCAAATCTCTGTAAGGTAGTGAGGGAGAGTGAGAAGCAGCTCCAGGGCAGGAACACCAGTAGTAGATGGCGCCTGGAGCTGGGGAGGGGCTACAGGTCAAGCGCTTTATCCCCTATGCTGGTCCTAATCACCGGGTACTATGCAGCCTTATTAAAATGAATTTTTGTGCAATCCGACCTATGCTCCCTGCCCTGATGTATATAGTGGGGTCCCTGCTCTGGCACAGTGTCCATGCCAGCGTCGCGATCCGTCTCCTAAGGCCGCGATTGGAAAGCAATTTTGGCGGGTCCCACCTGGGGGACCCTCTTACCTCCTCCCAAAGAAGCAGCCACGCGATCCTGGAGAGCGCTAGTGGCGGTGTGCCTGGTAACCAGAGCGCGTCCACCGCAAGTACCCGGGAACTCTGCCAGCGGGAGTATGCGGCGTTGCTGGGGAGGTGTTGGAGCCGCAGCATGTCACTAGGACATAAGTGATGCAGCCCTTGAATATTCTTCTAACAAAGCTCTTTTCAGGGCTGCGCTAGTGACAGGCACCAACTTACAAACTGAGCTCCAGTGCCCGGAGGCGGGGTTATAGAGGCGGCCATGCAATGCACCCTGGGAAGTGTTAATGCTTTAGCCCGTTGGTGCCTCTGGATCAAGATCCAACTGCAGAAATATACATACATACATAGGTGTTACTTTATATTCTATGTTGTATGCATCCTGAAGAGGAGACAACGCTCCTTGCACTGAAACAATGATGTACCATGTTTTAAGATGATGATATTTTAAATATATCCTCATACTTTGCTTAAATATCTGAGTGATGTCCAATTCAATGCTCCTTCTTACTACATAGATTGGACCAGGACACCGGGGTTATTATATATAATCTTACTGCAATAACACTGTTCAGATTGCTGTAGTATGTATGTTAGTGGCATTTAACCATTAGCTTGTGTCAGCGAGCTCATTGCTTTCACATTGTATAATAAGCAGGTTAGTCAGTAGTTTGAGAAAAAATCTCTTACGTGCTTGACTAGCCAGCTCCAGGATAACCAATTGATAGGGCTGCATGTACACTAAAGGTGGTTACAAACTAGGCGATGTGCTCTATGAGCGACATCGCCTAGTGTTTCCCCCTCCTGGTTTGGGCGGGCGGCGGCGGTGCATACACAATGATCGATATGACGACCATATAGCTCAGTGACGTCACGCCGCTGCCAGGCAGGCAGCTCTTGGAAGACAGTCCAAATTGAGCTACATGCACGGCCGACAGCTACATACATACTTGCTGAGAAAGTAAATGACGACGCTCAGGAAGGGTGTAAATGAGCGACGTTGTTTACTTTCTCGCCAAGTGTGTATGCACCTTAAGTACAGCTGTGCTGATCTCATAATGGGAAATAGTGATGCCGAGGCTGGATTAAGGACTTTTGCGCAGACCATAATAAGCAGGGGGGGGGGGGAACCAACAGTAGCGTCTGCACCAGCTCTAGCTGCAAGATACCGGAAAATTTTAAATGCAAGAAGTACTTTATAAAGTGGTTAAAAGTCTGATTGCTCAGCTTTTCCTTTTAGCTGAATTAAGACACTGATCTTGCAAATGACTTACCTGATCTCGAAACATGAGAGACACTGTCTCCAGAACGTGCATGCTCCACTGCTGCTCTGTTTCAGAGCTGGCCAAGAACTTCACTAGGTCGTCCATCCCACTCATGTGTATTGCCCAGAGCACTCTGTCATGAGTACTAGCATCATCATCTACACTCTGGAAGAGGAAAAAAGCAGAAGAGAATAGTTACAAATCAAAGTAAAAATATTTCCTACTTAGACAGTTCAAGTTTTACTTTGTTTACAGACCCATAGGAATTCCCATTGCATATTTAGTAAGTGGCGAGAAGTAAAAATGTTTATAGAACAGTGAGGAGGAATAAGCACTATTTAAATGTCTATAACATCCCTAAATTACAGCCTAAATGCGACCTTAGTAAGGTTCAGTTACTTGCTTCTGCAACATGCATGGGGACTCAGCAGCTTATACAGGGCTGGGTATGAATTGCCGGCGTTCGCGACGTCGTCGGTCAGAATACCGACCATGCCATCCCGTTAATTAGAATTCCAACAGGGGAAGGTAAGTATATTATTATCATCCTTTATTTACATGGTGCCACAAGGGTTCCACAGCGCCCAATTACAGAGTACATAAACAAATAATCAAAACAGCAACTTACAGTTGACGACAATATAGGACAAGTACAGGGTAAATATATATAGGTGCATCAGCAGATGACACTGGAATAAGTATCAGTTGGCAGAAGACTGCTGGATGTGGTACAGTTGAAGATTATTAAAGTAAGACAAAGGATGAGCACATGAGGGAAGAGGGCCCTACTCGTGAGAGCTTACATTCTAAAGGGGAGGGGTAGACAGACAGGGGTGACACAGACGGGGTACATAGGGAGCGTGGAAAAGAGGGTTAGGATGAGATTTGGCTGGGTTTGGTGAAGAAGTGGGTCTTGAGAGCCCGTTTGACGTTTTGTAGAGAGGTGGAGAGTCTGAGGGGGAGAGGTACGGAATTCCAGAGAATTGGAGCAGCACATGAAATATCTTGGGAGGTAGGAGTGGGAGGAAGTAATCAGTAGGCAGGAGAGTCGGCGTGCATTAGCAGAGCGAAGAGGAAGGGTGGGAGAGTAAAGGGAGATAAGGTCAGAGATGTAGATGGGAGAGGAGTGGGTGAGGGCTTTGTAAGCGAGTGTGAGAAGCTTGAAATGGATTCTGAAAGGGAAGGGGAGTCAGTGAAGGTCTTGTAAGAGAGGAGAGGTGGACGTAGTGCATTTGGTGAGAAAAATGAGCCGGGCAGTATTCCTAATGATGCTGGCATCACGACACTCTTATTCTGACTGCTGGGATCCTGACCAGATCCCGCTTACACATCCTTGGAATGATTGTGTTAAATTATAGATCTACAACTTGCAAAAACAGTGTGTACTGTACCATCATACCATATTCCTTTTACTCATTGCAGAAATATTAGCAGTAGCTGAGTGTATGGTGTACCTTCTCTTCATCTGGATCAGCAGGCACATGAAGGATATTGCGTGCTAATAAAAGAATCCTTTCAATTAATAAGTTATGTTCCTCTTCACGCTGCTCCCAGTCCTACAGTATGTGTAAATTAGAGCAGTAAGAACAATGAAACATGAAAATATGTAACTCTCACCACTAAACACAATGTGGCTGATACAGTCAAATGTGTGACAATTTCCAGTAGATAACTTGCCTGAATATACACAGCGCATACTGAAAATACACAGCGCACACACTGAAAATGGGTGCGTACAAGAATGGACAAAGCAGGGTCATACACATTTCAATTGCATGTACACTTGAGACCAAAGAGGAAGAACTGGGCTGTGACAGGGGGGCATTCTCATGTAAACAATTTTCAGTGAAGGTGTGTTCACCTAAATGCAGGTTAAAATAGGATCTGAATTATCTACCGGTAAATCCTTTTCTCGTAGTCCATAAGGGATATTGGGGGAATCTAGTACGATGGGATATAGGGGGTCATTCTGACCTTATCGCACGCTGCCGTTCATCGCAGCGCAGCGATCAGGTCAAAAGTGCGCATGCACCGGTGCTGCAGTGCCTGGCGCATGGCTGACAGCCGACAGCTGTAGTTGCCTAGCGATCTCCTCTGCCTGATTGACCGGTAGAGGCGGTCATTGGGCGGGAGGGGCAGCATGGCTGCTTTTAGCCGCCGTTTTGTGAGCGCTGTCCCGCCAACGTAGGGGGAGTCGGAACGGGGGGAGGCTGGCGGGCCGCAGCGGCTGCATGACGTCACACGCAGCCGCTGCGACCCAGGCAGCGACGAGTAGCTCCCGGTCAACATGCAAAAGCTCTGCTGGCAGGGAGCTACTCCTGAAGTGTAAAAGCAGCTCCGCTGGGGTGTGGGGGGGCTGGCCTGACATGCGGGGCGGACTAGCCCTGTGCTGGGCGTCCACCCACATGTCAGTGTGCCTGATCGTAGCCCTGCTAAATTTTGCAGGGCTACGATCAGGTCTGAATTAGGCCCGTAGACTGGGTCCAAAGGAACCGGTGCACCTTAAATTTTCTTCAACTGGGTGTGCTGGCTCCTTCCCTCTATGCCCCCTCCCACAGGCAGTTATAGGTAAAACAGTGCCCGAAGGAGAAAGGACATACTTGAGAAGGCGCCCAATATCCCTTATGGGCTACGAGAAAAGGATTTACCGGAAGGTAATCAAAATCCTATTTTCTCAAGCATCCATAACAGATATTGGGGGAATCGAGCACGATGGGGACGTCCCAAAGCTTCCAGACCGGTCGGGAATGTGCAGAGACGTCTACAGCACCGCCTGCCCAAACTGGAAATCCTCCTTGGCCAGGGTATCAAACCGGTAGAACTTCACAAAGGTGTTCTTCCCCAACCAGGTAGCAGCTCGGCATAGTTGCATGGACGAGATTCCACGTGCAGCCGCCCAGAAAGACCCCACCAATCTTGTAGAGTGGGCCTTCAGAGACATTGAAACAGGCAAGGCTGCCACCACATAGGCCTGTTGGATAGTAAGGCTAAGCCAACGAGCAATAGACTGCTTTGAAGCAGGGCAACCCTTTTTCTGTGAATCATAAAGCACGAACAAGGAATCTGTCTTTCTGATCTGAGCCGTTCTCTTGACATAGATCTTCAAGGCTCGCACAGCATCCAGTGCGTCCAGATGAGTAGAAGTGCCAGAACTTGACGGAACCACAATAGGTTGATTCAAATGAAACGCAGAGACGACCTTCAGCAGGAACTGCTGCCTAGTCCTGAGCTCCGCTCTGTCCTCATAAAAGACCAAGTAAGAGCTTTTGGGGGTAATTCCAAGTTGATCGCAGCAGGAATTTTGTTAGCAGTTGGGCAAAACCATGTGCACTGCAGGGGAGGCAGATATAACATGTGCATAAAGAGTTAGATTTGGGTGGGTTATTTTATTTCTGTGCAGGGTAAATACTGGCTGCTTTATTTTTACACTGCAAATTAGATTGCAGATTGAACACACCACACCCAAATCTAACTCTCTCTGCACATGTTAAATCTGCCTCCCCTGCAGTGCACATGGTTTTGCCTAACTGCTAACAAAATTCCTGCTGCGATCAACTTGGAATTACCCCCATTACACGA
This sequence comes from Pseudophryne corroboree, assembly GCF_028390025.1. Lineage (NCBI taxonomy): Eukaryota > Metazoa > Chordata > Amphibia > Anura > Myobatrachidae > Pseudophryne > Pseudophryne corroboree. The sequence goes on along the minus strand of NC_086445.1, from coordinate 239,889,250 downwards.
TAAGGCCCCCAATTCCAAGACAAGCCTAGCAGAAGCCAGGGCCAATAATATCACAGTCTTCCACGTGAGGTACTTGTCTTCTACAGTCATCAGAGGTGCAAACTAGGAGGACTGTAGAAATTCTAACACTAAATTCAAATCCCAGGGTGACGTGGGCGGCACAAAAGGAGGTTGTATGTGAAGCACCCCTTGCAAGAAGATCTTAACTTCTGGCAGTACTGCCAATTTCTTCTGGAAGACGTAAGACCTTATCCACACCAGCCTGCAGAAAACGTATGAAATGTCCCACTTGGAACTCCGCAGGTGGATATGTGCGATCCTCGCACCAAGAGACATATCTTCTCCCGATATGATGATAGTGTTGACGTCACAGGTTTCCTGTCCCGAACCATGGTAGCAATAACCTTTTTAGAAAGGCCCTTGTGAGCTAGGATGTACCGCTCAACCTCCATGCCGTCAAACAAAGCTGCCGTAAGTCCGGGTAGACCAACGGACCTTGTTGAAGATCTCTTCTCAGTGGCAGAGGCCAAGTGTCTTCGAAGAACATGTTCAGAAGATCCGCGTACCATGCCCTCCGAGGCCAAAACGGGCAATCAGAATTGCCTGGACTCCTTGATTCCAGATTCGCTTGAGCACACTTGGGAGGAAAAAGGTAGACCAGCCGGTAAGGCCAAGACGACGTCAGTGTATCCACTGCCCTCGCCTGAGGGTCCCTGGTTCGTGAGCAATACCAACAAAGCTTCTTGTTGAGTCGAGAAGCCATCATGTCTATTTGTGGGCAGCCCCACCAGTCGATGATCTGCTGAAATACCTGATGGTGAAGCCCCTACTCTCCCGGGTGGAGATCGTGACGACTCAGGAAGTTCGCTTCCCAGTTGTCTACTCCCGGAATGAAAATTGCGAACAGTGCTCTTGCATTTCTTTATGCCCAGAGGAGTATCTTTGACACCTCTCGCATGCAGTCCCTGCCTTTTGTTCCTCCTTGTCGATTGATGTACGCTACTGCCGTGGCGTTGTCCGACTGTACTTGGATTGCGTGATCCCTGAGCAGAGGAGAGGCGTGAATCAGAGCCTTGTAGATTGCCCGAAGTTCCAGAATGTTGATTGGAAGGAGGGCTTCGTGGGCTGACCACCTGCCCTGGAACTGAGCCTCCTGGGTGAAAGCTCCCCATACTCTCAGACTCGCATCCGTCGTGAGGAGGATCCAATCCTGAATCCCGAAACTTCGCCCTTCCTGTAGGTTGGAGGACTGCAGCCACCATAGGAGGGAAATCCTGGCCTGAGGTAACAACCGTATTATCCGGTGCATCTGAAGATGTGATCCGGACAACTTGCTTAGGAGATCCAATTGAAATGTTCTGGCATGGAACCTCCCATACTGGATCACCTCATACGAGGCAACCATCTTCCCCAAAAATATTATGCAAAGATGGATGGATATTCGAGTATGCCAGAGAACCATGCAGACCATCTCCTGAAGCATACCTCTCAACATGACCCTCTCCAGGAGGGACACAATGCTATGCTTCTTTACATTTCTCTTACTGTATGATTGCCATCACCTGTGTTGAACAGGTTAATGGATATGAAAGGTGTTTCAACACAGGTGAGGGCAATCATAAATTAAAAGGGAAGTGCAGGAGCAAAGCATTTTGTCCCTCCTGGAGAGGGTCATGTTGGGAGGTATGCTGAAGTGTTCTTGCTTTGTCTTCTGGAAAGAACATTTTCTGGCCACAGTATCCAGCAACATACCCAGGAACAGGAGCCGCTGAGTTGGCTCCAGGTGGGACTGTACATTAAAGGTTCCACCCATGGTGTGACAGAAGTTGGATAGTGCGGTCTATATGGAGCAATAAAAGCTCCCTGGATCTTGCTTCTATCAGGAGATCATCCAGGTAAGAGACAATGTTGACCCCCAGGACCAGGAGTTGGAACATCATCTCCGCCATCAACTTCGGAGTTGTGGACAGGCCGAAGGGTAGCGCCTGGAACTGGTAGTCATCGTTCAGTAGGGCAAACCCCAGGTAAGCCTGATGAGGTGGCCAAATCAGGATATGGAGATAGGCGTCCCTGATATCCAGGGAGACCATCAACTACTGTTCTTCCAAACCCGCAATCACTGCTCACAAGGATTCCATCTTGAACCCGAATACCTCTAGTAAGGGTTCAAGGATTTCAGATTCAAAATGAGCCTTACCAAACCACCCAGTTTCGATACCACTAACAGGTTGGAGTAATAACCCTTGCCCTGTTGTTGCACTGGAACAATGACTCGGGACTGGACCAATTTTAGGATGGCATGTTGCAGCGTAAAACGCGTATCCTCCAAAGCTGTTAAGCTTGATTTGAAAAATAGTTGGGGAGGAGCACCGTCGAACTCCAGCTTGTAGCCCTGAGAAATGAGGTCCTGTATCCAGGTATCCTGGCAGGAACTTTTCCAGATGCGGATGAAGTGACGCAGCCAAGCTCCCACCATGAGATCCCCTTGAGGTGGGCTGGCACCGTCATGCTGAGGCCTTAGTAGAAGCTGAACTGGTGCTTTGTTCCCGGGCCATTTTTTCAATCCCGGGTATCGGGATTGAAAAATGGGCAATCCCTGGATTCCTGGGATTGGCTTTTAGCAAGGTGGCCGCCCCCTCGCCCCGCACATATAACTTACCATATACCAAGGGCGGACGGGAGGGGAACATCCGTTGATCACTGCTGGGAGCCGCCGACAGCGCAGCGTGACCTCTTACGCTGCGCTGGGGACCCGGAAAGAGGAAGCCAGGCAGCGTCTGAGCGTCCTGTGGACGCTCAATGCTGATCCCTCAATCCCCGAAATTGGAGCTTTTTCTGCGAGGAGAAAAACGACTGCTTTACTGCATAGTTTTCTACTGGGAGTTTTAACACATCCCTGATAGCAATTATGAGGGTATCAAGCCCTTGTGCAGGAAATGAATCCTCAATAATAGGGTCCATCTCCTCCCCCTCCTTCTGTCACTCTTCATCAGTTACTGAGAGTAAGCAGGCAGCTCACGTGTACTGTATGTGGCCCTGAGCTATGGAGAAGGGTCTGTCCTCTGCCTCTTGTAGCCAGGTCTGCTATACAGCCTGCTGCAGTCGCTGTGTCTTATGACTATTTGCAGAGGGCTGAGAGAACATGTCTGCCATCCAGGGAGTTTAACCAGGATGGCTGCTGCATCTCCCCCCCTCTTCCCCCCAGCTTCCTCACAAGCCTGTGAGGACTTGCTACATGGGGGGTAGGGGGGGGGGGGGGGGATCTACATGTGCATAAATGGTGTTTACCATATTCACAGGAGACAAACTCTCACACACAACACACAGACACTGTACAAGCAAGCCTGCCCTTGATTGGTATGTGAGCAGGAGACCCAGAGACCAGCACACCAAGCCTAGCAGACTCAGGGAGACTGCAGGCTGTAACGTTATACTGTGACGCAGTGGAACACCGGTGTTTTGTCCTTATGAGAAGTATAATAGCTGCTAACACCCCTATATGTATCTAGAGTGTTGGAGAAGCTATGTGCCTGCTGCTGCTGGAGGCAGAGGAAGGCGCCAAGAAGCCACTGGTCCCACTCTGAGGTAGCTCCGCCCCCGGCAATGGAGCTATACACTTATTTTAACTGGCAAATGTCTCCTTTTGGTGTAAAACATAATAAATACTTGTTCTCACAACCGCAGGCCAGAGTACACAGGGGGCTATAGCGGGTCCCCCCAAGGAGCGTCCCATATGCCGCGCCAGCGTTCTGCCGCACCTCGAACCGGGATGAACTCCCAAGCGGGGCCCCCGGTTTGTACTCACCACTGATGTCACCTTCAGGCTACCGTTAGGGGTGTACGGCGATTGAGACCGCAACGGCGCAGTGCCCTGCTGTACAACAATCTCTCAGGATGGTGGTCCTGCAGCGGGGAAGCGGCTCTCACATCTCGCAAGGCCGGTAACCGCTCCCCACCCCCACCAACTCCCACGATGCAGGTATGCTGTTGTCCAAACAGCATACCGAAAATAACAAAGATTTAAAAAATATGATTTTACTTACCGGTAAATCTATTTCTCGTAGTCCGTAGTGGATGCTGGGGACTCCGTAAGGACCATGGGGAATAGACGGGCTCTGCAGGAGACATGGGCACTTTAAGAAAGAATTTGGATTCTGGTGTGCTCTGGCTCCTCCCTCTATGTCCCTCCTCCAGACCTCAGTTAAAGAAACTGTGCCGGGAAGAGCTGACAGTACAAGGAACGGATTTTGGGAATCCAGGGTAAGACTCATACCAGCCACACCAATCACACCGTATAACTTGTGATAACTTTACCCAGTTAACAGTATGAACAATAACAGAGCATCAGATAAACCCTGATGCAACTATAACATAACCCTTATTTAAGCAATAACTATATACAAGCATTGCAGAAAAAGTCCGCACTTGGGACGGGCGCCCAGCATCCACTACGGACTACGAGAAATAGATTTACCGGTAAGTAAAATCTTATTTTCTCTAACGTCCTAGTCGATGCTGGGGACTCCGTAAGGACCATGGGGATTATACCAAAGCTCCCAAACGGGCGGGAGAGTGCGGATGACTCTGCAGCACCGATTGAGCAAACGATAGGTCCTCCTCAGCCAGGGTATCAAACTTGTAGAACTTTGCAAACGTATTTGAACCTGACCAAGTAGCAGCTCGGCATAGCTGTAATGCCGAGACCCCTCGGGCAGCCGCCCAAGAAGAGCCCACCTTCCTAGTGGAATGGGCTTTCACTGATTTTGGCTGCGGCAATCCAGCCACAGAATGAGCCTGCTGAATCGTGTTACAGATCCAGCGAGCAATAGTCTTCTTTGAAGCAGGAGCACCAAGCTTGTTGGATGCATACAGGATAAACAGTGACTCCGTTTCCCTGACTCTAGCCGTTCTGGCTACATAAACTTTTAAAGCCCTGACTACATCTAGTAACTCGGAATCCTCCAAGTCACGAGTAGCCACAGGCAGCACAATAGGCTGGTTCATATGAAAGGATGAGACCACTTTTGGCAGAAATTGTGGACGAGTCCTCAATTCCGCTCTATCCATATGGAAAACCAGATATGGGCTTTTATGAGACAAAGCCGCTAATTCTGACACGCGCTTAGCCGAAGCTAATAGCATGACCACCTTCCACGTGAGATATTTCAACTCCACTGTTTTAAGTGGTTCAAACCAGTGTGATCTCAGGAAACTCAACACCACGTTAAGATCCCAAGGTGCCACTGGAGGCACAAAAGGAGGCTGAATATGCAGCACTCCTTTCACAAACGTCTGAACTTCTGGCAGAGAAGCCAACTCCTTTTGAAAGAAAATGGAAAGGGCCGAAATCTGGACCTTAATTGAGCCTAACTTCAGGTCCAAATCCACTCCTGACTGAAGGAAGTGAAGGAAACGGCCCAGGTGAAACTCCTCTGTAGGAGCATTGCTGGCCTCACACCAAGAAACATATTTTCGCCATATCCGGTGATAATGTTTAACTGTTACGTCCTTCCTAGCCTTTATCAGCGTAGGAATGACCTCCTCCGGAATACCCTTTTCTGCTAGGATCCGGCGTTCAACAGTCATGCCGTCGAACGCAGCCGCGGTAAGTCTTGGAACAGACAGGGTACCTGTTGCAACAGGTCCTGTCTTAGAGGAAGAGGCCACGGATCCTCTGTGAGCAATTCTTGCAGATCTGGATACCAAGTCCTTCGTGGCCAATCTGGAACAATGAGAATTGTTCTTACTCCTCTTTTTCTTATTATCCTCAGTACCTTGGGTATGAGAGGAAGAGGAGGAAATGCATAGACCGACTGGAACACCCACGGTGTCACCAGGGCGTCTACAGCTACCGCCTCAGGGTCCCTTGACCTGGCGCAATAGCTCTGTAGCTTCTTGTTGAGGCGTGACGCCATCATGTCTATCTGTGGTAGTTGCCACCGACTTGTAATCTGTGTGAAGACTTCTTGATGAAGTCCCCACTCTCCCGGGTGGAGGTCGTGCCTGCTGAGGAAGTCTGCTTCCCAGTTGTCCACTCCCGGGATGAACACTGCTGACAGTGCGCTTACGTGATTCTCCGCCCAGCTAAGAATCCTGGTGGCTTCCGCCATCGCCACTCTGCCCCTTGTGCCGCCTTGGCGGTTTACATGAGCCACTGCGGTTATGTTGTCTGACTGAATCAGAACCGGTTGGTCGCGAAGTAGGGACTCCGCTTGACGTAGGGCGTTGTATATGGCCCTTAGTTCCAGGATGTTGATGTAAAGGCAAGTCTCCTGACTTGACCACAGGCCTTGGAAATTTCTTCCCTGTGTGACTGCCCCCCACCCCTGGAGGCTTGCATCCGTGGTCACCAGGACCCAGTCCTGAATGCCGAATCTGCGGCCCTCCAGAAGGTGAGCACTCTGCAGCCACCACAGGAGAGACACCCTGGCCCTGGGGGATAGGGTGATTAACCGATGCATCTGAAGACGTGATCCGGACCATTTGTCCAGGAGATCCCATTGAAAGGTCCTCGCATGGAACCTGCCGAATGGAATGGCCTCGTATGATGCCACCATCTTTCCCAGGACTCGTGTGCAGTGATGCACAGACCTTTTTTGGTTTTAATAGGTCTCTGACCAGTGTCATGAGTTCCTGAGCCTTCTCCATCGGGAGATAAACCCTCTTCTGGTCTGTGTCCAGAATCATGCCCAGGAAGGGCAGACGAGTCGTAGGAATCAACTGCGACTTTGGAATATTTAGAATCCAGCCGTGCTGTCCTAACACTTCCAGAGAGCGTGCTACGCTGATCAGTAACTGCTCTCTTGACCTCGCTTTTATGAGGAGATCGTCCAAGTATGGGATAATTGTGACCTCTTGCTTCCGCATGAGTACCATCATTTCTGCCATCACCTTGGTAAATATTCTCGGTGCCGTGGGGAGACCAAACGGCAACATCTGAAATTGGTAATGACAATCCTGTACCACAAATCTGAGGTACGCCTGATGAGGTGGATAAATGGGGACATGAAGGTATGCATCCTTTATGTCCAGAGACACCATAAAATCCCCCTCTTCCAGGCTTGCAATGACCGCTCTGAGCGATTCCATCTTGAACTTGAACCTTTTCAGGTATATGTTCAGAGATTTTAAATTCAATATGGGTCTGACCGAACCGTCCGGTTTCGGTACCACAAACATGGTCGAATAATAACCCTTCCCTTGTTGAAGGAGGGGAACCTTGACCACCACCTGCTGTAGATACAATTTGTGAATTGCAGCTAACACTATTTTCCTCTCTAATGGGGAAGCTGGCAGGGCCGATTTGAGGTATCGGTGAGGGAGCATCTCTTCGAATTCCAGCTTGTATCCCTGAGACACAATCTCTATTGCCCAGGGATCCACCTGGGAGTGAACCCACTTGTGGCTGAAATTTCGGAGACGCGCCCCCACCGGGCCTAGCTCCGCCTGTGGAGCCCCAGCGTCATGCGGTGGATTTAGTGGAAGCCAGGGAGGACTTCTGTTCCTGGGAACTAGCTGTGTTGTGCAGCTTCCTTCCTCTGCCCCTGCCTCTGGCAAGAAAGGACGCACCTCGGACTTTCTTGCCTTTTTGTGATCGAAAGGACTACATTTGGTAATACGGTGCTTTCTTAGGTTGTGAGGGAACATATGTCAAAAAATTTGACTTTCCAGCAGTAGCTGTGGAGACCAGGTCCGAGAGACCCTCCCCAAACAACTCCTCACCCTTGTAAGGTAAAACCTTTATGTGCCTTTTTGAGTCGGCATCGCCTGTCCATTGCAGAGTCCACAGGACCCTTCTGGCAGAAATCGACATTGCATTTATTCTAGAGCCCAGTAGGCTAATGTCTCTTTGAGCATCTCTCATATATAGGACAGCGTCTTTTATATGCCCTAGGGTCATTAATATAGTATCCTTGTCTAAGGTATCAAGTTCCTCAGATAAGGTATCCGTCCATGCTGCCACAGCACTACACACCCAGGCCGACGCAATTGCCGGCCTTAGTAAGGTACCTGAATGTGTATAAATGAACTTCAGGGTACCCTCTTGCTTTCTATCTGCAGCATCTTTTAGGGTGGCCGTATCCTGTGACGGCAGGGCTACCCTCTTGGATAAGCGTGTTAGAGCTTTGTCCACCCTAGGGGAGGATTCCCAGCGTAACCTGTCCGTTGGCGGGAAAGGATACGCCATAAGCATCCTCTTGGAAATCTGCAGTTTTTTATCTGGAGATTCCCAAGCCTTTTCACATAACTCATTTAGCTCATGTGAAGGGGGAAAGGTCACCTCCTGCCTTTTTTCCCCATACATATGAACCCTCTTGTCAGGGACTGGGGTTTCCTCTGTGATGTGCAACACATCCTTCATTGCTATAATCATATAACGGATGGCTTTAGCCAATTTAGGCTGTAACTTTGCATCATCGTAATCGACACTGGAGTCAGAATCCATGTCGGTATCTGTGTCAACAATTTGGGATAGTGGGCGCTTCTGAGACCCTGACGGCCTCTGCGACATCGGATCAGGCATGGGCTGGGACCCTGACTGTCCTAAGGTTTCAGCTTTATCCAACATTTTATGCAAGGAATTTACATTATCATTTAAAACCTTCCACATATCCATCCAATCAGGTGTCGGCGCCATCGGCGGAGACACCACATTCATTTGCTCCAGCTCTGCTTCCACATAGCCTTCCTCGTCAAACATGTCGACACAAGCGTACCGACACACCACACACACAGGGGATGCTCTTTTTTGAAGACCGTTCCCCCACAAGGCCCTTTGGAGAGACAGAGAGAGTATGCCAGCACACACCCCAGCGCTATAAGTCCCAGGAATCACACAGTAACTTAGTGTTAACCCAGTAGCTGCTGTATATTATGTTTTTGCGCCCCCCCTCTCTTTTTACCCTCTTCTACCGTGTATCTGCAGGGGAGAGGCTGGGGAGCTTCCTCTCAGCGGAGCTGTGGAGAAAAAATGGTGCTGGTGAGTGCTGAGGAAGAAGCCCCACCCCCTCAGCGGCGGGCTTCTGTCCCGCGTTTATGTACAATATTATGGCGGGAGCTCATACATATATACAGTGCCCAACTGTATATATGTCCAACTTTTGCCAAGAGGTCCTAATTGCTGCACAGGGCGCCCCCCCCCTGCACCCTACAGTGACCGGAGTATGTGGGTGTAGTGTGGGAGCAATGGCGCACAGCTGCAGTGCTGTGCGCTACCTCAGTGAAGACTGGAGTCTTCTGCCGCCGATTTCGAAGTCTTCTTGCTTCTTTCACCGGCTTCTGTCTTCCGGCTCTGCGAGGGGGACGGCGGCGCGGCTCCGGGATCGGACGACACAGGGTGAGATCCTGTGTACGATCCCTCTGGAGCTAATGGTGTCCAGTAGCCTAAGAAGCAGGACCTAGCTTCAGAGAGTAGGGCTGCTTCTCTCCCCTCAGTCCCACGATGCAGGGAGCCTGTTGCCAGCAGATCTCCCTGAAAATAAAAAACCTAACAAAATACTTTCTTATAGCAAGCTCAGGAGAGCTCACTAAACAGCACCCAGCTCGTCCGGGCACAGATTCAAACTGAGGTCTGGAGGAGGAACATAGAGGGAGGAGCCAGAGCACACCAGAATCCAAATTCTTTCTTAAAGTGCCCATGTCTCCTGCGGAGCCCGTCTATTCCCCATGGTCCTTACGGAGTCCCCAGCATCCACTAGGACGTTAGAGAAAGAAACTGTAATAAACACTCTGGAGCTTGCAGAGTGTGCATCCTCTCCTGAGGGCACTTTTTTCTAAACTGCCTGTGGGAGGGGGCAATAGAGGGGAGGAGTCCGCACACCCAGTTGAAGAAATTTAAAGTGCACTGGCTCCTTTGGACCCCGTCTATACCCCATCATACTAGATTCCACCAATATCCCTTATGGATGCTAGAGAAAGTACAAAGTACTCCTTCTGTAATGGCGGATGCAAGTGCTTGCTGATAACTATGACTAAACACATACGTTACAGGTGCTGACTAATCTCGAGATATATACAGGGCTGCATATAGACAAATATTTGTTCCGTGCACACTTTTTTCAACATGTATACTGACTGGACTTAGGGACTGATTCAGAGTTCTACTCAATGGCAATATTTTTGAGAGCTTATCGGCTGACTGCACACATGACAACAGTTGCAAACAGGATATTCGCAAAGCGATTGACAGGCAGGGACCATTTGTCAGTGAGTATAGCAAAAACGCAGCAATGCCCCAACAGTTTTCGTGTCATGCCCCAGTCTGCGACTGTCATGCTGTATGCAGAAAACATGGCGCCAATGTTTAAGTTCCATGACTATTCTGCACAACCTCAGAGTAACTCAAGACAGTAAAATGATCTGCAACCGGCGCAGTGTCATTTCTACGCGGTTGTTCGGTTCTGCGAAGCAGTCAGTGAGCGTCTCAATACAAATCCTGGTGGCTGAGACATTAGCATATTTTCTTATAGCATTGTGTACGGGATCTCAGCTGTGAATATCAGTGTACACCTCTGAATAAGGCCCTTAGTTCCAATTCTGCATCAGGGACCATGACTTCAGAATAAGCTTTGAATGATTTAATGGGATTCAGGACTATTATAACATATCAGCTTGAACTTTAAAATAAAAACAAAAAAAACTTAACCAACTTACCATTTGCAGTAAATCATACAGCTTTTCACTCAAGACTACAAACAGTCTCTCATTTGCAAAAGCCTAAAGAAAACCAGATTTGTTAAAAAAAAAATTATAATAATATAAATTATATATATATATATATATATATATATATATATATATTATATACACACACACACACACATATATATATATATATAATACACACATATATATATAATATATATATATTATTTTTTCTTTTTTTATATATGTACACAGTATAGAAAAAACGAGTTTTATGGTAAGAACTTACCTTTGTTAAAACTCTTTCTGCGAGGTACACTGGGCTCCACAAGGAATGGACAATGGGGTGTAGAGTAGGATCTTGATCCGAGGCACCAACAGGCTCAAAGCTTTGACTGTTCCCAAAATGCATAGCGCTGCCTCCTATATCACCCCGCCTCCCTGCACAGGATCTCAGTTTTTAGTTAACCAGTCCCATGCAGTAGCAGGAAAAGAGACGACAACGGTTAGTAGCCACAACACAGCATTCTCACGACAGGAGACGTGTCAGCGGCTAATGCCATACCAACCCAAAGAAGCTAAGTGCGTCAGGGTGGGCGCCTTGTGGAGCCCAGTGTACCTCGCAGAAAGAGTTTTAACAAAGGTAAGTTCTTACCATAAAACTCGTTTTCTGCTGCGGGGTACACTGGGCTCCACAAGGAATGGACAATGGGGATGTCCTAAAGCAGTTCCTTATGGGAGGGGACGCACTGTAGCGGGCACAAGAACCCGGCGTCCAAAGGAAGCATCCTGGGAAGCGGCAGTATCGAAGGCATAGAACCTTATGAACGTGTTCACAGAGGACCACGTAGCCGCCTTGCACAATTGTTCAAGGGTCGCACCACGTTGGGCCGCCCAAGAAGGTCCAACAGACCGAGTAGAATGGGCCTTAATGTGATCAGGAGCAGAGAGACCAGCCTTCACATAAGCATGTGCAATCACCATTCTAATCCATCTGGCCAGAGTTTGCTTGTGAGCAGGCCAGCCACATTTGTGAAAACCAAACACAACAAAAAGAGAATCAGATTTCCTAATAGGAGCAGTTCTCTTCACATAGATACGGAGAGACCGTACCACATCCAAAGACCGCTCTTTGGGAGACAGATCAGGAGAAACAAGTGCCGGAACTACAATCTCCTGATTAAGGTGGAACGAAGAAACCACCTTAGGTAGATAGCCGGGATGAGTCCTAAGAACCGCCCGGTCACTGTGAAATATCAGATATGGGGAACTACAGGACAAGGCACCCAAATCAGACACTCTTCTAGCTGAAGCAATAGCCAGCAGAAACACCACCTTAAGGGAAAGCCACTTAAGGTCAGCTGAACCAAGAGGTTCAAACGGAGACTCTTGTAACGCCTCCAAAACCACCGACAAGTCCCAAGGAGCCACAGGCGGATACGCAACACGCACTGAGTAAAGGTATGCACATCAGGTAAGATCGCAATTTTTCTCTGAAACCACACCGACCAGGCAGATATTTGAACCTTGAGGGAGGCCAGACGCAGGCCTAAGTCCAGGACCTGCTGAAGAAAAGCCAACAACTTGGCTATACTAAACTTGGAAGCGTCATAATCGTTAGATGCGCACCAAACAAAGTAAGAGTGCCAGACCCAGGCGTGGCTAAGCGGGACATGGAGTAGCTGCTCTGGCTGGGCGCTCTCCACCTCAACTATCCGTGACTGATATCCTGGGGCACCCCTCCGAGCCCAGACTTGCATAACTGGTGGGGGAAGGTATCTGGAATCCTGGTGCCTCGTGCTGGATGTCTGTGGTGCGGCGTTCGCTGGAGTTTGACTGATTGCTTGCTCCTGGATCTGTGAGCTCTAGGCCGGCGCCGCGACTTCCAGTCCCAGCCCGCCCATTTCTATTGCCGGCTGTGGCCTCTCCGTGGTGTCTCCTGCCCGCCGCTGAGTGTCCGGGACTCCGTTCGCGGGCGCTCCCTGTGCCGTGTCACTGAGCCGCTGAGAGCCGCCGGACAACGCCGCTGCCCTGCGGCACGTCTCCGCCAGCGGCCGCAGCCTCCCTGTGCTGTGTCCTCCCTGCTGCTTTACCGCCGGGACGCTGACCGCTGCCTGGGGGGTGAGATTGCGCTGCCGTGAGCCGCTGGACTTTACCACTGCGTGGGCTGGTGAGTCTGCCTCTCCCCTGCTGGCTGAGTTCACCGGAGTGCTCTCCTAAACTGCACTGTGTCAGCTCTGCTCCTGGAACAGTGCATAAGTCTACTGATTATTCTCTATGAGTCCTCTCCCAGATTCTACAGCCACTGGCTCAGCATCTACTCATAACGTCAGCTCCTTTATTATATATTTTATACATTTTTCCTAACTGGCCCCACGCCATATTTACTTCTCCAGTCTTCTGATTTTGGAATCTGTTGGAAGGAGGTGCTGTGATTGTGGGTCCCCCTGCTATAAGTGTGTGCACACATTATCATTAGTCTATTGACAGCCGTGGACTCTCCTAATTCTGTGCTGTTGCTGTGTCTCCTTTGAACTGCCGATCCTGATTGGCTTTAATATATCTAACAATTGTGAGGAACCACCATAAATCTGCTGTGGCCCGGCTTGCGCGGTACTCGCATACCCCTGGAAGGCATGCGGCGACGCCGGATGGGGGTGGGGATACCCCTCCACCGGTGTCCCCCAGTCAATCATCCTCCTCTGGTGAAGCTTCTGATGATGTGTTGCAAAAAGTGTTGGAAGCCCTGGAAGCTAGCGAATCCCGTCTCTCTGACAAGATAGGTCAGGTACAGGCCGACCTGACCTTAATCCATCACGATATCCAGAAGGTTAGAGAACGGGTCTGGGAAGTCGAGACCCGGACCTCTACGCTAGAGGATAAGATCTCACCGCTTAGCTCCCGTGTTACTGCCATTGATGGTCAGCTGTCCGATATAAAAGGCAAGATGCTAGATATGGAAGGCAGACTGAGGAGGAATAATGTCCGCTTTGTGGGGCTTCCGGAGAAAGAGGGCACTACCCCGGAGCAGTTCGTTGAATCTTGGCTGAAAAATTCCTTTGGGGCTGACTCCTTTACGCCTTTCTTTACAGTTGAACGGGCTCACAGAATTCCCTTCAGGCCGCTGCCGCCGGGTGCGCCACCGCGCACACTCATAGCGAAATTTCTCCACTACCGAGACCGGGACGCTGTTTTATCTCTGGTGCGCACTAAGGGTCCCCTGTTGTTGAACGGTTCCAAAGTTTCTGTGTTCCCTGACTTTGCGCTGGAGGTGCAAAAGGACCGTGCACAATTTGTTCTGATTAAAAGGCGTCTCAGGGAACTTTATCTACAGTATGCAATGCTTTTTCCTTCTAGGCTGAGGGTGGTGGCAGACGGAGAAACAAAATTCTTTGCTACACCTCGGGACTCTGCCCTGTGGCTGGATCGCTGGGCCCCGGATAGACGGGCGCTTGCAGCTGATCCTTAATGTCTGATATATCCTTCTATATATGCTAGTGTTTCTTGCTGATATCCATGTTTCAGTATGTTACCCGGTTAATGTTATGTTGTCTCTGATAATGTTTACCTTTCCACTTCACTGATGTTTGTATTTAGGGCTCGGGGTGGGGTCTCCACACTTTTCTTATGTGAGGGTGGAAGACCTACGCCTTTGTCTTTGGGCCATTTCATTCATTGCCCTTTTATGTTGGTATAGTTTGCTTTTTCTTTGTTAAGGGGGAACAGTTTATTGGGATAAGGTATGCCTCAGTTTGGGTGGGTATACAGGGTGGGGGGGTAGGATGGGAGGAACTGTATTTTGGTATTTGTTTTCTTTTTTTTGTCTGTGTTGCAAACGCTATGGGTTCTTTGATTTTTTTCGATTTTATTTAGTGCTGGTGTTGGTGGCCTGCTGGGGATACGCGGGACCGATCATATATTTTATTTCGTCTTGACTTATGGCCTCTAATCAACTTAAACTCCTATCCTGGAATGTCCGGGGGCTGAACGACAAAGTCAAGCGCTTATTAGTGCTCCGTCACATTAAACAATATGGTGCGGATATTATTTGCCTCATGGAGACCCACCTGGTGGGGGCAAAAGTCCTGGCTCTTAAGAAACCATGGGTGGGCTGGGCATACCACTCTACCCATAAGTCGCAATTCGCGGCGTGTGTCAATCCTAGTTCGAAGGTCGGTCCCGTTTGTCCTTGGTCAGGTCCAATTGGACCAGTGGGGCAGATATGTTTTTCTAAAATGTCAAGTTTATTCTATGTCTTTGCTTATCCTGGCTGTTTATATACCGCCCCCTTACTCCCCGGAGGTTCTCAAAAAGGCAGCAGAGTTTATTTCGCTATATCCGAATGTTGCTATTGTTTGTCTTGGTGACTTTAATAACGTCATCGACCACGCTTTAGATAGAACTAGAATGTCCCCTGATGCTCCTGTGGTGCGCAGGAGGGACTTTGCGCTGCTAGTGGACAGTCTGGGTTTGGTCGATGCGTGGAGGATCCGCCATCCTGGCAAGCGACCAACTTATCCTTCTCCAGGATAGATTTGGCCCTCACCTCCAAAGGCTTGCTGCCCAGGTTGATGGATGTTCAGTATGCTACCAGGGGAATATCCGATCATTCCCCGGTAATTCTATGTTTGGACATGGGAGACGTTAGGGGGGCACGGTGTTGGAGGTTTAATTCCTTTTGGCTGACTCAGATGGGCACCGGTGCGGAGTTGGTGGAGATGTGGGAGGCCTTTTTGCTGGAAAATCAGGGCTCGGTGTCTGACACAACTTTATGGGATGCCTTTAAAGCATATGTCCGCGGCACCCTGATCAGAACTGTGGCCGTCTTGAAATCTGGTTATGCCCGGGATGAGCGTGACCTTGAGGCAGGATGTAGGAGGCTGGAGTTGCAGTATATGGTCGATGGTCTTGACACTACGAGGGAGAGGTGGTTTGCTTGCGCAGGCTGAATGGCGCGATTGCTTGGCTGATAAGGCTAAGTACTGTCTACTTTATGCTCAACACACGTACTATGCAACGGGTGATAGGCCTGGTAGCTTTATGGCAACATTGGCGGGTGCGGACAGGGCATCTAATACGGTGCCTGCAATTTGTACCAATGATAATGTGACTCATTTCAATACTCCTGATATTGTGGGGGACTTTGTAGACTACTATAGACGGCTGTATAGTTCTAAGCTTAATCACACTGAGACGGAAATAGAGATGTACCTAGCTGATATTCCATTACCCACGCTGTCCCAGGACGCTGTGACGTTTTTGGACTCCCCTTTAATGCTGACTGAGGTGGAATCCGCTGTTAACTCTTTTCCTGGAGGGAAGACCCTGGGTCTTGATGGAATACCCCTGGAACTTTATAAAAAGCACTTACCTTTTTATGGCCCTAAACTCCTTGCTATATATAATAATTTATTTGTGCAGGGTAGGTTGCCTGACTCTATGGCTGAGGCCCTAATTATAGTTCTCCTAAAGCCGGATAAAGACCCAACACGAGTCGAATCTTACCGTCCGATTTCCTTGTTAACAACTGACGTTAAGATGTTAGCTAAAATACTAGCGACAAGGCTTAGCGCTGTGATTCTACAATTGATACATGAGGACCAATCAGGGTTCATGCCGGGCCGGTCCACTCTACCTAATCTACGTAGACTCTATACGCATCTCCAGGCCCCTCACGGGGAGTCCCGCTCCTCAGCTATAGTTTCCCTGGATGCTGCTAAGGCGTTTGATTCTGTGGAGTGGGGCTTCTTGTGGGGGACATTGGACCGATTTGGTATTGGACCTATTTTTAAAAAGTGGGTCCAACTGCTTTATTCTGCACCCCGGGCTAGGGTTTCTGTTAACGGCCACATATCCTCCACTTTCTCTCTACAGAGAGGGACGAGACAGGGTTGTCCGTTGTCCCCGATCCTATTTGCCCTGGCCGTAGAGCCGTTGGCCTGTACTGTTAGATCCTCCTCGTGAGTGGCAGGCTTCCGGTTGGGGGGCAGGACAGACAAAATTGCTCTTTATGCAGACGATATCCTGTTGTTTGTACCCGATTACTTTACCACTATGCCTCATATCTTGGAAGTAATCAACACTTTTGGGGGATTCTCTGGTTTGTCCATTAATTGGGACAAGTCCTGTGTCCTTCCGCTTAGAGGCCCCTGTCCTGTCTGCCATCCCGGGGACCTGCTGCTTCGTTGGGTGGACTCTTTTAAATACCTGGGAGTATGGGTTACCAACCGGTCCTCACAATTTATTGATCTGAATATACGTCCACAAATGGACTATCTACGGTCTCGTGTCAGGGTGTGGAGTAAATTGCCACTTACTGTTACGGGTAGGATAAACCTAATTAAAATAGTTGTATTACCTAAAATGCTGTATGTCCTCCAACATTCCCCTGTCTACTTGGTATCATAGATGGTCTCTTGTCCTCACTGGTTTGGTCCAACCGTAGAGCTCGGATTAACCTCGATACCCTAACTAGACCTCGGGACTCGGGTGGTCTGGCCCTCCCTAAACTTAGATTCTATTACTTAGCGGCTCAGTTATTCCATCTAATTCCTTGGATCTCTGATTCGTCTGGGGATTTATTAATCTCTTCTGTATTACTAGCATCTGAAATCAATTTGTCACCCCTCCAGCTCCTACTTAGTGATAATGTTGCACTCCTTAAGATGCCGTTGGTTAAACAAGCGATTATGGTTTGGAGGCAGATACACTCTATGTTGGGGGGGGAGGGATGGGATCCTGACACCCCACTGATGCACACTCGTGCTCTCACTCATTTCATGTCCCTACAAATGGGATTGGTGTGGGGACGCTGGGGTGTTTGTTCCCTTAATCAATTGTACGCCTCGGGCACGCTTATTTCTTTTGGACAACTGCAGACTGAGTTTAATATACCTGCATCCTATTATTATAGAAATATTCAGTTTCGCCACGTGTGCGCGTCTCAGTTTAGTGCTGCTCCACCTCTCCTTCGGAAGTCACCTGTTCACCTGCTCCTGACTGATACTCTAGGCTCCGGGACTGTTTCTGCTCTCTACTCAGCTCTGCTCGGTGCCCACCATTCTGACAGTCTCTCACACCTTAAATCTAAATGGGAGGCTGATTTGGGACCGGTTTCCCTAGATGTATGGGATGAGGCCTTGGGGACTTCACGTACCGCTACCACCTCGGCTTGTTTTCAACAGATACACTTGTTTATATTACACCGAGTCTACATCACTCCCACCCGTCTTGTTAACATAGGGGGACGGAGTGACTCTAGGTGCCCGAAGTGTCCCTCTCTTTGGACGGTACCTTCTGGCATCTATTGTGGGCCTGTCCGGTGGAGCAGGACTTTTGGCAAGCGGTGATACGGATGATAGCCTCTACGGGAATCCCCTTTGATGTGTTTATCCCCCTTGTGTGTATCCTTGGGGTCATAGATGAGGAGATATTGGATGCTCATTCTAGGAGATATATTCTTAATTTATGCGCTTTGGCCAAAGTATTGATAGCACGCTCATGGATGGCGACTGAGGGCCCTGATATTAATAAATGGATCCAGTTAGTGAACTCGGTTGTGTCCCATGAAAAGTTTGTTTATATTTCTAGGAAAGCCCCGGATAAATTCTACAAGATATGGGATACGTGGTTATCATCCCCAATATACCAGTGTACCCGTGCTTCTGCCTCGCATTGATATCTGGTCGCTTCATGTATCACCATTGTATGAACAAATGTAAAGAAATCACGACACCCGTTATGTATAACTTGTAGCTGTTTGCAACTTTATTTAGGTAGTTCTGTTAATGCATACAACATTCGGTGGTTTTTTATATGTACACATAGTGCATACTTTCTTTTATTCAATGTTATGGTTTGTCTGTTTGTCTGGAAAAATCTAATAAAAACATTTTGAATTTAAAAAAAAAAAAAAAGTGCCAGACCCTATAGTAAATCCGAGCCGAAGCCGGTTTCGGGCCCGCAACATAGTTTGAATGACCGCCTCAGAAAACCCTTTAGTCCTTAAGACGGAAGCTTCAAGAGCCACGCCGTCAAAGACAGCCGGGCTAGGTCCTGGTAGACACACGGGCCCTGAACGAGGAGGTCTGGGCGTTGTGGAAGTAGAATTGGACGCTCCGACGATAGGCCTTGCAGGTCTGAGAACCAGTGCCGTCTGGGCCACGCTGGAGCTATGAGAAGCAGAATTCCTTTTTCTTGCTTGAACTTCCGAATTACCCTGGGCAGGAGTGACACCGGAGGGAACACGTACGGCAGCCGAAACCTCCACGGTACCGCCAGCGCATCCACGAATGCTGCTTGAGAATCCCTTGTCCTTGCTCCGAAGACCGGAACCTTGTGGTTGTGTCGAGACGCCATCAGATCTACGTCTGGTAGGCCCCACCTTTCCACTAGGAGTTGAAACACTTCTGGATGGAGGCCCCACTCGCCGGCATGCACATCCTGACGACTGAGAAAGTCCGCTTCCAAATTCAGGACTCCCAGAATGAATATTGCCGATATGGCCGGTAGATGGCGTTCTGCCCACTGTAGAATCCGTGAGACTTCCTTCATTGCTAGGCGGCTTCGAGTGCCGCCTTGATGATTTATGTAAGCCACTGTGGTGGCGTTGTCCGACTGCACTTGAACAGGACGGTTCTGAATTAAATGCTGGGCTAGGTTCAAGGCATTGAAGACCGCCCGCAACTCCAGAATATTGATCGAGAGGAGGGACTCCTTGGTCCACCGCCCCTGAAGCGAGTGTTGCTCCAGCACCGCGCCCCAACCTCTTAGACTGGCATCTGTCATCAACAGGACCCAGTCGGATATCCAGAACGGACAGCCCCTGCACAATTGTTGGTCCCGAAGCCACCAGAGCAGCGACAGACGGACCTCCGGAGTCAATGAGATCATTTGAGACCTGATCCGGTGAGGCAGGCCGTCCCACTTGGCTAGAATCAGCCTCCGGAGAGGGCGAGAGTGAAATTGAGCGTACTCCACCATGTCGAATGCTGACACCATGAGGCCCAGCACCCGCATCGCCACTTGCGGACGAGATAGGAAGCAATGAATCTGGTCCTGAAGTTTCAGGACTTTCTCCTGAGACAGGAACAACCGCTGCTTGTGAGTGTCCAATAGAGCTCCCAGATGCACCATGCTCTGAGCAGGGATCAGGGATGACTTCTTCCAGTTGAAGAGCCACCCGTGGGCTTGCAGAAACCGGACTGTCGCATCTAGATGACGCAGGAGAAGTTCCGGAGAATTTGCCAGGATTAACAAGTCGTCCAAATACGGCAGTATCCTGACCCATTGACGGCGGAGTACCACCGTCATCACCGCCATGACTTTTGTAAAGACTCGCGGAGCCGTTGTGAAACCAAAAGGTAACACCCGAAACTGGTAATGGCAGTTGCCAATCGCAAATCTCAGGTATTGCTGATGAGACACTGCTATAGGAATATGCAGGTAAGCATCCTGTATATCCAGGGAGACCATGAAGTCCCCAGGTTCCAAGGCCAGAACTATAGCGCGAAGGGTTTCCATCCGGAACTTGGAAACCTTCACAAACCTGTTCAATGCCTCGAGGTTGAGAATGGTCCGGGAGGACCCATTCGGTTTCGGGACTAGAAACAGCGGAGAATAGTACCCCTAGCCCCTCTGCACAAGAGGCACCTGTACTACGACTCCTGTATCCAGGAGGGTCTGTACCACCGAATGTAGAGTGTTTGCCTTTGTCTTGCCAACGGGACATCTGTCTGGCTAATCGATGAGAGGGTCGGTTTTTGAAGGCTATGGCGTAACCTTGAATGATGACTTCCCGTACCCAGGCATCTGAAGTGGTCTTCAACCATTCCTGGGTATACCCTAGAAGCCGGCACCCCACCCTGGGATCCCCCAGAGGGAGGCCCGCCCCGTCATGCGGCAGGCTTATCTGTCTCCGAAGCTGGCTGACGGGCCGCCCAGGATCTTTTGGGCTTAGGCTTACCAGGTTCGGAAGTGCGGGCCTGCTTGTTGTACGCCTGACCTTTTCCTTTACCTGAAGGACGAAAGGAAGTACTTTTAGCCTTCGACACAGAAGGAGCAGTGCTTGGCAGACAGGCAGTTTTGGCAGTAGCAAAGTCAGCCACAATCTTATTTAAATCCTCCCCAAACAGAATATCTCCCTTAAAAGGGAGTACCTCCAGGGTTTTTCTAGAGTCCAGATCCACAGACCAGGATCTCAGCCACAATATCCGGCGAGCCAGGACTGACGTAGTAGAGGCCTTGGCTGCCAGGATACCGGCATCAGAAGCCGCCTCTTTAATATAACGAGTAGCTGTGTCAATATAAGACAAGCATTGTCTAGCATGGTAGGAGGAGATTTCAGCATCTAACTCCAAGGCCCATGCTTCAATGGCCTCTGTAGCCCAAGTAGCTGCAATAGTGGGCCTCTGTGCAGCACCCGTGAGGGTGTGAATCGCTTTCAGACAACCCTCCACACATGTATCCGTAGGCTCTTTTAGAGACGTGACGGTGGTGACCGGTAGAACTGAGGAAACCACCATCCTAGCCACATGTGAGTCTACTGGAGGAGGCGTTTCCTAATTCTTAGACAGCTCCGGCGCGAGGGGATAGCGAGCCAGCATCTTCTTTTGAGGCACAAACTTCTTACCCGGGTTTTCCCAGGGTTCCTGACGTATATCAATTAGGTGGTCAGAGTGAGGTAAAACTTGTTTAATCACCTTCTGATGCTTGAACCTATCTGGTTTCTTAGGAGGAACGGATGGATCAGGATCATCCGTAATCTGTAAAATTAACTTAATAGCCTCCAAAGGATCAGGAACATCCACATGTGAACCACCCTCCCCATCAGCCATATCTGAGTCAGAACCTGTGGGGTCAGTGTAAGTGCCGTCTTCCTCCGACGAGGTGTCAGTGACAGCAGTGGATTGTGAGGAGACAAGCGCTCGCTTAGAGGACCCCTTGGACGTAGGTGAGCGACGATCAGACTTTTTAGTAGTCAGGGACTGGTTCAACTTATTTATTTGAGCAGATAAATCGTCCGCCCACGGCGGGTTAGCTGCAGGGACCACAAACGGTTGCACCGGCATTGGGGGTCCCATAGAGGGTGTTAGTTTATGAACTAGCGTATGCAGAAGCGTGGAAAAATAGGGATTTTTGTTTACTTACCGTAAAATCTTTCTCTGAGTCCATCTGGGGGACGCTGCGCCGTTACTTGTGGGGTTAGAGGTGTGTGGTAGTGGAGTTTGGCACAGAATCTATCAAAAAGCTGCCTCCTCCCCCTCTAACCCCTCCCATCTCCTTCCTGCTCAGCCATCACTCCGTTAACGTTTAGCCAAGCCAAAGGAGATAGACCAGAACAAAAAAATAACCAAATAAACCAGACAAAACTACGGGAGGAATCGCAGCGTCCCCCAGATGGACTCAAAGAAAGAGATTTTACGGTAAGTAAACAAAAATCCCTATTTCTCTGTCATCCATCTGGGGGACGCTGCGCCGTTACTTGTGGGATTTCCCAAAGCAAGCTAATGAGAGGAGGGAGACGTTGACTGCATAGCAGTCTGTAAAATACGACGCCCAACAGAGGCAGTCTCCAAACCAAAAGTATGAAAACGGTAAAACTTTGTGAAAGTATGGACTGACGACCAGGTCGCCGCCCTGCACAGCTGCTCAATAGATGCACCACCGCGAACAACCCAAGATGCTCCAACTGCTATAGTCGAATGAGCCCTAATTGAGTCAGGAACCAAAACATTCGAAGACACATAAGCCTGTTTGATGGCCGAAGTTACCCAATGGGCCACAGTGTTCTTGGAAGCCGGCCAACCTCGTTTGGGAGCATCAATCAATACCAGCAAGGTATCCGTACGACGGAAAGACTCCGTGCGAGACAAATAATAAGATTTTACTTACCGGTTAATCTATTTCTCGTAGTCCGTAGTGGATGCTGGGGACTCCGTAAGGACCATGGGGAATAGACGGGCTCCGCAGGAGACATGGGCACTTTAAGAAAGAATTTGGATTCTGGTGTGCTCTGGCTCCTCCCTCTATGTCCCTCCTCCAGACCTCAGTTAGAGAAACTGTGCCCGGAAGAGCTGACAGTACAAGGAAAGGATTTTGGAATCCAGGGCAAAACTCATACCAGCCACACCAATCACACCGTATAACTTGTGATAAACTTACCCAGTTAACAGTATGAACAACAACAGAGCATCAGATCAACCCTGATGCAACTATAACATAACCCTTATTTAAAGCAATAACTATATACAAGTATTGCAGAAGAAGTACGCACTTGGGACGGGCACCCAGCATCCACTACGGACTACGAGAAATAGATTTACCGGTAAGTAAAATGTTATTTTCTCTAACGTCCTAGTGGATGCTGGGGACTCCGTAAGGACCATGGGGATTATACCAAAGCTCCCAAACGGGCGGGAGAGTGCGGATGACTCTGCAGCACCGAATGAGCAAACATAAGGTCCTCCTCAGCCAGGGTATCAAACTTGTAGAACTTTGCAAAAGTGTTTGAACCTGACCAAGTAGCTGCTCGGCAAAGCTGTAATGCCGAGACCCCTCGGGCAGCCGCCCAAGAAGAGCCCACCTTCCTTGTGGAATGGGCTTTTACTGATTTTGGCAGCGGCAATCCAGCCGCAGAATGAGCCTGCTGAATCGTGTTACAGATCCAGCGGGCAATAGTTTGCTTTGAAGCAGGAGCACCCAGCTTGTTGGATGCATACAGGATAAACAGTGACTCAGTTTTCCTGACTCTAGCCGTTCTGGCTACATAAACCTTCAAAGCCTAGTAACTCGGAATCCTCCAAGTCACGAGTAGCCACAGGCACCAAAATAGGTTGGTTCATATGAAAAGATGACACCACTTTTGGCAGAAATTGTGGACGAGTCCGCAATTCTGCCCTGTTCATATGGAAAACCAGATAGGGGCTCTTATGTGACAAAGCCGCTAATTCTGACACACGCCTAGCCGAAGCCAAGGCTAACAGCATGACCACCTTCCACGTGAGATATTTTAACTCCACGGTTTTTAGTGGCTCAAACCAGTGTGACTTCAGGAAACTCAACACCACGTTAAGATCCCAAGGTGCCACCGGAGGCACAAAAGGGGGCTGAATATGCAGCACTGCCTTTACAAACGTCTGAACTTCAGGCAGAGAAGCCAGTTCTTTTGAAAGAAAATAGACAGGGCCGAAATCTGGACCTTAATGGAACCCAATTTTAGGCCCAAAGTCACTCCCGACTGTAGGAAGTGATGGAAACGGCCCAGCTGGAATTCCTCCGTGGGAGCATTCCTGGCCTCACACCAAGCAACATATTTTCGCCATATACGGTGATAATGTTTAGCCGTCACGTCCTTCCTAGCTTTTATCAGCGTAGGAATAACCTCATCCGGAATGCCTTTTTCTGCTAGGATCCGGCGTTCAACCGCCATGCCGTCAAACGCAGCCGCGGTAAGTCTTGGAACAGACAGGGCCCCTGTTGCAACAAGTCCTGTCTTAGAGGCAGAGGCAATGGGTCCTCTGTGAGCATTTCTTGCAGATCTGGATACCAAGTCCTTCTTGGCCAATCCGGAACAATGAGTATTGTTCTCACTCCTCTTTTTCTTATGATTCTCAGTACCTTGTGTATGAGAGGAAGAGGAGGATATACATTAACCGACTGGAACACCCACGGTGTCACCAGCGCGTCTACAGCTATCGCCTGAGGGTCTCTTGACCTGGCGCAATACCTCTGTAGCTTTTTGTTGAGGCGGGATGCCATCATGTCCACCTGTGGCAGTTCTCACCGACTTGCAATCTGCGTGAAGACTTCTTGATGAAGTCCCCACTCTCCCGGGTGGAGGTCGTGCCTGCTGAGGAAGTCTGCTTCCCAGTTGTCCACTCCCGGAATGAACACTGCTGACAGTGCGCTTACGTGATTCTCCGCCCAGCGAAGAATTCTGGTGGCTCCCGCCATCACCACCCTGCTCCTTGTGCCGCCTTGTCGGTTTACATGAGCCACTGCGGTGATGTTGTCTGACTGAATCAGAACCGATTGGTCGCGAAGCAGGGTCTCCGCTTGACGTAGGGCGTTGTATATGGCCCTTAGTTCCAGGATGTTGATGTGAAGGAAAGTCTCCTGACTTGACCACAGGCCTTGGAAATTTCTTCCGTGTGACTGCCCCCCACCCTCGGAGGCTTGCATCCGTGGTCACCAGGACCCAGTCCTGAATGCCGAATCTGCGGCCTTCTAGGAGGTGAGCACTCTGCAGCCACCACAGGAGAGACACCCTGGCCCTGGGGGATAGGGTGATCAGCCGATTCATCTGAAGATGTGATCCGGACCACTTGTCCAACAGATCCCATTGAAAGGTCCTCGCATGGAACCTGCCGAAGGGAATGGCCTCGTATGATGCCACCATCTTTCCCAGGACTCACGTGCAGTGATGTACCGACACCTGTTTTGGTTTTAATAGGTTCCTGACCAGTGTCATGAGCTCCTGAGCCTTCTCCATCGGGAGATAAACCCTCTTCTGGTCTGTGTCCAGAATCATGCCCAGGAAGGGCAGACGAGTCGTAGGAATCAACTGCGACTTTGGAATATTTAGAATCCAGCTGTGCTGTTGTAACACTTCCCGAGAGCGTGCTACGCTGATCAGCAACTGCTCTCTGGACCTCGCCTTTATGAGGAGATCGTCCAAGTATGGGATAATTGTGACCCCTTGCTTTCGCAGGAGCACCATCATTTTCGACATTATCTTGGTAAATATTCTTGGTGCCGTGGAGAGACCAAACGGCAACGTCTGGAATTGGTAATGACAATCCTGTACCACAAATCTGAGGTACGCCTGATGAGGTGGATAAATGGGGACATGAAGGTATGCATCCTTTATGTCCAGAGACACCATAAAATCCCCCCCTTCCAGGCTTGCGATGACCGCTCTGAGCGATTCCATCTTGAACTTGAACCTTTTCAGGTATATGTTCAGAGATTTTAAATTCAATATGGGTCTGACCGAACCGTCCGGTTTCGGTACCACAAACATGGTCGAATAATAACCCTTCCCTTGTTGAAGGAGGGGAACCTTGACCACCACCTGCTGAAGATACAATTTGTGAATTGCAGCTAACACTATTTCCCTCTCTAAGAGGGAAGCTGGCAGGGCCGATTTGAGGTATCGGTGAGGGGGCATCTCTTCGTTTTTCCAGCTTGTATCCCTGAGACACAATCTCTATTGCCCAGGGATCCACCTGGGAGTGAACCCACTTGTGGCTGAAATTTCAGAGACGCGCCCCCACCGGGCCTAGCTCCGCCTGTGGAGCCCCAGCGTCATGCGGTGGATTTAGTGGAAGCCGGGGAGGACTTCTGTTCCTGGGAACTAGCTGTGTTGTGCAGCTTCCTTCCTCTGCCCCTGCCTCTGGCAAGAAAGGACGCACCTCGGACTTTCTTGCCTTTTTGTGATCGAAAGGACTGCATTTGGTAATACGGTGCTTTCTTAGGTTGTGAGGGAACATATGGCAAAAAATTTGACTTTCCAGCAGTAGCTGTGGAGACCAGGTCCGAGAGACCCTCCCCAAACAATTCCTCACCCTTGTAAGGTAAAACCTCCATGTGCCTTTTTGAGTCGGCATCGCCTGTCCATTGCAGAGTCCACTGGACCCTTCTGGCAGAAATCGACATTGCATTTATTCTAGAGCCCAGTAGGCTAATGTCTCTTTGAGCATCTCTCATATATAGGACAGCGTCTTTTATATGCCCCAGGGTCATTAATATAGTATCCTTGTCTAATGTATCAAGTTCCTCAGATAAGGTATCCGTCCATGCTGCCACAGCACTACACACCCAGGCCGACGCAATTGCCGCCCTTAGTAAGGTAAGGTACCTGTAAGTAAGTAAAGTAAGGTACCTGAATGTCTATAAATGGACTTCAGGGTACCCTCTTGCTTTCTATCCGCAGCATCTTTTAGGGTGGCCGTATCCTGCGACGGCAGGGCTACCCTCTTGGATAAGCATGTTAGAGCTTTGTCCACCCTAGGGGAGGATTCCCAGCGTAACCTGTCCGTTGGCGGGGAAGGATACGCCATAAGCATCCTCTTGGAAATCTGCAGTTTTTTATCTGGAGATTCCCAAGCCTTTTCACATAACTCATTTAGCTCATGTGAAGGGGGAAAGGTCACCTCCTGCCTTTTCTCCCCATACATATGAACCCTCTTGTCAGGGACTGGGGTTTCCTCTGTAATGTGCAACACATCCTTCATTGCTATAATCATATAACGGATGGCTTTAGCCAATTTAGGCTATAACTTTGCATCATCATAATCGACACTGGAGTCAGAATCCATGTCGGTATCTGTGTCAACAATTTGGGATAGTGGGCGCTTCTGAGACCCTGACGGCCTCTCCGACATAGGATCAGGCATGGGCTGAGACCCCGACTGTCCTGAGGTTTCAACTTTATCCAACCTTTTATGCAAGGAATTAACATGATCATTTAAAACCTTCCACATATCCATTCAATCAGGTGTCGGCGCCGTCGGCGGAGACACCACATTCATTTGCTCCCGCTCTGCTTCCACATAGCCTTCCTCGTCAAACATGTCGACACAAGCGTACCGACACACCACACACACAGGGGATGCTCTTTTTTGAAGACAGTTCCCCCACAAGGCCCTTTGGAGAGACAGAGAGAGAGTATGCCAGCACACACCCCAGCGCTATTAACCCAGGAATCACACAGTAACTTAGTGTTAACCCAGTAGCTGCTGTATATTATGTTTTTGCGCCTAATTTATGTGCCCCCCCCCCTCTCTTTTTACCCTCTTCTACCGTGAATCTGCAGGGGAGAGCATGGGGAGCTTCCTCTCAGCAGAGCTGTGGAGAAAAAATGGCGCTGGTGAGTGCGGAGGAAGAAGCCCCGCCCCCTCAGCGGCGGGCTTCTGTCCCACGTTTCTGTACAATATTATGGCGGGGGCTCATACATATATACAGTGCCCAACTGTATATATGTCCAACTTTTGCCAAGAGGTCCTAATTGCTGCCCAGGGCGCCCCTCCCTGCGCCCTGCACCCTTACAGTGACCGGAGTATGTGGATGTAGTGTGGGAGCAATGGCGCACAGCTGCAGTGCTGTGCGCTACCTTAGTGAATATAGATTCAAGGGAAGGGGAAAGGATAAACTCCTCTGCACTGGACTTAATTCTGTTTGATATCAAAGATAATAAACTAATATGATTCCCCAATTTTTTATTATAAGTTAATTCATGATGTTATATGGGGGTGCCGCCATAGACAATAAAAAATGGAAGAGAATGTACTGGAAGGGAAAGAATTGTCTCTTTGTTGGCGCACTTTAAGGAGAAGAGTAAATATATTTAAAATGTAACTTTTAATTTCATCATATTAAAATACCTGAGAAAGTGAAAAATCACAAGACAACAATCATAAACATTTACATGAAGTGAAATGAATAAAAATAAAAAAATATAAAGAATCCTCCTGTGTGTCTTTACTGTATTAATATGATTTATATTTTCTTTGTGTGCCGTTATAACTCAAACTTTTATCTCAAGAACAGTGACTGTTCGGTCAGACCCCTATGTATTGGGGTACCTCTGTGAGTGTAAATCCTAACCCCTGATTATTGGGATATTTCAGAATGTGAGGATATATTACTATGTCCAGCAGTCACCTAAAAATTTTGCGATTAGATTTTATTCTATATTAATAGTCGTGCACTTGCACATGGGACCAAATTGTATCAATTCTATGCACAGCAACTATGAGTAATTATTAGCATAGGGACCAATGATCATAGCTCATTTATGGCTTTATCATACGTTTGTTCTATTGCTGACTAGAAAAATTCCAACAGCCTTTAATTATAATGAAACGGTCCCCAAACCAAGTTTGCAACAATTCGTTACTAGAGTTTCACAATATCTATGTGCTTCTCTAAACAGTGATAAGCACACTTCTTGTGTCTGACAGTTGCACAGAGTGACCTGCAAAAAGCATTTATTGGTCAGGTATGTAGCTGTGTTTGTTGCACAAAAATTTTAGCAGTGTGTTATACTTGATGGATTTATCAAAAATCACAGATTTGTATCTCTCACATATAGCTGCTCTATTACTATTATAACGGATTGCAACACTTCATGGCTCTCATAGTTTTATTCTAAACTTTGCAACAACTGGCATTGGGACTGCATGTCTGTATTTCAATCAGTGTGAGCTGTTTATCATGTGCACTGATTGCTCACAGTTTCCACAGCCAGGTCAGACTATATCTGCATGCTACGATGGTTATAATATTACAGCGTGTTTGGCTATATCTGCATACTGTGCTTGATTATGATATAACAGCGTGTTGGGCTTATAACTTTGCCCTTAAGCAGTTGTCCACTTTCACTAATGCACCAGTGTAATATTCACAACTGATGTCACGCTGTGCTTGCACATTAGGCTGTTTGGATAAGGTGTACTAATACACGTGTGTGAGAGGATTAACTCTATCTCACTGAAAATAACATTACTAAAAATACATTAGATTCTAGTCCTTGTTACAATGATCACTAGTCACCTACACATTACTGACTCCACTTTCGTCCCATATGCTGCGCTAAACCTAATTCCAATGATCTCTAGTCTCTTTCACATTACTGACTGCACTGTCATCTCATTTGCTGCGCTAGACTTAATTACAATGATCACTAGTCTCTTTCACATTAAAAACTTAAAAAACGACCATTATTCGTTCCACCAGCTAGCAATGAGAAAGAGATTAGTGATCACTGGAATAAGGTCTAGCGCAGTAAATGGGACGACAGTGTAGTCAGTAATGTGAAAGAGACTAGTGATCATTGTAATTAAGTCTAGCGCAGCAAATGAGATGACAGTGCAGTCAGTAATGTGAAAGAGACTAGAGATCATTGGAATTAGGTTTAGCGCAGCATATGGGACGAAAGTGGAGTCAGTAATGTGTAGGTGACTAGTGATCATTGTAACAAGGACTAGAATCTAATGTATTTTTAGTAATGTTATTTTCAGTGAGATAGAGTTAATCCTCTCACACACGTGTATTAGTACACCTTATCCAAACAGCCTAATGTGCAAGCACAGCGTGACATCAGTTGTGAATATTACACTGATGCATTAGTGAAAGTGGACAACTGCTTAAGGGCAAAGTTATAAGCCCAACACGCTGTTATATCATAATCAAGCACAGTATGCAGATATAGCCAAACACGCTGTAATATTATAACCATCGTAGCATGCAGATATAGTCTGACCTGGCTGTGGAAACTGTGAGCAATCAGTGCACATGATAAACAGCTCACACTGATTGAAATACAGACATGCAGTCCCAATGCCAGTTGTTGCAAAGTTTAGAATAAAACTATGAGAGCCATGAAGTGTTGCAATCCGTTATAATAGTAATAGAGCAGCTATATGTGAGAGATACAAATCTGTGATTTTTGATAAATCCATCAAGTATAACACACTGCTAAAATTTTTGTGCAACAAACACAGCTACATACCTGACCAATAAATGCTTTTTGCAGGTCACTCTGTGCAACTGTCAGACACAAGAAGTGTGCTTATCACTGTTTAGAGAAGCACATAGATATTGTGAAACTCTAGTAACGAATTGTTGCAAACTTGGTTTGGGGACCGTTTCATTATAATTAAAGGCTGTTGGAATTTTTCTAGTCAGCAATAGAACAAACGTATGATAAAGCCATAAATGAGCTATGATCATTGGTCCCTATGCTAATAATTACTCATAGTTGCTGTGCATAGAATTGATACAATTTGGTCCCATGTGCAAGTGCACGACTATTAATATAGAATAAAATCTAATCGCAAAATTTTTAGGTGACTGCTGGACATAGTAATATATCCTCACATTCTGAAATATCCCAATAATCAGGGGTTAGGATTTACACTCACAGAGGTACCCCAATACATAGGGGTCTGACCGAACAGTCACTGTTCTTGAGATAAAAGTTTGAGTTATAACGGCACACAAAGAAAATATAAATCATATTAATACAGTAAAGACACACAGGAGGATTCTTTATATTTTTTTATTTTTATTCATTTCACTTCATGTAAATGTTTATGATTGTTGTCTTGTGATTTTTCACTTTCTCAGGTATTTTAATATGATGAAATTAAAAGTTACATTTTAAATATATTTACTCTTCTCCTTAAAGTGCGCCAACAAAGAGACAATTCTTTCCCTTCCAGTACATTCGCTACCTTAGTGAAGACTGGAGTCTTCTGCCGCCGATTTTGAAGACTTCTTGCTTCTTTCACCCGGCTTCTGTCTTCCGGCTCTGCGAGGTGGACGGCGGCGCGGCTCTGGGATCGGACGACAAAGGGTGAGATCCTGTGTACGATCCCTCTGGAGCTAATGGTGTCCAGTAGCCTAAGAAGCAGGACCTAGCTTCAGAGAGTAGGGCTGCTTCTCTCCCCTGAGTCCCACGATGCAGGGAGCCTGTTGCCAGCAGATCTCCCTGAAAATAAAAAACCTAACAAAATACTTTCTTATAGCAAGCTCAGGAGAGCTCACTAAACAGCACCCAGCTCGTCCGGGCACAGATTCAAACTGAGGTCTGGAGGAGGGACATAGAGGGAGGAGCCAGAGCACACCAGAATCCAAATTCTTTCTTAAAGTGCCCTGTCTCCTGCAGAGCCCGTCTATTCCCCATGGTCCTTACGGAGTCCCCAGCATCCACTAGGACGTTAGAGAAAAATACGTAAAGCCCGAACAACATCCAGGAGGGCCAAATGGGAGTTCTCCCCAGGAGAGGACGACGGAGTAAATGCTGGAAGGACAATGTCCTGATTTAAATGAAATGCTGAAACAACCTTTGGAAGGAAAGAAGGCTTAGTCCGCAGAACCACCCGGTTCTCATGAAACACTAACAAGGGTGGCCTGCAAGAAAGAGCCGCCAACTCAGACACTCGTCTAGCTGAGGCAATAGCCGACAGAAACACAACTTTTTGTGTTAGATAACGTAGTTTCACAGATTCCTAAGGTTCAAATGGAGATTTTTGAAGGGCCGTAAGAACCAAGTTTAAATCCCAGGGAGGAACCGGAGGAACAAAAGGTGGTTGAATTCGAAGTACTCCCTGAAGGAATGTTTGAACCTCTGGAATGATCGCTAGTTTCTTTTGAAAAAGAACAGACAAGGACGAAACCTGACCTTTCAGTGAAGAAAGCCTCAGACCCTTATCGACCCTCCTGAAGGAAAGAGAGCAGGCGAGGAAGTCTAAACAAATCGGAGTCAAGCCCCGCTTTTCGCACCAAGCAATGTAAATACGCCATACCCTATGGCAGAGGTTCTCAAACTCGGTCCTCGGGGGCCCACACAGTGCATGTTTTGCAGGTCTCCTCACAGAATTGCAAGTGAAATAATTAGCTCCACCTGTGGACCTTTTAAAATGTGTCAGTGAGTAATTAATACACCTGTGCACCTGCTGGGTTACATGCAAAACATGCACTGTGTGGGCTCCCGAGGACCGAGTTTGAGAACCTCTGCCCTATTGTAAATGCCAGAAGTCACCGGTTTCCTAGCCCGAATCATGGTCTGTACAACAGAACGAGAAAGACCTTTTGCTTTTAAAATGTTGGATTCAAGAACCAAGCCGTCAAAGCCAGCCAACTTAAATCTGGGTGGCGACAAGGCCGTTGAAGAAGAAGGTCTGATTGCAGGGAGAGCAGAAAGGGGTCTCCGACGACCATGCTGCGCAGAAGAGTGTACCACTGTCGGCGCGGCCAATCTGGAGCCACCAGAATTATTGCGAGACCTTCTCGCTGAATGCGTTGAAGTAGACGTGGAAGCAGTGGAATTGGCGGAAACACGTAACCCAGTTGAAACTGCCACGGAACTGTTAGAGCATCGATCAGAAATGCTTGAGGATCCTGAATCCGCGAGCCGTAGTGAGGAAGCTTCTTGTTGAGGCGAGATGCCATTAGGTCTACGTCGGGCATTCCCCAGTGGTCCACTAGAGAGAGAAACACCTCCTGGTGAAGTTCCCATTCTCCCGGATGAATCGTGTGACGACTCAAAAAATCTGCTTCCGAGTTCTCGACTCCTGGAATGTGAATTGAGGATATTACGGGAACCCAACGTTCCGCCCACGTGAGAATCTGAGCGACTTCTCTCATTGCGGACCAGCTGCGAGTTCCTCCCTGTTTGTTGATGTAAGCCACTGCCGTGGCATTGTCGGACTGCACACGAACTGGATGACCCTGTACCATGGTTTGAATCTGAAGGAGTGCATACCGGATCGCCCTCAATTCCAAAATGTTGATCTGTAATTTTGACTCCTGACTGTTCCAGCGCCCCTGGAAGTGATGAGTCTGGAACACTGCTCCCCAACCGCTGAGGCTTGCATCCGTGGTGACCATCATCCAAGACCAAACCGTGAACGGCGCTCCTTTTCTCAAATTGTGACTGTGAAGCCACCAGTGAAGTGACTGACGAATCTTTACCGACAAGCGGATCAACTGGAATTCGAGATGTGGATCCGTCCGAGCCCAACGAGGTCGGGCATGAAATCTGGCGTATGGGACTGCCTCGAAAGAGGACACCATCTTGCCTAACACCTGCATGCATCTGAGGACCGACACTACCGGTAAGTGTAACAGGGTCCGGATTCTGGACTGCAGATCCTGAACCTTGTCCGTAGGAAGAAACACCTTCTGGCTGTTGGTGTCGAATAAAAGTCCCAGAAAAACCATTTTCTGGGAAGGGAGTAAAGACGACTTTGGAAAGTTGATTATCCACCCGAATGACTGCAGAGTCTCTGCCATTAGACGCAGCTTCTGAGTGAGAATCTCCGCTGACGGGGCCTTGACCAACAGGTCGTCCAAGTATGGAGTGATGTTGACCCCTTGACAACGGAGAACCGCGACGACATGACCCATGACCTTTGTAAAAACCAGAGGAGCCGTAGAGAGACCAAAGGGAAGAGCCTGAAACTGAAAATGCCACGGACCGACTGCAAATCTCAGAAGAGATTGATGTCCTATCCAAATCGGGACATGTAAGTAGGCGTCTTATGTCTATTGAAGCCAAATATTCCCCTGGCTCCATGGCGGTGATAACCGAGCGAATGGATTCCATCTTGAATTTTTGGGTTGAGGTATACGGGTTGAGGGCTTTTAGATTCAGAATGGGTCGGAACGAACCATCCGGTTTGTCCACGAGAAAAAGACCCGAGTAAAAGCCCCGACCCCTCTGAGGAGAGGGAACCGGAAGGATTACCCCATTTTGAAAGAGGGTTGCTGTTGCCTGAAGAGCTTGACGTCTGGAGGGATCGTCTGGGAGAGGTGTGACGAATAGCCGGAATGGGACTGTCTCTTCGAGATCCAACATATATCCTCTGGATATGACCCCCATTACCCACCGATCTGGTTTCGACAGGAGCCACACTTCCCTGAACTGAAGTAACCGAGCCCCAACCTTCATCGATCCCTCCGGAAGACCTGAAGCGTCATGCATCAGGCTTGTCGGCAGGCTTACTGGCCGGTCTGCGAGTAGCCTGAGATCCTCTACCTCTGAATGACCCTCTTCGTGGAAATCTGGAGAAAGCACAAAAGGATTGGAAACTACCTCTGCCCTGCGTACGAAAGGACAAAAACCGTGAAGGTTTCGGTTTGTGAGGAGCAGATGGAAGAAAGGGGCTCTTTCCTCCAGTAGTATCTGAAATAATCTTTTTTAAATCTGATCCAAAAAGAAACTCCCCTTCAAAGGGAACTGCCGTCAAGGTCTGCTTTGAGTCCGAATCAGCATTCCAAACCCTAAGCCAAAGAGACAGTCTTGCTGATACTGTCAAGGCAGAAACACGGGACTGTAGCGCAACAGAATCTAACAAGGCCTCACCCACATAAGGTTGAGCCTACGAAATCTGTTCTGCTAATTGAATGGCTTCCGACGGATCGTCCGACTGCATTCCAGATACGACCTGTGCTAGCCATTCATCCACGGCCTTAAGGACCCAGGCACCCGCCAGAACTGGACGGAGAGAGACACCTGATAAAGAAAACATAGATTTTAGTAATGATTCTATCTTCCTATCGGTAGGGTCTTTTAAAGTCACGGACTGTACCGAAGGAATAACCGTAGCTTTTGCCAAATGTGAAATAGGAGCGTCTACCTTTGGGGCTGTCTCTCAAAATTTTGTATCTTCCTCCGTAAAAGGATATAGAAACTTTCATTTCTTAGGAGCCTGGAACCGAGAATCCGGTTTAAGCCAGGGTTCTTTTAAAATATCCGCAAAGTGAGAGTAAGAAGGGAAGGCAGTAACCTGTCTCTTCTGTTGTTTGAAAAAGGCAGAAGAAGTCTCCGCCACTGCCGTATCCTGAATATTAAGAGTCTGACGAATGGCTTCTATTAGTAATCTAACACCTGAACTAGTAGATAGCTCCTCATCTTCCCAAGCCGAAACTTCGTCCCATTCAGGATCTACCTCCCCTTCCTCCAATGGAGATGTCAGAGAATCCAACTCCTCTCCCGGAAACGTTATAGCGGGTAACGGCTGTGGTCGCTCAGTAGCAGCGGAACTGATGGCAGAATTTACAAACTTATTTAAAGAATGAGTTAAATCAGTAAGATACTTGCCCATATTTTGGGCCCAGAGGCTCCACCTGAGTCTGAGCAGATTCAGCCTCCGACCTAGACTGACGCAAAATAAGAATTTACTCACCGGTAATTCTATTTCTCGTAGTCCGTAGTGGATGCTGGGAACTCCGTAAGGACCATGGGGAATAGACGGGCTCCGCAGGAGACTGGGCACTCTAAAAAAAGATTTAGGACTATCTGGTGTGCACTGGCTCCTCCCCCTATGACCCTCCTCCAAGCCTCAGTTAGGACACTGTGCCCGGAAGAGCTGACACAATAAGGAAGGATTTTGAATCCCGGGTAAGACTCATACCAGCCACACCAATCACACCATATAACTCGTGATAGGAACCCCGGTTAACAGTATGATAACAGTGGAGCCTCTGAATAGATGGCTCGCACAACAACCCGATTTGTGTAACATTAACTATTTACAAGTATTGCAGACAATCCGCACTTGGGATGGGCGCCCAGCATCCACTACGGACTACGAGAAATAGAATTACCGGTGAGTAAATTCTTATTTTCTCCGACGTCCTAGTGGATGCTGGGAACTCCGTAAGGACCATGGGGATAATACCAAAGCTCCCAAACGGGTGGGAGAGTGCGGATGACTCTGCAGCACCGAATGAGAGAACTCCAGGTCCTCCTCAGTCAGGGTATCAAATTTATAACATTTTAGCAAACGTGTTTGCTCCTGACCAAGTAGCAGCTCGGCAAAGTTGTAAAGCCGAGACCCCTCGGGCAACTGCCCAAGATGAGCCCCCTTCCTCGTGGAATGGGCCTTAACAGATTTAGGCTGCGGTAGTCCCACCGCAGAATGCGCCAGCTGAATAGTGCTACAAATCCAGCGCGCGATAGTCTGCTTAGAAGCAGGAGCACCTAGCTTGTTGGGTGCATAGAGAATAAACAGCGAGTCAGTTTTCCTGACTCCAGCCGTCCTAGAAACATAAAGTTTCAGGGCCCTGACTACGTCCAGTAACTTGGAATCCTCCAAATCCCTAGTAGCCGCAGGCACCACAATAGGTTGGTTCAAGTGAAAAGCTGATACCACCTTCGGGAGAAACTGAGGACGAGTCCTCAACTCTGCCCTATTGGAAAATCAGATAAGGGCTTGTACAGGACAAAGCCGCCAATTCTGACACACGTCTGGCCGAAGCCAGAGCCAACAGCATAACCACTTTCCACGTGAGATATTTCAAATCCACCGTCTTAAGTGGCTCAAACCAATGTGATTCCAGGAACTCCAGAACCACATTGAGATCCCAAGGTGCCACTGGGGCACAAAAGGAGGCTGAATATGCAGAACTCCCTTGACAAAAGTCTGAACTTCAGGCAGTGAAGCCAGTTCTTTCTGGAAGAAAATCGACAGGACCGAGATCTGGACCTTAATGGACCCCAATTTGAGGCCCAACGACACCCCTGCTTGCAGGAAATGCAGGAATCGACCCAGGTGAAATTCCTCCGTTGGGGCCTTCTTGGCCTCACACCAAGCAACATACTTCCGCCAAATGCGGTGATAATGTTTTGCGGTGACATCCTTCCTGGCTTTGATCAGGGTAGGGATGACTTCCTCCGGAATGCCCTTTTCCTTTAGGATCCGGTGTTCAAACCGCCATGCCGTCAAACGTAGCCGCGGTAAATCTTGGAAGACAGGGTCCCTGCTGCAGCAGGTCTTGTCTGAGCGGCAGAGGCCAAGGGTCCTCTGCAAGTATCTCTTGAAGTTCCGGGTACCAAGCTCTTCTTGGCCCATCCGGAACCACGAGTATAGTTTTCACTCCTCGCCTTTTTATTATTCTCAGTACCTTGGGTATGAGAGGCAGAGGAGGAAACACATAAAACCGACTGGTACACCCACGGTGTCACTATAGCGTCCACAGCGATTGCCTGAGGGTCCCTTGACCTGGCGCAATATCGTATTAGCTTTGAGGCGGGACGCCATCATCCACCTGTGGTCTTTCCCAACGGTTTACCAGCATTTGGAAGACTTCCGGAGGAAGTCTCCATTCTCCCGGGTGGAGGTCGTGTCTGCTGAGGAAGTCTGCTTCCCAGTTGACCACTCCCGGAATGAACACTGCTGTCAGTGCTAACACATGATTCTCTGCCCATCGGAGAATCCTTGTGGCTTCTGCCATTGCCCTCCTGCTTCTTGTGCCGCCCTGTCTGTTTACATGGGCGACCGCCGTGATGTTGTCTGATTGGATCAGTACCGGCCGGTTCTGAAGCAGGGGCCTGGCTTAGGGTATTGTAAATGGCCCTTAGCTCCAGAATATTTATGAAGCGAAATTTCCTGATTTCACCACAGTCCTTGGAAATTTCTTCCCTGTGTGACTGCACCCCAGCCCCGAAGGCTGGCATCCGTGGTCACCAGGACCCAGTCCTGAATTCCGAATCTGCGGCCCTCTAGTAGATGAGCCCTCTGCAGCCACCACAGCAGCGACACCCTTGTTCTTGCCGACAGGGTTATCCGCTGTTGCATCTGGAGATGGGACCCGGACCATTTGACCAACAGGTCCCACTGGAAAGTCCTTGCGTGGAACCTTCCGAATGGAATTGCTTCGTATGAAGCTACCATTTTTCCCAGGACTCGTGTGCATTGATGTATCGACACCTGTCCCGGTTTTAGGATGTCTCTGACTAGAGATGACAATTCCTCTGCTTTTTCCACTGGAAGAAACACTCTTTTCTGGTCGTTTCGGTACCACAACATTGTGGAATAGTAACCCTTTTCCTGTTGAAGGAGGGGTACCTTGATAATCACTTGCAGTGAATACAGTTTTTTATACTTTCTTCCTAGGAGCTCAGGAGAGCCCCTAGTGTGCATCCAGCTCGGCCGGGCACAGAAATCTAACTGAGGCTTGGAGGAGGGTCATAGGGGGAGGAGCCAGTGCACACCAGATAGTCCTAAATCTTTCTTTAGAGTGCCCAGTATCCTGCGGAGCAAGTCTATTCCCCATGGTCCTTACGGAGTTCCCAGCATCCACTAGGACGTCAGAGAAATCGGAAATGGCATCCACCATGTTCTTGACCCATGGGGGCATAGACTGATCTGTGGAACTTCCCTGCTGATCCGCCACTGATGCACCAGAGCACGAAGTACAGAGGGTACCTGCGTCAGCACTACCCTTAGCCAGCTTTGAGCCACACTGTGAACAGGAAAAATAAACTACTGAGGCCGTTTTGCCCTTTGTAGCCTTGTCCGGTTTACTGGCCATTTCTTATTCTAATTGTGTTAAATATTTAAAAGTAGTAAACATGTACTATAAATCCCTAGACTAGTGACCTAGCAGTTATCTTTAGTGTCCCCAAGAAGGCTGACTGCTATCCCCCACTAAGGCTAGCCCACCGTATACTTGCAGTTAGATGTGTAATGAAAAACTTCCCCTGGAAGATAGTGCTCCGTGTGTGCTTGAGTAGCACAGTGTCCCCCAGTCTGCAGCCCGAGAAGATGGCACCCCGGAGCCTTCAGGAAGCTGTAGAACAGCGCGCGCAGGCAGAGCAGGGCGGGAAGCCATCCCTGCACGTCTGACGTAACCGCCGCGGCTATTCACTGTGTAATTGCCGAAACCGGAAGTTCGGGTCCCGCGCGCCGCAACACACACCGGCTGTCGCGGCAGCTTTGTGTTGGTCCCAGGGAGTGTATAACACTCTCCCGGACCTAGTCTTTGCAAGTCCCCACAACCCGATCAGTCACTCTCACTGCGGGGGGAGGGAGAAGGCGTGCGATGCGGCGGGCGGCTGGCCGGCAGGGGGGGGGGGGGGGGGGGGGTCGGGGGAGCATACATAAAAGGAGACAACAACATAGGGGACAGCCCAATACTGTCAGTGACAGATTGTGGCTGTTCTGTACCTTATTCCTGCCGCATCCTGAAGTTAATAAAGGCCCCAGTGACCAAAGTGTGGTGGCCTCCAGCAGCAGCTCAGAGTGGGATACTAAACCCACTCCAGTAGTACCTGTCACCTGTAAACAGGGACTAGGCACTCTTGAGAATAAACTCTAAAAAAAAAAAAAAAAAAAAATCTAAGGAGAAAGAAAAACGGTCTGTACTCCACAGGCAGAAAACTAAAAGCGAGTGATGGCTGAGCAGGAAGGAGATGGGAGGGGTTAGAGGGGGGAGGAAGCTTTTTGATAGATTCTGTACCAAACTCCACTACCACACACCTCTAACCCCACAAGTAACGGCGCAGCGTCCCCCAGATGGATGACCGAGAAAGCGGCCCACGGCGGGTCATTATTTGCCCCCATCCCACTGGGGGGCAAGGAGCCCCCAGAACCAGAGCCCAAAGCTGCTATATCACACCGGCAGTGTGTTCAGCCCCAGAACCGTTACCCTCAGAAGCAGACATGATATAACTTGCAGTATCAGGTAACACAGTACAATTTGTCAGCAGCATAATACCTCTAGCCCAAACCCCTGCGCAGTGTAGTCAGCACCAGCAGAGATAAAGGAGAGATATGGTGACTAAATCACAGAGAAAAATACGTAATACAGTATATCTTTGTGAAAATCCTATTAGATAAAACCTGACGCACCAAGCCCCCTCAGGTTATAGAATATAGGGATAGCAGGTTGAGTGAAAGACACGAAAACCACTCAGCTATCAAATGCACACACAAATAGTCACAGTCTGTACAATGCAGAGGTTATTACTAGCAATAATACTGCACTGGACTAGCTTACACAGCTATATAACAATAGATATAACAGTACACAGTAAGAACTGGATGTATATCACAGGGTAATTGTACTAGGAAACCCTGACTAAGTGCACTCTTTCTTAACTATCACTGACTAAAAAAGGCAGGTAGAATACTTAAGCGTCTTGTAAAGTCACAGCACTGACAACCAGGCGGCTTTACATAGGAGGATTTGCCCAAGCATTCCCAGGAACAGTGAGCTGAGGGATAATGGCGCCGCAGACACTGCCAGGGAGAGAGGGAGAGACAGATATGCAGCTCCAGGGTGGAAACATTTGCAGAAAATGGCACCCTGGGGGAGGGGCTTCAGGTCCAAGCTCTATCCCCCTGCTGGCAAAACCACCGGGTACTGCAGGCTCTAATAAAACGGTTTATAGAGAAAACCTGACCTGTCCCATGGCCTGGTGATCTAATGGGATCGCCTGTACTGCCAGTGTCCACCGCCAGCGTGCGCGGCCCGCCTCCCACTGACCACGTCGGATCGCGATAAAGCCCGGGTCTTACAAGCGGGACCCACTTACTACCTCCCGAAGCGTGGCCACGCGATGTCGGAGAGCCCCCGCCGTGTGTGCCCGACAAGAAGAAAACCGGAGCCTCCTGCTGTAGTTACCCGGCAACCAGGGCTCGGGAGTGTACAGCGCCGCTGGGGAGAGCCGGAGCTGCAGCCGTGAATGTCCACTGACATGTAACACTGCTGCTGCCCTTGAAGTCTTCACTTCTTTCCTCAGAAAAAAAGCTCTTCTTAGGGCTGCCTGGAGCAGCCCCTCTGTTAAGTGCCTGCTACTGCAGCACCAACTACAAAACTGAGATCCTGTGCAGGGAGGCGGGGTGATATAGGAGGCGGAGCTATGCATTCTGGGAACAGTCAAAGCTTTGAGCCTGAAGAAATTTTACCAAATAAATGGAGGATCGGGCGCTTTCAGGTGCTGTGTTTCTAATGCTGCTGCTATAACATTTGGGGGTAGTTACACCCCAACCATATACTCAAAGAAATACAAGAAAATAGCAGCGCTAATTGAAATGTTGTAAACAATTAATGATAAGAAGGATTGAGTGATATTGCAATTTAATAAAAATGAATTATCGGCCTTTATATAAAAGTGGATACAAATCCACACACATATTCAAACAATTAAAACAATACATATGGGTCTGATGGAAATAATGACTGCCTAGCACATTAACATCCGTTCCCGATTTGCCTTGCAGTGAAACGCGTTAGGAGGAGGCTACTTGGGTCAACTATTACGCCATTTTGACTGCCGTATCACATCCGGACCAAACACTGGACTTTACCATCTGCAGTTTATTTGAGACAACTATTTCCTGATTAAGGAGCACCATCTACCCTATCTTCACAAAGAGGACACCGTGCTAAATGAGGATCCCGAATCTGGCTGATTTTGAGCAAAAACATCAGTGACGTTCTCAAAGGGACTACACCTCTAGCGGTTTTGGGTAAAGTGCTTTGGTGTGACTGCGCTGTCAGTCTGTCTCCATCTGCTAAATTTCCAGGTTTTCCAAATCAGGAACGGATGTTAATGTGCTAGGCAGTCATTATTTCCATCAGACCCATATGTATTGTTTTAATTGTTTGAATATGTGTGTGGATTTGTATCCACTTTTATATAAAGGCCGATAATTCATTTTTATTAAATTGCAATATCACTCAATCCTTCTTATCATTAATTGTTTACAACAGTGGTTCCCAAACTTTTTTGTATCACGGCGCCCTAGAGTATCAGAATTTTTTTCACGGCACCCCTAGGCCAATAATTTCTTATTGAGAAATTTAGAAAGAAAATAAGAATTTACTTACCGATAATTCTATTTCTCGGAGTCCGTAGTGGATGCTGGGGTTCCTGAAAGGACCATGGGGAATAGCGGCTCCGCAGGAGACAGGGCACAAAAAGTAAAGCTTTAGGATCAGGTGGTGTGCACTGGCTCCTCCCCCTATGACCCTCCTCCAAGCCTCAGTTAGGATACTGTGCCCGGACGAGCGTACACAATAAGGAAGGATTTTGAATCCCGGGTAAGACTCATACCAGCCACACCAATCACACTGTACAACCTGTGATCTGAACCCAGTTAACAGTATGATAACAGCGGAGCCTCTGAAAAGATGGCTCACAACAATAATAACCCGATTTTTGTAACTATGTACAAGTATTGCAGATAATCCGCACTTGGGATGGGCGCCCAGCATCCACTACGGACTCCGAGAAATAGAATTATCGGTAAGTAAATTCTTATTTTCTCTATCGTCCTAGTGGATGCTGGGGTTCCTGAAAGGACCATGGGGATTATACCAAAGCTCCCAAACGGGCGGGAGAGTGCGGATGACTCTGCAGCACCGAATGAGAGAACTCCAGGTCCTCCTTAGCCAGGGTATCAAATTTGTAGGATTTTACAAACGTGTTTGCCCCTGACTAAGTAGCCGCTCGGCAAAGTTGTAAAGCCGAGACCCCTCGGGCAGCCGCCCAAGATGAGCCCACCTTCCTTGTGGAATGGGCATTTACATATTTTGGCTGTGGCAGGCCTGCCACAGAATGTGCAAGCTGAATTGTATTACACATCCAACTAGCAATAGTCTGCTTAGAAGCAAGAGCACCCAGTTTGTTGGGTGCATACAGGATAACAGCAAGTCAGTTTTCCTGACTCCAGCCGTCCTGGAACCTATATTTTCAGGGCCCTGACAACATCTAGCAACTTGGAGTCCTCCAAGTCCTTAGTAGGCGCAAGGCACCACAATAAGCTGGTTCAGGTGAAACACTGACACCACCTTAGGGAGAGAACTGGGGACGAGTCCGCAGCTCTGCCCTGTCCGAATGGACAAACAGATATGGGCTTTTTTGAGAAAAAAAACACCAATTTGACACTCGCCTGGCCCAGGCCAGGGCCAAGAGCATGGTCACTTTTCATGTGAGATGCTTCAAATCCACAGATTTGACTGGTTTTAAACCAATGTGATTTGAGGAATCCCAGAACTACGTTGAGATCCCACAGTGCCACTGGAGGCACAAAAGGGGGTTGTATATGCAATACTCCCTTGACAAACTTCTGGACTTCAGGAACTGAAGCCAATTCTTTCTGGAAGAAAATCGACAGGGCCGAAATTTGAACCTTAATGGACCCCAATTTGAGGCCCATAGACACTCCTGTTTGCAGGAAATGCAGGAATCGACCGAGTTGAAATTTCTTCGTGGGGCCTTCCTGGCCTCACACCACGCAACATATTTTCGCCCCATGTGGTGATAATGTTGTGCGGTCACCTCCTTCCTGGCTTTGACCAGGGTAGGAATGACCTCTTCCGGAATGCCTTTTTCCCTTAGGATCCGGCGTTCCACCGCCATGCCGTCAAACGCAGCTGCGGTAAGTCTTGGAACAGACATGGTACTTGCTGAAGCAAGTCCCTTCTTAGCGGCAGAGGCCATAAGTCCTCTGTGAGCATCTCTTGAAGTTCCGGGTACCAAGTCCTTCTTGGCCAATCCGGAGCCATGAGTATAGTTCT
This sequence comes from Pseudophryne corroboree, assembly GCF_028390025.1. Taxonomy (NCBI): domain Eukaryota; kingdom Metazoa; phylum Chordata; class Amphibia; order Anura; family Myobatrachidae; genus Pseudophryne; species Pseudophryne corroboree. Next base: position 239,845,786 of record NC_086445.1, on the reverse strand, counting down.
TACTCCTCTACGTCTTATAATTCTCAGTACCTTAGGTATGAGAAGCAGAGGAGGGAACACATACACCGACTGGTACACCCACGGTGTTACCAGAACGTCCACAGCTATTGCCTGAGGGTCTCTTGACCTGGCGCAATACCTGTCCCGTTTTTTGTTCAGACGGGACGCCATCATGTCCACCTTTGGTATTTCCCAACGGTTCACAATCATGTGGAAAAACTTCCCGATGAAGTTTCCACTCTCCCGGGTGGAGGTCGTGCCTGCTGAGGAAGTCTGCTTCCCAGTTTCCATTCCCGGAATGAAACACTGCTGACAGTGCTATCACATGATTTTCCGCCCAGCGAAAAGTCCTTGCAGTTTTTGCCATTGCCCTCCTGCTTCTTGTGCCGCCCTGTCTGTTTACGTGGGCGACTGCCGTGATGTTTTTCCCACTGGATCAATACCGGCTGACCTTGAAGCAGAGGTCTTGCTAAGCTTAGAGCATTATAAAATTACCCTTAGCTCCAGTATATTTATGTGGAGAAAAATCTCCAGACTTGATCACACTCCCTGGAAATTTTTTCCTTGTGTGACTGCTCCCCAGCCTCTCGGGCTGGCCTCCGTGGTCACCAGCATCCAATCCTGAATGCCGAATCTGCGGCCCTCTAGAAGATGAGCACTCTGTAACCACCACAGGAGAGACACCCTTGTCCTTGGATATAGGGTTATCCGCTGATGCATCTGAAGATGTGATCCGGACCATTTGTCCAGCAGATCCCACTGAAAAGTTCTTGCGTGAAATCTGCCGAATGGAATTGCTTCGTAGGAAGCCTCTTTTCCTGGTTTTAGGAGGTTCCTGACTAGCTCGGATAACTCCCTGGCTTTCTCTTCCGGGAGAAACACCTTTTTCTGGACTGTGTCCAGAATCATCCCTAGGCACAGCAGACGTGTCGTCGGGAACAGCTGCGATTTTGGAATATTTAGAATCCACCCGTGCTGTTGTAGCAGTATCCGAGATAGTGCTACTCCGACCTCCAACTGTTCCCTGGACTTTGCCCTTATCAGGAGATCGTCCAAGTAAGGGATAATTAAGACGCCTTTTCTTTGAAGAAGAATCATCATTTCGGCCATTACCTTGGTAAAGACCCGGGGTGCCGTGGACAATCCAAACGGCAGCGTCTGAAACGGATAGTGACAGTTCTGTACCACGAACCTGAAGTACCCTTAGTGAGAAGGGCAAATTTGGGACATGGAGGTAAGCATCCCTGATGTCCCGGGACACTATATAGTCCCCTTCTTCCTGGTTCGTTATCACTGCTCTGAGTGACTCCATCTTGATTTGAACCTTTGTAAGTGTTCAAATTTTTTTAGATTTCGAATAGGTCTCACCTAGCCTTCTGGCTTCAGTACCACAATATAGTGTGGAATAATACCCCTTTCCTTGTTGTAGGAGGGGTAATTTGATTATCACCTGCTGGGAATACAGCTTGTGAATTGTTTCCCATACTGCCTCCTTGTCGGAGGGAGACCTTGGTAAAGCAGACTTCAGGAGCCTGCGAGGGGGAAACGTCTCGACATTCCAATCTGTACCCCTGGGATACTACTTGTAGGATCCAGGGGTCCTGTACGGTCCCAGCGTCATGCTGAGAGCTTGGCAGAAGCGGTGGAAGGCTTCTGTTCCTGGGAATGGGCTGCCTGCTGCAGTCTTCTTCCCTTTCCTCTATCCCTGGGCAGATATGACTCTTATAGGGACGAAAGGACTGAGGCTGAAAAGACGGTGTCTTTTTCTGCAGAGATGTGACTTAGGGTAAAAACGGTGGATTTTCCAGCAGTTGCCGTGGCCACCAGGTCCGATGGACCGACCCCAAATAACTCCTCTTCCTTTATACGGCAATACACCTTTGTGCCGTTTGGAATCTGCATCACCTGACCACTGTCGTGTCCATAAACATCTTGTGGCAGATATGGACATCGCACTTACTCTTGATGCCAGAGTGCAAATATCCCTCCGTGCATCTCGTATATATAGAAATGCATCCTTTAAATGCTCTATAGTCAATAAAATACTGTCCCTGTCAAGGGTATCAATATTTTTAGTCAGGGAATCCGACCAAGCCACCCCAGCTCTGCACATCCAGGCTGAGGCGATCGCTGGTCGCAGTATAACACCAGTATGTGTGTATATACTTTTTATGATATTTTCCAGCCTCCTGTCAGCTGGCTCCTTGAGGACGGCCCTATCTATAGACGGTACCGCCACTTGTTTTGATGAGCGTGTGAGCGCCTTATCCACCCTAAGGGGTGTTTCCCAACGCGCCCTAACTTCTGGCGGGAAAGGGTATACCGCCAATAACTTTCTATCGGGGGGAACCCACGCATCATCACACACTTCCTTTAATTTATCTGATTCAGGAAAAACTACAGGTAGTTTTTTCACATCCCACATAATACCCTCTTTTGTGGTACTTGTAGTATCAGAAATATGTAACACCTCCTTCATTGCCCTTAACATGTAACGTGTGGCCCTAAAGGGAAATACGTTTGTTTCTTCACCGTCGACACTGAAATCAGTGTCCGTGTCTGTGTCTGTCGACCGACTGAGGTAAAAGGACGTTTTAACGCCCCTGACGGTGTTTGAGACGCCTGGACAGGTACTAATTTGTTTGCCAGCCGTCTCATGTCGCCAACCGACCTTGCAGCGTGTTGACATTATCACGTAATTCCATAAATAAGCCATCCATTCCGGTGTCGACTCCCTAGAGAGTGACATCACCATTACAGGCAATTTGCTCCGCCTCCTCACCAACATCGTCCTCATACATGTCGACACACACGTACCGACATATAGCACACACACACAGGGAATGCTCTGATAGAGGACAGGACCCCACTAGCCCCTTGGGGAGACAGAGAGAGAGTTTGCCAGCACACACCAAAGCGCTATATTTTACAGGGATAGCCTTATAATAAGTGCTCCCTTATAGCTGCTTTTATAAAATCACAATTTCGCCAAATTTTGCCCCCCCTCTCTTGATTTAACCCTGTTTCTGTAGTGCAGTGCAGGGGAGAGCCTGGGAGCCTTCCTGACCAGCGGAACTGTGTGAGGAAATGGCGCTGTGTGCTGAGGAGATAGGCCCCGCCCCCTTTTCGGCGGGCTCGTCTCCCGCTTAAAAATGGATTCTGGCAGGGGTTAAATATCTCCATATAGCCCCGGAGGCTATATGTGAGGTATTTTTTGCCAAAAAAAGGATTTTCATTGCTGCCCAGGGCGCCCCCCCCCAGCGCCCTGCACCCTCAGTGACTGCCGTGTGAAGTGTGCTGAGAGCAATGGCGCACAGCTGCAGTGCTGTGCGCTACCTTAAGAAGACTGAGGAGTCTTCTGCCGCCGATTCTGGACCTTCTTCTCTTTTCAGCATCTGCAAGGGGGCCGGCGGCGAGGCTCCGGTGACCATCCAGGCTGTACCTGTGATCGTCCCTCTGGAGCTAATGTCCAGTAGCCAAAGAAGCCAATCCATCCTGCACGCAGGTGAGTTCACTTCTTCTCCCCTAAGTCCCTCGATGCAGTGATCCTGTTGCCAGCAGGACTCACTGTAAAATAAAAAACCTAAGCTAAACTTTTCTAAGCAGCTCTTTAGGAGAGCCACCTAGATTGCACCCTTCTCGGCCGGGCACAAAAACCTAACTGAGGCTTGGAGGAGGGTCATAGGGGGAGGAGCCAGTGCACACCACCTGATCCTAAAGCTTTACTTTTTGTGCCCTGTCTCCTGCGGAGCCGCTATTCCCCATGGTCCTTTCAGGAACCCCAGCATCCACTAGGACGATAGAGAAATATTAAATTAAGTAGACTGTGTTTATAGGTCATCCTTAGGGTCAGTTGTGTGGTGAGGGACAATATTTGCCTCTGTTTGTCCCCATATTTTATGACTGACAGCCACCAACACTAGTTTTGCCTATTATATTGACCATAAATAATTTGAATTGGTCCTGGACCACCAACCCAGGGCACCCCTGCAAGTGTCCCGAGGCACCCCAGGGAGCCACTGCACACAGTTTGGGAACCACTGGTTTACAACATTTTAATTAGCGCTGCTATTTTCTTGTATTTCTTAAAGCTTTGAGCCTGTTGGTGCCTCGGATCAAGATCCTACTCTACACCCCATTGTCCATTCCTTGTGGAGCCCAGTGTACCCAGCAGCAGAAATAACCTTCATAAACATTATTACAATAGTCAGTTCAAATCCAATGACAGGACACACGAAGACCCAAATGTAATGGCCTGTGATTTGCAGGCACCAGCTAGATTTAAAGTGTCAATTAGTTTTAAGGTAAAACCAATAATAAAACTACACAATATAACCGTATATTTTAAATGCAAGTTTCATGCTAAGAGCTACTGTAAGAGGTTTAAATGAAATGTAGCACCATGATCGCTCCATCCTAGCTCTCCTTTTTATCAACACTTGATAAGTATGTAATGTTGGAAGGACAGACGCTGAGGAGTGAGGCTCATCTCCATCCTTTTAGTCTAATTGGTTACTAATCCAGACAGAGGAGATTCCTCGGTGTACGCAGTATCTCAGCCCCTACACCTCAATGCTTCTTACTCATCTAGAGCAGAAAAGGGAGGAGTGTCATCCACAAAGGTGAAGTAGAATATCTGGTGTGGTAAAAGCCAAATACTGTACTCATCAGTGAATAACAAAAACTTTAAAAAAAAAAAAAGGTAAAGTTTAAAAAAAAAAAAAAATGCTCAGATTTTAATGTCCTTTTATTTTTACCTCATTAACATATTATACAAATATTTAGCTGTTTCCATAACAACATCAAATTGAGTTTTGCACATCAGACATCTGCTAAGAGTGCAGTATGGAGGAGGTGAAATAGACACAATTATTGCCACAATCACATATTTGTTGACTAGAATATGATAATTTTGGGGCTGATTTAGAGACTGGAGCAAAGCAACAACAAAAAAAGGGGGGGGGGGGTAACTTTACCCCTTGGCAAAAAGCAGTTACGTTGCAGGTGGGGTATACAAAGATATATTTGAGAGAGGTATGCCCTAGCTGAAATCTAAATTGGATGGTAATAATAAGATTTTAAACCTACCGGTAAATCTTTTTCTCCTAGTCCGTAGAGGATGCTGGGGACTCCGTAAGGACCATGGGGTATAGACGGGCTCCGCAGGAGACATGGGCACTCTAAAGAACTTTAGAATGGGTGTGCACTGGCTCCTCCCTCTATGCCCCTCCTCCAGACCTCAGTTAGAGAAACTGTGCCCATAGGAGACGGACAATTACAGGAAAGGATTTTGTTAATCTAAGGGCAAGATTCATACCAGCCCACACCAACCACACCGTATAACCTGGACTATATGCAACCAGTTAACAGTATGAACAAAAAAAACAGTATCAGCGAAAGACTGATCTCAACTGTAACATAACCCTTATGTAAGCAACAACTATAAACAAGCCTTGAAGATTTTGTCCGCACTGGGACGGGCGCCCAGCTTCCTCTACGGACTAGGTGAAAAGATTTACCGGTAGGTTTAAAATCTTATTTTCTCTTACGTCCTAGAGGATGCTGGGGACTCCGTAAGGACCATGGGGTTTATACCAAAGCTCCAGACCGGGCGGGAGAGTGCGGACGACTCTGCAGCACCGACCGAGCAAACGCAAGGTCCTCATCAGCCAGGGTATCAAACTTATAGAACTTTGCAAAAGTGTTTGAACCTGACCAGGTAGCCGCTCGGCAAAGCTGTAAAGCCGAGACGCCTCGGGCAGCCGCCCAAGACGAGGCCACCTTCCTAGTGGAATGGGCCTTCACTGAATTTGTTAACGACAATCCCGCCGTAGAATGAGCCTGCTGAATCGTGTTACAGATCCAGCGAGCAATAGTCTGCTTCGAAGCAGGAGCGCCAACTTTGTTGGCTGCATACAGGACAAACAGTGCTTCTGTTTTCCTAATTCGAGCCGTCCTGGCTACATAGTTTTTTAAGGCCCTGACTACATCCAGGGAGTTGGAATCCTCCAAGTCACCCGTAGCCACAGGCACCACAATAGGTTGGTTCATATGAAATGAAGAAACCACCTTAGGCAAAAGTTGAGGACAAGTCCTCAACTCTGCTCTATCCACGTGGAAGGTCAAATAGGGGCTCTTGTGAGACAAGGCCGCCAATTCGGACACTCGCCTTGCAGATACCAAGGCCAACAACATGACCACCTTCCAAGTGAGAAATTTCAATTCAACCGTTTGAAGAGGTTCAAACCAGTGAGACTTCAGGAACCATAACACCACGTTAAGGTCCCAAGGTGCCACAGGGGGCACAAAAGGAGGCTGGACGTGCAGCACTCCCTTTACAAAAGTCTGGACTTCTGGGAGAGAAGCCAATTCCCTCTGAAAGAAAATAGATAGGGCCGAAATCTGTACCTTAATGGAGCCCAATTATAGGCCCATATCCACTCCTGTCTGTAGAAAGTGGAGAAAACGGCCCAGATGGAAATCTTCCGTAGGAGCATTCTTGGCTTCACACCAAGAAACATATTTCCTCCAGATACGGTGATAATGTTTTGCCGTCACCTCCTTCCTAGCCTTTATCAGAGTAGGGATGACCTCCTCCGGAATACCTTTCCTAGCTAGGATGCGGCGTTCAACCGCCATGCCGTCAAACGTAACCGCGGTAAGTCTTGGAACACGCAGGGCCCCTGTTGTAACAGGTCCTCCCTGAGAGGAAGAGGCCATGGATCTTCTGTGAGCATCTCTTGAAGATCTGAATACCAGGCCCTTCGAGGCCAATCTGGAACAATGAGGATTGTTCTCACTCTTTTTTGTGTTACGATTCTCAATATTTTTGAGATGAGAGGAAGAGGGGGGAACACATAGACCGACTGAAACACCCAAGGTGTCACCAGAGCGTCCACCGCTACTGCCTGAGGGTCCCTTGACCTAGCGCAATACCTCCGAAGCTTCTTGTTGAGGCGTGACGCCATCATGTCTATGTGAGGAATTCCCCAAAGACTTGTTCTCTCTGTAAAAACGTCTTGATGAAGTCCCCACTATCCTGGATGGAGATTGTGTCTGCTGAGGAAGTCTGCCTCCCAGTTGTCCACTCCCGGAATGAAGACCGCTGACAGAGCGCTTACGTGATTTTCCGCCCAGCGAAGAATCCTGGCGGCTTCCGCCATTGCCACTCTGCTCTTTGTCCCGCCTTGGCGGTTTACATGAGCCACGGCTGTGACGTTGTCTGATTGGATCAGAACCGGTAGGTCGCGAAGAAGATTCTCAGCTTGTCGTAGGCCGTTGTATATGGCCCTCAATTCCAGTACGTTGATGTGTAGACAAGCCTCCTGGCTTGACCATAGGCCCTGAAAACTTCTTCCTTGTGCGATTGCTCCCCATCCTCGGAGGCTCGCGTCCGTGGTCACCAGAACCCAGTCTTGAATGCCGAACCTGCGACCCTCTAGAAGGTGAGCACTTTGCAGCCACCACAGGAGAGACACCCTGGCCCGTGGGGACAGGCTTATTTTCTGATGTATTATTAGATGGGACCCTGACCACTTGTCCAGGAGATCCCACTGAAAAGTCCTTGCATGAAACCTGCCAAAGGGGATGGCCTCGTAGGCTGCCACCATTTTCCCCAGAACTCGAGTGCATTGATGAAGAGACACTCTTTTTGGTTTTAGCAAATCTCTGACCATGTTCTGGAGGTCCTGGGCTTTTTCCACCGGGAGAAAAACCCTCTTCATTTCCGTGTCCAGAATCATGCCTAGGAATGATAGTCAAGTCGTTGGAATCAATTGTGACTTTGGCAGATTGAGAATCCAACCGTGTTGCTGTAGCACTCTCAGGGAGAGCGACACGCTCTTCTGCAATTGATCTCTCGATCTTGCTTTTATCAGGAGATAGTCCAAGTATGGGATAATTGTGACTCCCTGCCTGCGCAGGAGCACCATCATCTTCGCCATCACCTTGGTGAAAATCCTCGGGGCCGTGGAAAGCCCAAACGGCAACGTCTGAAACTGGTAATGACAGTCCCATACAGCGAATCTCAGGTACGCCTGATGAGGAGGATATATGGGGACATGAAGGTATGCATCCTTTATGTCGAGTGACACCATAAAATCCCCCCCTTCCAGACTGGAGATAACAGCCCGGAGCGATTCCATCTTGAATTTGAACTTTTTCAAGTACAGGTTTAGGGATTTTAGATTTAAAATAGGTCTGACCGAACCATCCGGCTTCGGGACCACGAACAGGGTCGAATAGTACCCTTTCCCCTGTTGAACTAGGGGAACCTTGACAAGCACTTGCTGTTGATACAGCTTTTGAATTGCAGCTAACACTACTTCCCTCTCTGGGGTAGAAGCTGGCAAGGCCGACTTGAAAAATCGACGAGGAGTAATCCCTAAAGAGGGCAAGGATACCCTTAACTGCGCTAGCTGCCGCCCTATATCTCTCTTGAATCTGGATCTGAAAATCTTCGCCAAGATCCTGGCCAACCGTCTTAACCCCTACCTCCCCTCTCTTGTTCATTACGACCAGGTGGGGTTTATCCCGGGCCGTCAGGCGAGAGACAACACCAGACGTGCTGTCGATCTTATACACATCTCGAACTCCAGGAGATCCCCCACCATCATGCTCTCTTTAGACGCTGAAAAGGCATTTGACCGGATCTCCTGGAGTTTTCTGAAAGCCGCTCTGGAGGCCTATGGCTTGTCTGGTAGCTTCCTCACTGGCGTCCTGGCACTATACTCTGCTCCCTCTGCCACGGTCTTAATCAATGGTGTCCCATCAGCCCCACTTAGCATATCGAATGGTACACGTCAGGGTTGCCCCCTATCACCATTAATATTTGCCCTTATTATTGAACCCCTCGCATCCCAAATTAGAGCCCACCCGGATATACACGGAATACAAGTAGGCCACACCGACCCTAAAATCTCCCTCTTCGCTGACGACATCTTACTCTCCCTGACCCAACCCCTTATCTCACTCCCAAACTTATTCTCAGTCCTGCAATCTTATAGCCTTATATCAGGATATAAGATCAACTGCTCCAAATCCGAGGCCATGTTACTTCATGTCCCTCACCGGGAAGCTGAGTCTCTCCGCGCTACCTTTAATTTTAAATGGCAGCCCACAAAGATTAAATACTTGGGGATTAACCTGACCTCTCGCTATGATTCTCTCTTCCGGGAAAACTTCCCATCCCTTCTCACCTACACACTCGCTGCCCTGACCTCCTGGAACAGTCTCTTTATTTCATGGCTGGGCAGGATTATAGCGGTTAAAATGACCATAGTCCCTAAATGGCTTTACCTTTTCCAGACCCTCCCAGTGGCAGTCCCGGCTTCCTTTCTTCGCACTATCCAACGAGCCCTTATACGTTTTATTTGGAACCACAGACCCCCCCGCATCGCCGCCAATACCCTGAAAAGGCCAACCTCCGCGGGAGGTAGGGGCCTTCCTGACATCACACTTTACTATCTTGCCTCCCACTTATCCCATATTGTCACCTCCTATGCTCCTCCGGGATCTATATCTTGGCTGGATATTTAGGCGGCCTACATCGGCCTCCCGGACCTGACCCCCTTATGGGGTCTGCCCCCCACCTCCCGCCCCCCAACCTCTAAACTTCTCCCCACTATTAAACTTAACCTTAAAACTTGGGACTCCCTCTCCCTGAAGAAGGGTCTCACCACTACTCCCTCGCCCTTGACCCCTGTCTGGCAGAACCCTATGTTTCCTCCTGGACTCTCGACTGTGAGGTTCCGTCTGTGGATAACGCTGGGCTTCAAATTTCCGATCAATTTTGCCGATCGGGGCCAATGGCTGTCCCTACCAGACCTTCAACAAAAGACCCCTTCACACCCACTTAATCCCTTCCAATTTTTACAAATACGCCACTTCCTAGCCTCTCTCCCCTCCTCCGCGGTGCTCCGTGCTCTCACCCCCTTTGAAATCCTATGCACCAACTCCCATCTATCCAAAGGCCTAATCTCCCAACTCTACTCCCTATTACTAGAGGCCTCTCTTCCCCCCTCCCGGCCCCACGAGCTCGCATGGGAACGCGATCTTGGACCCCCGTCGGACAGTGAGGACTGGGAGGACATGAGACTGGGGATTGCTAAATCCTGTATCGCTACTGTCTTTAAAGAAACAGCCTACAAAGTTTACTACCGCTGGTACTACACCCCTGACCGAAATAATAAATTCTTTCCATCTTCTTCCCCTAATTGCTGGAGGAATTGCGGAGCCAGGGGCACTATGCTCCACATATGGTGGACCTGCCCATTCATCGCTCCCTTTTGGGACTTAGTCCACTCCCTCCTCAATTCGCTTTTAGATTCTCCTGTGCTGAAAGATCCTTGGATCTTTTTACTATGTCTCCCTCCTCAATTACTTAATAAATTTTCCCAGAAACTGACCTCACACATCCTGGCGGCGGCAAAGTCGCTGATAGCTCTTAATTGGAAGAAACCCTCACCACCCTCTCTCCAGTCCCTTAAAACCAAAATTTGGCACATTGCCTCAATGGAAAAGATCACATACTATCTCCACGACCGGGGCCACATCTTTGAGCAGGTCTGGGCCCCGTGGCTCGCTGCTGAACGTGGAGGCCCGCCCCCCCACCCTTGCCCCTAGCTTACTCCGTAGACCCATGGGCACTGCCTGCTGCTTTCCCCCTATGTTTTTCTCCCCCATCTCTTCCTCCCTCTCACTCTCTTCTCCTTTTCCCTTTTTCTACTCTTCTTCTGTCTCCCCCTTGATCCCCCCTTCTCACTCTTTTTCTTAATCCTACCATTTCCAGGATATACACTGAGCACAAATGATACCGTGGTTCCCCCCCCCCCCCCTTTTTTTCCCCCTTCCTCCTCCCCCCCCCCCCTGACCTCCATATTGGAACGTTACTGTTCTGTCCTCTTAGACTAACTCAGTTGTTTATCTGAAAATTTGTGGTTTATGCTAGACGTGGGCTCTGTTGGCCTCCAGTCCCTTTGTTCATGCAATGTTTTTATACCATGTTTAACCACGTATAAATAAAGAATTTCAAGAAAAATCGGCGAGGGGGCACCTCTTCGAATTCCAGTTTGTAGCCTTGGGATACAATATCCATCGCCCAAGGATCCACGTCTGACAGAACCCAGACCTGGCTGAAGAGTCGAAGACATGCCCTCACCGGTGTGGACTCCTTCAGTGGTGCCCCAGCGTCATGCGGTAGATTTAGTAGAAGCCGGGGAGGACTTCTGCTCCTGGGAACTAGCTGGAGCAGGTGCTCTCTTTGCTCTACCCTTACCTCTGGCGAGGAAAGATGAGCCCCGACCTCTTCTGGACTTACGCGACCGAAAGGACTGCATCTGATATTGTGGAGTTTTCTTTTGCTGTGGGGGAACAAAAGGCAAAAAGGTAGATTTACCCGCGGTAGCTGTGGCAATGAGGTCCGCGAGACCTTCCCCAAATAAAACTTCACCTTTGTATGGCAAAACCTCCATATGTTTCTTTGAGTCGGCATCACCCGTCCATTGGCGGGTCCACAGGGCGCGCCTAGCAGAAATCGTCATGGCGTTGGCTCTCGAACCCAGCAGCCCAACATCTCTTTGAGCGTCCCTCATATATAAGACTGCGTCTTTAATGTGGTCTAAGGTCAATAAAATGGTATCCCTATCTAGGGTATCAAGGTCAGCTGACAAGGTATCTGTCCAAGCTGCAACTGCACTACACACCCATGCCGATGCTATTGCCGGTCTGAGCAAAGCACCTGTATGCGCATAAATAGACTTTAAAGTAGTTTCCTGTCTGCGATCAGCAGGATCCTTGAGGGCTGCCGTGTCCGGAGACGGTATCGCCACTTTCTTGGACAGGCGTGTTAAAGCCTTGTCCACCCTGGGTGAGGATTCCCAACGTAACCTGTCCTGTGCAGGGAAAGGATATGCCATAAGAACCCTCTTGGGAATCTGCAGTTTTTTTATCAGGCGTTTCCCAAGCTTTTTCAAACAACTCGTTAAGCTCATGGGATGGGGGAAAGAGCACCTCAGGTTTCTTTTCCCTATACATGCGCACCCTCGTGTCATCTGTGACATGCAAAACCTGTTTTATTGCAATAATCATATAATTAATACTTTTTGCCACCCTTGGGTGCAACCTCGCTTCATCGTAGTCGACACTGGAGTCAGAGTCCGTGTCGGTATCAGTGTCTGCTATTTGGGATAGGGGACTTTTTGAGACCCAGAAGGCCCCAGTGACCCAGCCAAAGCCGTGGATTGACTCCCTGCTCTTTCCCTGGACTCTGCTTTGTCCAATCTCTTATGTAATAAGGTCACATTTGCATTTAAAACATTCCACATGTCCATCCAATCATGAGTCGGCGTTGCCGACGGCGACACCACAATCATCTGCTCCACCTCCTCCTTAGCTGAGCCTTCCGCATCAGACATGCCGACACACTCGTATCGACACCCCCACACACACAGGGATATAGTTATAAGGAGACAGTTCCCCAATAAGGCCCTTTGGAGAGACAGAGAGAGAGTATGCCAGCACACACCCAGCGCCAACTGACACTGGAAAATAATGTCCCAGATAATAGCGCTCTTATATGAAATTACTGTGTAATACACTCACTACGCCTTACAAGTGACCCCCCCCCCCCCCTCCTCTTTTCAGCCGTCTGTCACCGTGTTCAGCAGGGGAGAGACCGGGGAGCCAGCTTCTCTGCAGATCTCTGTGGAGAAAATGGCGCTGGTTAGTGCTGAGGGACCAAGCTTCGCCCCCTCCAGCGGTGGGCTTCGGTCCCGCTCAAAATATCTCAAACTGGCGGAGGGATTTAAAGAATTACTGCCTCCGCAGTATCTATGCCAGATATAGAGGTTTAATTGCTGCCCAGGGCGCCCCCCCCTGCGCCCATCTGTGCCCGCTAGTGTGTGTAGTGTGTGTGGGAGCAATGGCCGCTTACCTCAGTGAAGATCTTAAGTCTTCTGCCGCCTTGAAGTCTTCTTTTCTTTTTATACTCACCCGGCTTCAATCTTCCGGCTCTGCGAGGAGGACGGCGGCGCGGCTCCGGGACGAACAGCGAGGGGAGACCTGCGTTCCGACTCCATCTGGAGCTAATGGTGTCCAGTAGCCTAAGAAGCAGTGCCTATCACTTAAGTAGGTCTGCTTCTCTCTCCTCAGTCACACGATGCAGGGAGCCTGTTGCCAGCAGTGCTCCCTGAAAATAAAAAACCTAATAAAATTCTTTATCAGAGAAACTCAGGAGAGCTCCCCTGTAGTGCACCCAATCTCCTCTGGGCACAGGATCTAACCGAGGTCTGTAGGAGGGGCATAGAAGGAGGAGCCAGTGCACACCCATTCTAAAGTTCTTTATAGTGCCCATGTCTCCTGAGGAGCCCGTCTATACCCCATGGTCCTTATGGAGTCCCCAGCATCCTCTAGGACGTAAGAGAAATTACAGTTGACAAGGTGCTATGTTACTCTTTCTTTCTGTTTGGCCCACAAACACAATACAAGACACAACACAAAGAAATGCTTTACAGTACATTTACAGAACAAAAAAGAAAAGAGAATTCAATAGGTTCCAGAGAGCTTATATTTTATTTGCAGGTTGAAAACAGAAGGTGAAGCACTAAGAGCAGTACATGGAAACTACTTCGGGTAAGCACAGCTGTGAGAGCATCCAACAGTTCAGTTGCAGAGTGACAGCAGCAGAGGAATAGTATTGTAGACAATTGTGGGCAAGAGAGTATTATACCGCTTTTAGACCAATATCGCGGGTCGCAGCTGGGAGCCTGACACGGGTGCTACCCGACTGCGACACGCGTCAGCCCCTTTTCCCACTGCAGTCACCAGCCCAGCATATTGCTGGGTTGGTGACGTTGCTGGTGATGCGGCGGGGGCGGGGCTTGGAGATCCCAGAACCTCCCAGCGCAGCTTGCACATTCACTGTAAACGGGAAGCCGGGTCGATGCGACCTGGCTCCCGTTTACACAGCACAGTTTGCAGTGTTCAACCCTGCAAACTACCCGAGTTGGAATACTGGGTCACTCAACCCGGATTATTCCAACTCAGCCCTTTTACACCGAGCAGCAACACGGGTTATGAACAGTCATGTGCAATAACCCGTGTTATATGCTGGTGGTGTAAAAGGGGTATTAGAGGCGGTATCCGGTTGATAGACAGTGTCTAGTTAGACAGTCAATAGATAGACAAACATTAGGTCGACAGGGTCAAAAGGTCGACATGAAAAAGGCAGACAGTACAAAAGGTCGACATGAAAATGGTCGACATAAAAAAGATAGACAAATGTTTTTTTAAAATGTAACATGTTTTTGGAGTATTTCATACCGTCTCTATCCATGTCGGCATAGAGTTGGTTATAAACCTTGTGGCGAGCGAAGCGAGCCCCGTGAGGGTATGCCTTTCTACAATTGGGGGTCCCAGATGATAAAACTATCCACACAAACCACAAAAATGCAAAAAACATGGTGTCGACCATTTTTTTAGTACTGTCTACCTTTTTTTTCATGTCGACCTTTTGCCCCTGTCGACCTAATGTCTGTCTAAAATGTGGTGTCTATCTATTGATTGTCTAACTAGAGACTATCTATTATACCACACCCATTAGAGGCATAGTAAAGACATTAAAGCAGACAAGTAAAGAGGATTAGAAAGTAGAGGCCTTTGAAGGTAAACTTCAGTACTTTAGACATGATAGCTAGCAAATGGATGTAAGGAGGACATGCGTTGTGTAAGAATTACAGATTTGCAATAGAGAACAATTGGCAGCAGTGATGGTCTCCTAGTAGTAGGCTGCAATAAGCCAAATACGACAATATAAGGGCATAGAGTTCTCACTAGAAATGGACAGAGGATGCAGATCTTCAAGATACTTTTTTTATTTGCTGAAAATGACAGCATTTTTATAATGGTGTTAAATCCTATTCGCTGAATGAAAAATGAGAAATGAAAACTAAAACAAAAGATTTTGGTTCTTACCTGCTAAATCTGGGGGACACTGGAGAGAACTAGGGTATGGCTGGTGCTGTAGGAGTCTGGACACTTAAGTTAACTTTTTAGAGTCTATGAAAATTTACTTAAAGTGCTGAAACATGGACTCTCATGGATGAAAGATGAAGATCCATGCCTAAACCTGACTTTAAGAAAAACAAAATCTTCACCATACCACGGTCATATAATCAAATCAATCAGCAGTGTCTCCTCGTGTGTCGTAGATCCATTGTGTTACGACTTAACAGGAAAAATACTGGTCCCAGCCCGACAACCGAGCAGCCTGTATCGCATGCGCTCCCCCTCCCTGCTTGGGAGTGGAGCCGGCACTAAGGAACCCAGCTAATGGCATCATCTAGTCAGTCAGGACAGCGCTGGGCGCTCGGCAACTTCTAACATTGGGTGCTGGCGCACACTGTCCCTTGGCCAGGAGCAAAGAAATGCAGGGACCCTTCCAGTGCACTCCAGCAAGCTGGTCACTGGTGGCGTAAACAGTTCCCTGCAGCCGCTGCACTATTGCTGTGCAATGCTACAAGCAGTGCACAGTGCTAATCTTGCAAATAAAAGTAAAAAAAAATGCCCTGGGGTTGCAGGGGGAGGAGCTATAAAAGCTAGTTTAATTTAGGTGCCAGCTCCAGCCCCAACATGCAATCCCTATGGTCCAGTGTTCTGCCACCTTGCTGTATGAGAATTTTTTAAACTAGCTCCTTGTGAACACCATAAAGACAATAAAAAAAGCAGCATACTAAGAAGATTGGCGCCATTCTATGTATCAGCTATAATTCTATCTTGAATTAATTAATTAATTAGAAACAAATGCTAGACTACTTAGTTAAGCGTACAAGAAAACATTTGAATCTGTGTGCATCTTCCGTTATTTTTATCTTAAAACTGCATATCGTTTGAAACGCTCCTAGGTACGGACAGCTATATCGTGCAACCTCACCTCTTTATAAGCTTGTAGGTAGGACACAACCATCAAGAAATGGTGGCGAAATGTGGGGTCCTGCGGCACTTTCCCAAAGCATAGAAGTGCTGGTTGGGTTAAATTCACCATCAACCTATCAAAATGAGGTGAAGCAGATATTTTTAAAAAATTGTATACCGTATGTGCATGTTGAACAAATCTCTACATAGTTACTTTGGACTTAAACTTTGGTTAATGAAAATAATAACTAATAGGACCTTGCAGTTCACATTACCTGATAACAGCATCAAAGAGCTGCCTGTCATTGCTATGCTGAATTACTAAATGCACCAAATCATTCTGCAGGATCTGGGCTGCGCCCAGTTGTTGCCGAATATCCCTGGTTTCATCTTCATGTCTCAGGTAACGGATTAAATCTTTCACACTTTCTAGAAAAGAGGGGGGGGGGAAAGAAAGCAAGTGGGAAACCTAGTCAGCTGACGCATACATTGTAAATCAAAATGTAATTAAGACAAAAAATAAGAATTTACTCACCGATAATTCTATTTCTCGTAGTCCGTAGTGGATGCTGGGGACTCCGTAAGGACCATGGGGAATAGCAGGCTCCGCAGGAGACTGGGCACTCTAAAGAAAGATTTAATACTATCTGGTGTGCACTGGCTCCTCCCTCTATGCCCCTCCTCCAGACCTCAGTTAAGGAAACTGTGCCCGGAAGAGCTGACAGTACAAGGAAAGGATTTTGGAATCCAGGGTAAGACTCATACCAGCCACACCGTATAACTTGTGATAAACTTACCCAGTTAACAGTATGAACAAACAACAGAGCATCAACCAATGGATGCCAACATAACCCTTTATCAAGCAATAACTATATACACATATTGCAGAAAGTCCGCACTAGGGACGGGCGCCCAGCATCCACTACGGACTACGAGAAATAGAATTACCGGTGAGTAAATTCTTATTTTCTCTAACGTCCTAGTGGATGCTGGGGACTCCGTAAGGACCATGGGGATTATACCAAAGCTCCCAAACGGGCGGGAGAGTGCGGATGACTCTGCAGCACCGAATGGGCAAACACCAGGTCCTCCTCAGCCAGGGTATCAAACTTGTAGAACTTTGCAAATGTGTTTGAACCCGACCAAGTAGCAGCTCGGCAAAGCTGTAATGCCGAGACCCCTCGGGCAGCCGCCCAAGAAGAGCCCACCTTCCTTGTGGAATGGGCTTTTACTGATTTTGGATGCGGCAATCCAGCCGCAGAATGAGCCTGCTGAATCGTGTTACAGATCCAGCGAGCAATGGTTTGCTTTGAAGCAGGAGCACCTAGCTTGTTGTATGCATACAGAATAAACAGCGAGTCAGTCTTCCTGACTCCAGCTGTCCTGGCAACATAGATCTTCAAAGCCCTGACTACATCAAGCAACTTGGAATACTCCAAGTCACGAATAGCCGCAGGCACCACAATAGGTTGGTTCAGATGAAAAGCTGACACCACCTTTGGCAGAAACTGCGGACGAGTTCGCAATTCTGCCCTGTCCATATGGAAAACCAGATAGGGGCTTTTACATGACAAAGCCGCCAATTCTGACACACGCCTAGCCGAGGCTAGGGCCAACAGCATGACCACTTTCCACGTGAGATACTTTAGTTCCACCGTCTTAAGTGGCTCAACCCAGTGGGATTTCAGGAAACTCAACACCACGTTAAGATCCCAAGGTGCCACTGGTGGCACAAAAGGAGGCTGAATATGCAGCACTCCCTTAAAAAACGTCTGAACCTCAGGCAGTGAAGCCAGTTCTTTTTGAAAGAAAATGGATAGAGCCGAAATCTGGACCTTTATGGACCCTAATTTCAGGCCCAAAGTCACACCCGACTGTAGGAAGTGCAGGAATCGACCCAGTTGGAATTCCTCTGTAGGGGCCTTCCTGGCCTCACACCAAGCAACATATTTTCGCCATACACGGTGATAATGTTTTGCTGTCACGTCCTTCCTAGCCTTTATCAGCGTAGGAATGACTGCTTCCGGAATGCCGTTTTCTGCTAGGATCCGGTGTTCAACCGCCATGCCGTCAAACGCAGCCGCGGTAAGTCTTGGAACAGACAGGGCCCTTGTTGTAACAGGTCCTGTCTGAGAGGCAGAGGCCACGGGTCCTCTGTGAGCATTTCTTGCAATTCCGGGTACCAAGTCCTTCTTGGCCAATCCGGAACAATGAGTATTGTTCTCACTCCTCTTTTTCTTACAATTCTCAGCACCTTTGGTATGAGAGGAAGAGGAGGAAACACATAGACCGACTGGAACACCCACGGTGTTACTAGTGCGTCCACAGCTATTGCCTGAGGGTCCCTTGACCTGGCGCAATATCTTTTTAGCTTTTTGTTGAGACGGGACGCCATCATGTCCACCTGTGGCAGTTCCCATCGATTTGCAATCTGCGTGAAGACTTCCTGATGAAGTCCCCACTCTCCCGGGTGGAGGTCGTGTCTGCTGAGGAAGTCTGCTTCCCAGTTGTCCACTCCCGGAATGAACACTGCTGACAGTGCTAGTACGTGATTCTCCGCCCACCGAAGAATCCTGGTGGCTTCTGCCATTGCCACCCTGCTTCTTGTGCCGCCCTGGCGATTCACATGGGACACTGCCGTGATGTTGTCTGACTGAATCAGCACTGGTTGGTTTCGAAGCAGAGGCTCCGCTTGACTCAGGGCATTGTATATGGCCCTTAGCTCCAGGATATTGATGTGCAGACAAGTCTCCTGACTTGACCACAACCCTTGGAAGTTTCTTCCTTGAGTGACTGCCCCCCACCCTCGGAGGCTTGCATCCGTGGTCACCAGGACCCAGTCCTGTATGCCGAATCTGCGGCCCTCGAGGAGGTGAGCACCTTGTAGCCACCACAGAAGAGACACCCTGGCCCTGGGGGACAGGGTGATCATCCGATGCATCTGAAGATGCGATCCGGACCACTTGTCCAGCAGATCCCACTGAAAGATCCTCGCATGGAACCTGCCGAAGGGAATGGCTTCGTAAGACGCCACCATCTTTCCCAGGACTCGTGTGCAGTGATGCACCGACACCTGTTTTGGCTTTAGGAGGTCTCTGACCAGAGTCACGAGCTCCTGAGCCTTCTCCTCAGGGAGAAACACCTTCTTCTGGTCTGTGTCCAGAATCATGCCCAGGAAGGGCAGACGCGTTGCAGGAATCAGCTGCGACTTTGGAATGTTCAGAATCCAGCCGTGCTGACGCAACACTTCCTGAGAGTGTGCTACACTGATCAGCAACTGCTCCCTGGACCTCGCCTTTATGAGGAGATCGTCCAAGTATGGGATAATTGTAACCCCTTGCTTCCGAAGGAGCACCATCATCTCCGCCATCACTTTGGTAAAAACTCTCGGTGCCGTGGACAGGCCGTACGGCAACGTCTGGAATTGGTAATGACAGTCCCGTACCACAAACCTGAGGTACTCCTGATGAGGCGGATAAATGGGGACATGCAAGTAAGCATCCTTGATGTCCAGCAACACCATAAAATCCCCTTCCTCCAGGCTTGCAATGACCGCTCTGAGCGATTCCATTTTGAACTTGAATTTCTTCAGATAAAAGTTCAGGGATTTTAAATTTAAAATGGGTCTGACCGAACCGGCCGATTTTAGGTAACGGTGAGGGGGCATCACCTCGAATTCCAGCTTGTATCCCTGAGACACAATTTGTATAGCCCAAGGATCCACCTGTGAGCGAACCCACTGGTGGCTGAAATGTCGGAGACGCGCCCCCACAGCTCCTGGCTCCGCCTGTGGAGCCCCAGCGTCATGCGGTGGACTTAGTGGAAGCGGGGGAAGACTTTTGTTCCTGGGAACTAGCTGCGTGGTGCAGCTTTTTTCCTCTACCCCTGCCTCTGGCAAGAAAGCACGCACCTCTGACCTTCTTGCTCCTCTGAGAACGAAAGGACTGCATTTGGTAATAATATAATAATGGTGCTTTCTTAGGTTGTGGAGGGACATAAGGCAAGAAATTTTACTTCCCAGCCGTAGCTGTGGAAACTAGGTCCGAGAGACCGTCCCCAAACAATTCCTCACCCTTATAAAGGTAAAACCTCCATGTGTTTTTTAGAGTCGGTATCCCCTGTCCATTGCCGAGTCCACAGGACCCTTCTGGCAGAAATGGACATATCGTTAACTCTAGAGCCCAGCAGGCAAATGTCCCTCTGGGCATCCCGCATATATAGGACCGCGTCCTTGATATGTGCCAGGGTCAGTAGAACAGTGTCCCTGTCCAGGGTATCTAACTCCTCAGACAGAGAATCCGTCCATGCAGCTACCGCACTACACATCCAGGCCGAAGCAATTGCTGGCCTCAGCAGTGTGCCAGAATGTGTATAAACTGACTTCAGGATAGCTTCCTGCTTTCTATCTGCAGGATCCTTTAGGGCGGCCGTATACGGAGACGGCAGGGCCACCTTCTTAGACAAGCGTGTCAACGCCTTGTCTACCCTAGGGGAGGATTCCCAGCGTAACCTGTCCGTTGGCGGGAAAGGATACGCCATGAGTAATCTCTTGGAAACTATCACCTTTCTGTCAGGGGAATCCCACGCTTTTTCACATAATTCATTTAATTCATGGGAAGGGGGAAAAGTCACTTCATGCTTTTTCTCCCCATACATATAAATCCTCTTGTCAGGGACAGGATTTTCCTCAGAAATGTGTAATACATCCTTCATAGCTACAATCATGTAGCGGATGGCTTTAGTCATTTTAGGCTGCAACTTTGCCTCATCGTCATCGACACTGGAGTCAGATTCCGTGTCGACATCTGTGTCAACTATCTGGGATAGTGTGCGCTTTTGGGACCCTGACGGCCTCTGCGCTGCAGGAGCAGGCATGGGTTGAGACCCTGCCTGTCCCCCGGTTACAGTTTTATCCAATCTGTTATGCAAGGAGTTTACATTATCATTTAACACCTTCCACATCCAATCAGGTGTCGGCACCGACACCACACTCAGCTGCACTTGTTCTGCTTCACGTATCCTTCCTCATCAAACATGTCGACACAGGCATACCGACACACAGCACACACACAGGGAATGCTCTGACTGAGGACAGGACCCCACAAAAGGCTTTTGGGGAGACAGAGAGAGAGTATGCCAGCACACACCCCAGCGCTATATAACCCAGGGATTACACAGTACCTTAGTGTTTACCCTGTAGCTGCTGTTATATATATATATATATATATATACTGCGCCTAAATTTATGTGCCCCCCCTCTCTTTTTTACCCTCTAATGCACCTGAATACTGCAGGGGAGAGCCTGGGGAGTGTCCTTCCAGCGGAGCTGTGAAGAGAAAATGGCGCTGGTGTGCTGAGGAAGAAGGCCCCGCCCCCTCAGCGGCGGGCTTCTGTCCCGCTTTAATGTATAAAAAATGGCGGGGGCTCTGGCATATATACAGTCCCAGACTGTATATATGTCTCTTTTTGCCAAAAAAGGTACTTAATTGCTGCCCAGGGCGCGCCCCCCTGCGCCCTGCACCCTACAGTGACCAGAGTGTGCGGTGTGCTGTGGGAGCAATGGCGCACAGCTGCAGTGCTGTGCGCTACCTTAAGTGAAGACAGGAGTCTTCAGCCGCCGATTTCGATGTCTTCATGCTTCTGCTGCTTCTGGCTCTGCGAGGGGGACGGCGGCGCGGCTCCGGGAACGGACGATCAAGGTTAGGTACCTGTGTTCGATCCCTCTGGAGCTAATGGTGTCCAGTAGCCTAAGAAGCGCTACCTAGCTGCCGTGAGTAGGTTTGCTTCTCTCCCCTCAGTCCCTCGTAGCAGAGAGTCTGTTGCCAGCAGAAGCTCTCTGAAAACAAAAAACCTAACAAAATACTTTCTTTTCTAGCAAGCTCAGGAGAGCCCACTAGGAGCACCCAGCTCGGCCGGGCACAGATTCTAACTGAGGTCTGGAGGAGGGGCATAGAGGGAGGAGCCAGTGCACACCAGATAGTACTAAATCTTTCTTTAGAGTGCCCAGTATCCTTCGGAGCCCGCTATTCCCCATGGTCCTTACGGAGTCCCCAGCATCCACTAGGACGTTAGAGAAAAGAAAAGCTGTACTTGTGGACACCACTTCAATTAAGGCAGAAAGTGAAATCAAAAGGAAGGACATATGAAACAAAAGACAAATGTGGAAACGTTTACTAGAAAGAGAGAATCAAGCATACTTTTACAAACAGCTATATCAGAAAGGTTATGTTTATTTTTATAGTGTTGTATTTATACATTTTATGTTAAAATGTGCTGTCCCCTCCGCTTCAACACAAGTATTTTTCCTGCTCCTATTTTGAATAGACAAGTTATTTTAGCTACAGTATATATTGTTAGGGTCGTGTATTTTGTGTTTTGGTTTGTTCTTTAAAATGAATCTTCCAATTTAATATCTAAAACACCTACTTCTACTTTAAAAATCAACAATTCAAAGAGAAGCTATGACGGTAACACAGGACTCCGCTAAAGCGTGAGTACTTACCAAAGCAATCAGGTTCTTTGTGGTATGTATCCCCCTCTAGGTACCCCAGGGCACTGCAAGTTGCTAATAACTCACAATTCATCATGTACAAGTCCACAAACGTCTGGCCGCTTTGAGAAATAACAGGAGGGTTCACACCTATTACACAGAGAGAAACAGGACACACGTTTTAGTAATTATATATAAGTAATTAATGACTGTAGGTTATTTCCAAACCAACAACAGCAAGAAAAAATGTAAGATCAAAATCAATCTTACCTCATGTATTACAGTTCATGGTTCATTTGAAACACCCTTGGATATCTACTGTCCTGCAAAACAAGATAAAGTGAAACATTAGTAATTATTAAAGAGTGCAATAAGTTACTAACAAGTACCTATCACTATGACACAGTGGGTGGAATTCAATTTTCTTTTAAGTTGCAATTATTAATGGGTGCCCAATATTGCAATTCTATTGTTGTGGAAACCCTTCAATTGTCGCGCTAATCACACCTTATTATACTGGGCTTTGCCGCGTAAACCACTTAAATCCGACTAAACTAATGGGAGCAATGCGAAAGTGCTGTTTGGCTGCCCAATTATTGAAATGCTCCATCGGGCACCCAGGAGTGACAGCTGCCGCGCAAAACAAATGAATTCCGCCTATTGTCATAAGCAGATTTACAAAATGCATGCATTCTTTTGAAAACTACAAAAAAAGTTTCTCAAACGCGTCCCTCAAGGCATCCCAACAGTCCAGGTTTAGGTATATTCATGGCTCAGCACAGATGGATAAATCAAAATCGATTGAAGTGCTAATTAAGCCACCTGTATCCAAGCATGGAAACACTTAAAACCTGGACCATTGGGGTGCCTTGAGGACAGTGTATCAGAACCTCTGAACTAGACTAAAGTGTTAACATTTTGGTCAAAGTTCAATATACAAACATATACAGATATATCCTCATACAGCTAGCCTCAATGTCAAGCACCGTGAGATGCCTGGCTTGAGTAATCTGGCAGCTCTGGTAATGACAGGCTTTTTTTTTTTGTGCCGAAAATTTGCATCATTGTGCGAATAAGATGAACAAGCATACTCTTAAAATGATATGCGGAATGCCTATATTCTGTGTACAGCTGTATCTGCATGCAAATGCTACGTTACAGTGTTTACCTGGAATAATATTAGAGATTTTGAATTCTTGTCATACCAGATAGACCTACACATGCGGCCTTACAGCAACAGCTGTAAGGCCGCATGAGGAGCATCAATGGCCTAAGGCACAGGTTCTCAAACTCGGTCCTCAGGACCCCACACGGTGCATGTTATGCAGGTCTCCTCACAGAATCACAAGTGACATAATTAACTCCACCTGTGGACCTTTTAAAATGCGTCAGTGATTGATTAATTAATACACCTGTGCACCTGCTGGGTTACCTGCAAAACATGCACTGTGTGGGGTCCTGAGGACAGAGTTTGAGAACCACTGGTCTAAGGTCTTTCACCGTCGTTTGGGTTCGTTAGGGTCGTAAACTAGCTCTCCCACAGCCATGGTGTGGGGCTGCCCATGATCATCTGATCAGATGCCAGACACCACACCGCAACATCAATGTTGCTATCAAGCATTGATGTAACAAAATAGGACCGGAACCAGAAACCAAATTTGGGATATTTTATTACAAAACTTGTTGTACACATTTCGTGGCATTCAGACTGGGCAGTTGGGCAAAATAATATACGGATGCTTGTATACAGTGGCTCTGGTATGCTCTTCTGTGTCTTAATACGGATACCATTTTGGGCCAATTATAGGTAGTTGTATCACTAAGGGAGGTATTCAATTAGTGGCGAAATCGCAGCAATTTACCGCAATTGCCATTTTTGGGTCATTTTTGCCAAGAAAACTGACAGGTATGCACGCTTCGGCGATTCATCCTGTTCTAATGCAAATTAGCGAAACAGGATTGACACGAAAATTGGTGCCAAAAGTAAAAAGTGAAAAATGGGTAAAGCTGTCCGTACTAGGGTGTGAACAAACCATGATTTTTATTTTATTTTTTTTATTTAAAATCAGAAACAGCAATGTTAAAAGTTACAATAGTTGGCAATTGCCTTGCCGGATTTCTCAATATGAATAAGCCTACACATTGGGTTTATTTAACGCCTTAATAAGAAACACAAGTTTTGCAGTTTTGTCAGTAACCAAGCCGTTTCTCGGTTTTAACTGCACCAAACCAAATGTGGAAATACTCTTTCTACTGAAGCTGATGATGCTGCAGCTGTTAGCAATTGCTCTACTGCCACCATATTTTCATTACCAGCTACAGTTTCTGAACCAATGTGCATTTTCCACCAATGGGGGATATCCAATTAGCCCCGATCCATTTTCGGCTGATAAAAAAGGGAAGAAAAAAAAACCTGAGATCGCGATAAATGACTGAAAATGGACACACGATCGCACGAAAACACATGGGATTGGGCCCATGTGTTATCATGGCTCCGGCAGCCATCTTACTGCGGATTATACTTCGGATGCCTGAGGCACCCGAAGCATAATCCACGTTAAGTGTCGGAATAAGGAGGAGGAGTGCACCACATCAGGGCTAATAGGATAGCCCCCGGAAATACAATTATACGCTGTCATTGACCGCGTGTAATTAGATACCCCCAATCTATTGTTGCCACAACATGATGGTCAAACAAAAGGTCATTAAACAGGGCTTCTTTTGCTTAGAACTTGTCTAGTGCTGGTAGTAGGGTATTTGAATGTGGATATTCTTTGGGGGCCAAACTTAAGGGATTCTAACTTTTCTTGTGCAGTTAAACAACTACAAAAAATAACATGGGTCCATCAAGTAAGCAAGAAATTGTGCAGGTCCAAATGCTTGATTATAGCGGCCCAAACATTTCTTCATACTTGGTTTGCCCACATTTAATTCCTTCAAACTATCCTCTAATTCTTTCCACACATGTACAACATTAGAGGGGGGGGGTAGGATTTTAATTACCCACCGGTAAATCCTTTTCTCCTAGTCCGCAGAGGATGCCGGGGTCCACATTAGTACCATGGGGTATAGACAGGTCCACTAGGAGCCACTGGCACTTTAAGAGTTTAATAGTGTGGGCTGGCTCCTCCATCTATGCCTGTCCTACCAGACTCAGTCTAGAAACGGTGCCCGAGGAGACGGACTTACTTCGAGAGAAGGAAATACACAGATAGTGGCGAGATTCACACCAGCTCACACAAACAAGGCAAACCAGGCTAGCTAGCCTGAAAACTAAGCAACAGCTGAAACATTACTGAACCCAGTAAAGAAACGCAGTACTTAACTAAGAACAAAGCAGAACTGAACCAAAGAACCACTGCAGGATAACGAAGCGCAGGGCGGGCGCCCAGCATCCTCTACGGACGACGAGAAAAGTATTTACCGGTAGGTAATTAAAATCCTATTTTCTCTTGTGTCCTAGAGGATGCTGGGGTCCACATTAGTACCATGGGGATGTACCAAAGCTCCCAGAACGGGAGGGAGAGGGCGGAGGCTCCTGCAGAACTGATTGACCAAACTTTAGGTCCTCAGAGGCCAAAGTATCGAACTTGTAGAACTTAGTAAACGTGTTCGACCCAGACCAAGTAGCCGCTCGGCAAAGCTGTAAAGCAGACACACCCCGGCCAACTGCCCAGGAAGACCCCTCTTTACGAGTAGAGTGGGCCTTAACGATGTTGGACACGGCAATCCTGCTGTAGAATATGCATGTTGGATAGTGAACCTGATCAAGCGAGAAATTGTCTGCTTAGAAGCAGGACGCCCAAGTTTCTTGGGATCATAAAAGACAAACAGAGATTCCATATTTCCCTGACGAGTAGTCCTCTTCACATAGATCTTCAAAGCCCTCACAACATCCAAGGACTTTGATGCAATTGAGGAGTCAGTAGCCACAGGCACCACAATAGGTTGGTTGATTGGATGAAAAGTTGACACAACCTTTGGAAGAAACTGCTGACGTGTCCTGAGCTCAGCCCTATCTTCATGGAAGATTAAGTAGGGACTTTTACAGAATTCAAACACGTCAAGCAGAAGCTAAGGCCAACAAAGTGACAGCCTTCCACGTGAGAAACTTGACCTCAGCCTCCTGTAAGGGCTCAAACCAATCCGATTGCAGGAACTGCAACACCATGTTAAGATCCCAGGGTGCTGTCGGCTGGATGTGCAGAACCCTTTCAAAAAGGTCTGAACCTCAGGGAGGGCAGCCAATTGTTTTTGGAAGAAAATGGATAAAGCCGAAATCTGGACCTTTAAGGATCCCAAACGCAGGCCCATAGCCACACCTGCTTGCAGGAAGAGGAGAAACCGACCAAGTTGAGACTCCACCACAGGAAACTTCTTAGATTCACGCCAACTCACTTACTTTTTCCAAATATTATGGTAATGTTTTGACGTTACTCCCTTCCTAGCCTGCATCAGGGAAGGAATTACCTTGTTCGAAATGCTCGTCCAAGCTAAGATCTGGCGTTTAACCTCCATGCCGTCAAACGTAGCCGTGGTAAGTCTTGATAAGCGAACGGCCCCTGTTGTAGAAGATCCTCCCGAAGAGGAAGAGGCAGATCCGCGTACCAAGCCCTCCTTTGCCAGTCCGAAGCAATGAGGATCGCCTGAACTCTTGTTCTTTTTACAAACTTTAGAATCCTTGGAATGAGTGGAAGTGGAGGGAACAGATACACTGACTTGAACACCCACGGTGTTACCGGGGCAATCACCGCCACTGCTTGTGGGTCTCTCGACCTGGAACAATACCTCCGAAGTTTCTTGTTGAGACGCGAGGCCATCATGTCTATTTGAGGTACGCCCCAACGACTGGTCACCTCTGTGAACACCTCCGGATGGAGACCCCATACTCCTGGATGGAGATCGTGCCTGCTGAGGAAGTCCGCTTCCCAGTTGTCCACTCCCGAAATGAAGATTGCTGACAGTGCCACTGTGTACCTTTCTGCCCAGAGGAGGATTTTTGTTACCTCTGACATTGCAGCTCTGTTCTTCGTTCCGCCCTGTTGGTTTATGTAGGCCACCGTCGTTACATTGTCCGACTGCACTTGAATAGCCTGACCTTGCAGAAGTTGTGCTGCTTGTAGAAGACCGTTGTACACGGCTCTTAGCTTCAGGATGTTTATTGGAAGAAGGGATTCCTGACTTGACCACCTTCCTTGGAAGGTTTCCCCTTGGGTGACTGTGCCCCAACCTCTGAGACTTGCATCCATGGTTAGAAGGATCCAGTTCTGAACCCCGAACCTGCGGCCCTCCAGAAGATGAGGCAGGTGCAGCCACCAGAGGAGTGAAATCCTTGTTTTCGGTGACAGACGTATCCTTTGGTGCATGTGTAGGTGAGATCCCGACCACTTGTCTAGGAGATCCAGCTGGAATTACCGAGCATTAAATCTTCCGTACTGTAGAGCCTCGTAAGAGGCAACCATCTTCCCCAGAAGGCGAATGCACTGATGAACCGATACCCGGGCTGGCTTCAGGACATCCCGGACCATTATTTTAATCACCAACGCTTTCTCCTCCGGTAGAAACACCCTCTGCACCTCCATGTCGAGGATCATACCCAGGAAAGACAATCTCCTTGTCTGCTCCAAATGTGACTTCGGAAGGTTCAGGGTCCAACCGTGCTCCCTGAGTAGATGAGTCGTAAGAGCAATGGACTGTAACAACTTTTCCCTGGACGATGCCTTTATCAGCAGGTCGTCCAGATATGGAATTATGTTCACCCCCTGTCTGCGGAGGAGAACCATCATCTCTGCCATCACCTTGGTGAACACCCTCGGTGCCGTGGAGAGGCCGAATGGCAGTGCCTGGAACTGATAGTGACCGTCCAGCAGTGCAAATCTGAGATAAGCCTGGTGCGGAGGCCAAATCGGAATGTGGAGGTACGCATCCTTGATATCCAGAGATACCAGAAACTCTCCCTCCTCCAGACCTGAGATCACCGCTCTCAGAGACTCCATTTTGAATATGAACTCCCTCAGATAAGGGTTTAACGATTTCAAGTTCTAAATCAGTCTGACCGACTGATCCGGTTTCGGTACCACGAAAAGGTTTGAATAATAACCCTTGGTTTCCATGAGAGGCGGAACTGGTTCAATGACCTGTGACTTTTCCAATTTTTGGATGGCTTCCTGTAGGATAGCCCTGTCTGCCAGCAAAACTGGCAAGCCTGATTTGAAGAATGAGTGCGGCGGAAGTTCTTGAAACTCCAGTCTGTACCCCTGGGACACAATATCCTGTACCCAGGGATCCAGGCCGGATGACACCCAGACGTGGCTGAAACGTCTGAGCCTCGCACCCACCAGCCCGTCTTCCAGGCTTCGCGGACCACCGTCATGCTGAGGATTGCACGACCACCTCTAAAGAAGGTGGTAGGAGGCTTGGACTTCTTAGTCTTAGCGATCCCAAAGGACTGCGATGCAGATGAAGAAAAGGGTTTCTTCGTAGAAGGCGTAGCTGAGGGAAGAAAACGTGACTTACCCGCGGTTGCCGTGGAAATCCACGCATCGAATGCTTCCCCAAATAGAGCCTGACCTGTGTAGGGTAGGTTCTCCACACTTCTGGATTCCACGTCTGCAGACCATTGGCGTAGCCAGAGACAGACATGGAAGATACCCTTGCAGTCAGCGTACCCAGGTCCTTCATGGATTCCACCATGAACCCCGCAGAATCCTGTATGTTACGTAAAATAAGATTTTACTTACCGATAAATCTATTTCTCGTAGTCCGTAGTGGATGCTGGGGACTCCGTCAGGACCATGGGGAATAGCGGCTCCGCAGGAGACAGGGCACAAAAGCAAGCTTTTAGGATCACATGGTGTGTACTGGCTCCTCCCCCTATGACCCTCCTCCAAGCCTCAGTTAGGTACTGTGCCCGGACGAGCGTACACAATAAGGAAGGATCTTGAATCCCGGGTAAGACCCAAACCAGCCACACCAATCACACCGTACAACTTGTGATCTGAACCCAGTTAACAGTAGAGATGAGCGCCTGAAATTTTTCGGGTTTTGTGTTTTGGTTTTGGGTTCGGTTCCGCGGCCGTGTTTTGGGTTCGAACGCGTTTTGGCAAAACCTCACCGAATTATTTTTGTCGGATTCGGGTGTTTTTTTCAAAAAACCCTAAAAAACAGCTTAAATCATAGAATTTGGGGGTAATTTTGATCCCAAAGTATTATTAACCTCAAAAAACATAATTTACACTCATTTTCAGCCTATTCTGAACACATCACACCTCACAATATTATTTTTAGTCCTAAAATTTGCACCGAGGTCGCTGTGTGAGTAAGATAAGCGACCCTAGTGGCCGACACAAACACCGGGCCCATCTAGGAGTGGCACTGCAGTGTCACGCAGGATGTCCCTTCCAAAAAACCCTCCCCAAACAGCACATGACGCAAAGAAAAAAAGAGGCGCAATGAGGTAGCTGACTGTGTGAGAAAGATAAGCGACCCTAGTGGCCGACACAAACACCGGGCCCATCTAGGAGTGGCACTGCAGTGTCACGCAGGATGTCCCTTCCAAAAAACCCTCCCCAAACAGCACATGACGCAAAGAAAAAAAGAGGCGCAATGAGGTAGCTGTGTGAGAAAGATAAGCGACCCTAGTGGCCGACACAAACACCGGGCCCATCTAGGAGTGGCACTGCAGTGTCACGCAGGATGTCCCTTCCAAAAAACCCTCCCCAATCAGCACATGATGCAAAGAAAAAGAAAAGAAAAAAGAGGTGCAAGATGGAATTATCCTTGGGCCCTCCCACCCACCCTTATGTTGTATAAACAAAACAGGACATGCACACTTTAACCAACCCATCATTTCAGTGACAGGGTCTGCCACACGACTGTGACTGATATGACGGGTTGGTTTGGACCCCCCCCAAAAAAGAAGCAATTAATCTCTCCTTGCACAAACTGGCTCTACAGAGGCAAGATGTCCACCTCATCATCACCCTCCGATATATCACCGTGTACATCCCCCTCCTCACAGATTATCAATTCGTCCCCACTGGAATCCACCATCTCAGCTCCCAGTGTACTTTGTGGAGGCAATTGCTGCTGGTCAATGTCTCCGCGGAGGAATTGATTATAATTCATTTTAATGAACATCATCTTCTCCACATTTTCTGGATGTAACCTCGTACGCCGATTGCTGACAAGGTGAGCGGCGGCACTAAACACTCTTTCGGAGTACACACTTGTGGGAGGGCAACTTAGGTAGAATAAAGCCAGTTTGTGCAAGGGCCTCCAAATTGCCTCTTTTTCCTGCCAGTATAAGTACGGACTGTGTGACGTGCCTACTTGGATGCGGTCACTCATATAATCCTCCACCATTCTATCAATGTTGAGAGAATCATATGCAGTGACAGTAGACGACATGTCCGTAATCGTTGTCAGGTCCTTCAGTCCGGACCAGATGTCAGCATCAGCAGTCGCTCCAGACTGCCCTGCATCACCGCCAGCGGGTGGGCTCGGAATTCTGAGCCTTTTCCTCGCACCCCCAGTTGCGGGAGAATGTGAAGGAGGAGATGTTGACAGGTCGCGTTCCGCTTGACTTGACAATTTTGTCACCAGCAGGTCTTTCAACCCCAGCAGACCTGTGTCTGCCGGAAAGAGAGATCCAAGGTAGGCTTTAAATCTAGGATCGAGCACGGTGGCCAAAATGTAGTGCTCTGATTTCAACAGATTGACCACCCGTGAATCCTTGTTAAGCGAATTAAGGGCTGCATCCACAAGTCCCACATGCCTAGCGGAATCGCTCCGTGTTAGCTCCTTCTTCAATGCCTCCAGCTTCTTCTGCAAAAGCCTGATGAGGGGAATGACCTGACTCAGGCTGGCAGTGTCTGAACTGACTTCACGTGTGGCAAGTTCAAAGGGCATCAGAACCTTGCACAACGTTGAAATCATTCTCCACTGCACTTGAGACAGGTGCATTCCATCTCCTATATCGTGCTCAATTGTATAGGCTTGAATGGCCTTTTGCTGCTCCTCCAACCTCTGAAGCATATAGAGGGTTGAATTCCACCTCGTTACCACTTCTTGCTTCAGATGATGGCAGGGCAGGTTCAGTAGTTTTTGGTGGTGCTCCAGTCTTCTGTACGTGGTGCCTGTACGCCGAAAGTGTCCCGCAATTTTTCTGGCCACCGACAGCATCTCTTGCACGCCCCTGTCGTTTTTTAAAAAATTCTGCACCACCAAATTCAAGGTATGTGCAAAACATGGGACGTGCTGGAATTTGCCCATATTTAATGCACACACAATATTGCTGGCGTTGTCCGATGCCACAAATCCACAGGAGAGTCCAATTGGGGTAAGCCATTCCGCGATGATCTTCCTCAGTTGCCGTAAGAGGTTTTCAGCTGTGTGCGTATTCTGGAAAGCGGTGATACAAAGCGTAGCCTGCCTAGGAAAGAGTTGGCGTTTGCGAGATGCTGCTACTGGTGCCGCCGCTGCTGTTCTTGCGGCGGGAGTCCATACATCTACCCAGTGGGCTGTCACAGTCATATAGTCCTGACCATGCCCTGCTCCACTTGTCCACATGTCCGTGGTTAAGTGGACATTGGGTACAACTGCATTTTTTAGGACACTGGTGAGTCTTTTTCTGACGTCCGTGTACATTCTCGGTATCGCCTGCCTAGAGAAGTGGAACCTAGATGGTATTTGGTAACGGGGGCACACTGCCTCAATAAATTGTCTAGTTCCCTGTGAACTAACGGCGGATACCGGACGCACGTCTAACACCAACATAGTTGTCAAGGACTCAGTTATCCGCTTTGCAGTAGGATGACTGCTGTGATATTTCATCTTCCTCGCAAAGGACTGTTGAACAGTCAATTGCTTACTGGAAGTAGTACAAGTGGGCTTAAGACTTCCCCTCTGGGATGACCATCGACTCCCAGCGGCAACAACAGCAGCGCCAGCAGCAGTAGGCGTTACACGCAAGGATGCATCGGAGGAATCCCAGGCAGGAGAGGACTCGTCAGACTTGCCAGTGACATGGCCTGCAGGACTATTGGCATTCCTGGGGAAGGAGGAAATTGACACTGAGGGAGTTGGTGGGGTGGTTTGCGTGAGCTTGGTTACAAGAGGAAGGGATTTACTGGTCAGTGGACTGCTTCCGCTGTCACCCAAAGTTTTTGAACTTGTCACTGACTTATTATGAATGCGCTGCAGGTGACGTATAAGGGAGGATGTTCCGAGGTGGTTAACGTCCTTACCCCTACTTATTACAGCTTGACAAAGGGAACACACGGCTTGACACCTGTTGTCCGCATTTCTGGTGAAATACCTCCACACCGAAGAGCTGATTTTTTTGGTATTTTCACCTGGCATGTCAACGGCCATATTCCTCCCACGGACAACAGGTGTCTCCCCGGGTGCCTGACTTAAACAAACCACCTCACCATCAGAATCCTCCTGGTCAATTTCCTCCCCAGCGCCAGCAACACCCATATCCTCCTCATCCTGGTGTACTTCAACACTGACATCTTCAATCTGACTATCAGGAACTGGACTGCGGGTGCTCCTTCCAGCACTTGCAGGGGGCATGCAAATAGTGGAAGGCGCATGCTCTTCACGTCCAGTGTTGGGAAGGTCAGGCATCGCAAACGACACAATTGGACTCTCCTTGTGGATTTGGGATTTCAAAGAACGCACAGTTCTTTGCGGTGCTTTTGCCAGCTTGAGTCTTTTCAGTTTTCTAGCGAGAGGCTGAGTGCTTCCATCCTCATGTGAAGCTGAACCACTAGCCATGAACATAGGCCAGGGCCTCAGCCGTTCCTTGCCACTCCGTGTGGTAAATGGCATATTGGCAAGTTTACGCTTCTCCTCCGACAATTTTATTTTAGGTTTTGGAGTCCTTTTTTTTCTGATATTTGGTGTTTTGGATTTGACATGCTCTGTACTATGACATTGGGCATCGGCCTTGGCAGACGACGTTGCTGGCATTTCATCGTCTCGGCCATGACTAGTGGCAGCAGCTTCAGCACGAGGTGGAAGTGGATCTTGATCTTTCCCTAATTTTGGAACCTCAACTTTTTTGTTCTCCATATTTTATAGGCAGAACTAAAAGGCACCTCAGGTAAACAATGGAGATGGATGGATTGGATAGTTTACTAGTATACAATTATGGACGGACTGCCACGGTTAGGTGGTATAAAAAAACCACGGTTAGGTGGTATATATTATAATAATAATACAATTATGGATGGACGGACTGCCTGCCGACTGCCGACACAGAGGTAGCCACAGCCGTGAACTACCGCACTGTACACTGGTTGATAAAGAGATAGTAGTATACTCGTAACAACTAGTATGACACTATGACGACGGTATAAAGAATGAAAAAAAAACCACGGTTAGGTGGTATATATTATAATAATAATACAATTATGGATGGACGGACTGCCTGCCGACTGCCGACACAGAGGTAGCCACAGCCGTGAACTACCGCACTGTACACTGGTTGATAAAGAGATAGTAGTATACTCGTAACAACTAGTATGACACTATGACGACGGTATAAAGAATGGAAAAAAAACCACGGTTAGGTGGTATATATTATAATAATAATACAATTATGGATGGACGGACTGCCTGCCGACTGCCGACACAGAGGTAGCCACAGCCGTGAACTACCGCACTGTACACTGGTTGATAAAGAGATAGTAGTATACTCGTAACAACTAGTATGACACTATGACGACGGTATAAAGAATGAAAAAAAAACCACGGTTAGGTGGTATATATTATAATAATAATACAATTATGGATGGACGGACTGCCTGCCGACTGCCGACACAGAGGTAGCCACAGCCGTGAACTACCGCACTGTACACTGGTTGATAAAGAGATAGTAGTATACTCGTAACAACTAGTATGACACTATGACGACGGTATAAAGAATGAAAAAAAACCCACGGTTAGGTGGTATATATTATAATAATAATACAATTATGGATGGACGGACTGCCTGCCGACTGCCGACACAGAGGTAGCCACAGCCGTGAACTACCGCACTGTACACTGGTTGATAAAGAGATAGTAGTATACTCGTAACAACTAGTATGACACTATGACGACGGTATAAAGAATGGAAAAAAAACCACGGTTAGGTGGTATATATTATAATAATAATACAATTATGGATGGACGGACTGCCTGCCGACTGCCGACACAGAGGTAGCCACAGCCGTGAACTACCGCACTGTACACTGGTTGATAAAGAGATAGTAGTATACTCGTTGTAGTATGACACTATGACGGTATAAAGAAAGAAAAA
Organism: Pseudophryne corroboree; assembly: GCF_028390025.1. NCBI lineage: Eukaryota > Metazoa > Chordata > Amphibia > Anura > Myobatrachidae > Pseudophryne > Pseudophryne corroboree. The sequence continues at coordinate 239,811,077 of NC_086445.1, read as the reverse complement.
AAAATACCACGGTTAGGTGGTATATATTGTAATACAATTATGGATGGACGGACTGCCTGCCGAGTTCCGACTGCCGACACAGAGGTAGCCACAGCCGTGAACTACCGCACTGTACTGTGTCTGCTGCTAATATAGACTGGTTGATAAAGAGATAGTATACAATACATACAACAATATACTACTATACTGGTGGTCAGGCACTGGTCACCACTAGTCACACTGGCAGTGGCACTCCTGCAGCAAAAGTGTGCACTGTTTAATTTTAAATTAATATAATATTATGTACTCCTGGGGGCTCCTGCTATAACAACCTGCAGTGCTCCCCAGTCTCCCCCACAATTATTATAAGCTTTGCCTTTTATACATTGATGTGCAGCACACTGGGCTGAGCTGAGTGCACACAGACTGAGTCACACTGTGTGACTGGCTGCTGCTGTGTATCGTTTTTTTTCAGGCAGAGAACGGATATAGCAGAGAACGGATATATATTAAAATAAATAAAAGTTAACTAACAACAACTGCACTGGTCACTGTGGTAAACTCTGTCTGACTCGCACAATCTCTCTCTCTCTTCTAATCTAATTTCTAATGGAGAGGACGCCAGCCACGTCCTCTCCCTATCAATCTCAATGCACGTGTGAAAATGGCGGCGACGCGCGGCTCCTTATATAGAATCCGAGTCTCGCGAGAATCCGACAGCGTCATGATGACGTTCGGGCGCGCTCGGGTTAACCGAGCAAGGCGGGAGGATCCGAGTCTGCTCGGACCCGTGAAAAAAACATGAAGTTCGTGCGGGTTCGGTTTCAGAGAAACCGAACCCGCTCATCTCTAGTTAACAGTATGATAACAATGAAGTAGCCTCTAAAAAAGATGGCTCACAACAATAATAACCCGATTTTTGTAACAATAACTATGTACAAGTAATGCAGACAATCCGCACTTGGGATGGGCGCCCAGCATCCACTACGGACTACGAGAAATAGATTTATCGGTAAGTAAAATCTTATTTTCTCTAACGTCCTAGTGGATGCTGGGGACTCCGTCAGGACCATGGGGATTATACCAAAGCTCCCAAACGGGCGGGAGAGTGCGGATGACTCTGCAGCACCGAATGAGAGAACTCCAGGTCCTCCTCAGCCAGGGTATCAAATTTGTAGAATTTTACAAACGTGTTCCCCCCTGACCACGTAGCTGCTCGGCAAAATTTTAAAGCCGAGACCCCCTCGGGCATCCGCCCAAGATGAGCCCACCTTCCTTGTGGAATGGGCATTGACAGATTTTGGCTGTGGCAGGCCTGCCACAGACTGTGCAAGCTGAATTGTACTACAAATCCAACGAGCAATAGTCTGCTTAGAAGCAGGAGCACCCATCTTTTGGGGTGCATACAATATAAACAGCAAGTCAGACTTTCTGACTCCAGCCGTCCTGGAAATATATATATATATATATATATATATATATATATATATATATATATATATATATATATATATATATATATTTTTAGGGCCCCGACAACGTCTAGCAACTTGGAGTCCTCCAAGTCCCTAGTAGCCGCAGGCACCACAATATGTTGCTTCAGGCGAAACGCTGACACCACCTTAGGAAGAAACTGGGGACGAGTCCGCAGTTCTGCCCTGTCCGAATGGAAAAACAAATATGAGCTTTTTTTTTTTTTAAGACAAAGCCCCCAATTCTGACAATCGCCTGGCCGAGGCCAGGGCCACAACATGGTCCCTTTCCATGTGAGATATTTCAAATCCACAGATTTGATCGGTTCAAACCAATATGATTTGAGGAATCCCAACACTACGTTGAGATCCCACGGTGCCACTGGAGGCACACAAGGGGCTGTATATGCAATACTCCCTTGACAAACGTCTGGACTTCAGGAATTGAAGCCAATTTTTTCTGGAAGAAAATCTACAGGGCCGAAACTTGAACCTTAATGGACCCCAATTTGAGGCTCATAGACACTCCTGTTTTCAGGAAGTGCAGAAATCGACCTAGTTGAAATTTTTTTTTTTTTTTTCGTGGGGCCTTCCTGGCCTCACCCACGCAACATATTTTCACCACATGTGGTGATAACGTTGTGCGGTCACCTCCTTCCTGGCTTTGACCAGGGTAGGTATGACCTCTTCCGGAATGCCTTTTCCCTTAGGATCCGGAGTTCAACCGCCATGCCGTCAAACGCAGTCGCGGTAAGTCTTGGAACAGACAAGGTCCCTGCTGGAGCAGGTCCTTTCTTAGAGGCAGATGCCACGGTTCCTCTTGGAACAGACATGGTTCTTGCTGAAAGCAAATCCCATCTTAGCTCCCGAGGCCATTAGTCCTCTGTGAGCATCTCTTGAAGTTCCGGGTACCAAGTCCCTCTTGGCCAATCCGGAGCCACGAGTATAGTTCTTACTCCTCTACGTCTTATAATTCTCAATACCTTAGTTATGAGAAGCAGAAGAGGGAACACATACACCGACTGTTACACCCACGGTGTTACCAGGACGTCCACAGCTATCGCCTGAAGGTCTCGTGACCTGGCGCAATACCTGTCCCGTTTTTTGTTCGGGCGGGACGCCATCATTTCCACCTTTGGTCTTTCCCAACGGTTCACAATCATGCGGAAAACTTCCCGATGAAGTTCCCACTCTCCCGGGTGGAGGTCGTGCCTGCTAAGGAAGTCTGCTTCCCAGTCGTCCACTCCCGGAATGAACACTGCTGACAGTGCTATCACATGATTTTCCGTCTAGCGAAAATTCCTTGCAGTTTTGACCACTGCCCTCCTGCTTCTTGTGCCGCCCTATCTGTTTACGTGGGCGACTGCCGTGATGTTATCCCACTGGATCAATACCGGCTGACCTTGAAGCAGAGGCCTTGCTAAGCTTATAGCATTACAAATTTGCTCTTAGCTCCAGTATATTTATGTGGAGAGAATTCTCCAGACTTGATCACACTCCCTGGAAATTTTTTCCCTGTGTGACTGCTCCCCAGCCTCTCAGGCTGGCCTCCGTGGTTACCAGCATCCAATCCTGAATGCCGAATCTGCGGCCCTCTAGAAGATGAGCACTCTGTAATCACCACAGGAGAGACACCCTTGTCCTTGGATATAGGGTTATCCGCTGATGCATCTGAAGATGCGATCCGGACCATTTGTCCAGCAGATCCCACTGAAGAGTTCTTGCGTGAAATCTGCCGAATGGAAGCGCTTCGTAATAAGCCACCATTTTTACCAGGACTCTTGTGCAATGATGCACTGACACTTTTCCTGGTTTTAGGAGGATCCCGATTAGCTCGGATAACTCCCTGGCTTTCTCCTCTGGGAGAAACACCCTTTTCCTGGACTGTGTCCAGAATCATCCCTAGGACCAGCAGACGTGTCGTCGGAACAACTGCGGTTTTGGAATATTTAGAATCCACCCGTGCTGTCGTAGAACTACTTGAGATAGTGCTACTCCGACCTCCAACTGTTCTCTGGACCTTGTTCTTATCAGGAGGTCGTCCATTTTCTTTGAAGACGAATCCTCATTTCGGTCATTACCTTGGTAAAGACCCGGGGTGCCTTGGACACTCCAACGGCATCGTCTGAAACTGATAGTGACAGTTCTGTACCACGAACCTGAGGTACCCTTGGTGAGAAAAGCAAATTTTGGGACATGGAGGTAAGCATCCCTGATGTCCCGGGACACCATATAGTCCCCTTGTTCCCAGTTCGCTATCACTGCTCTGAGTGACTCCATCTGGATTTGAACCCTTGTAAGTGTTCAAATTTTTCAGATTTAGAATCGGTCTCACCTAGCCTTCTGGCTTCAGTACCACCCTATAGTGTGGAACAATACCCCTTTCCTTGTTGTAGGAGGGGTAATTTTATTATCACCTGCTGGGAATACAGCTTGTGAATTGTTTTCAATACTGCCTCCCTGTCGGAGGGGGACATTGGTACAGCAGACTACAGGAACCTGCGAGGGGGGAAACGCCTCGACATTCCAATCTGTGCCCCTTTGATACTACTTGTAGGATCCAGGGGTCCTGTACGGTCCCAGCGTCATGCTGAGAACTTAGTAGAAGCGGTGGAGGGCTTCTGTTACTGGGAATGGGCTGCCTGCTGCAGTCTTCTTCCCTTTCCTCTATCCCTGGGCAGATATCTTATAGGGACGAAAAGACTGAGGCTGAAAAGACGGTGTCTTTTTCTGCAGAGATGTGACTTAGGGTAAAAAACGGTGGATCTTCCAGCAGTTGCCGTGGCCACCAGGTCCCATGGACCGACCCCAAATAACTCCTCCCCTTTTATACGGCAATACATCTTTGTGCCGTTTGGAATCTGCATCCCCTGACCACTGTCGTGTCCATAAACATCTTCTTGCAGATATGGACATCGCATTTACTCTTGATGCCAGAGTGCAAATATCCCTCTGCGCATCTCGTATATATAGAAATGCATCCTTTAAATGCTCTATAGTCAATAAAATACTGTCCCTGTCAAGGGTATCAATATTTTTAGTCAGGGAATCCGACCAAGCCACCTCAGCTCTGCACATCCAGGCTGAGGCGATCGCTGGTCACAGTATAACACCAGCATGTGTGTGTATACTTTTTAGGATATTTTTCAGCCTCTTATCAGCTGGCTCCTTAAGTACGGCCCTATCTGTAGATGGTACCGCCACTTGTTCTGATAAGCATGTGAGCGCCTTATCCACCCTGAGGGGTGTTTCCCAATGCGCCTTAACTTCTGGCGGGAAAGGGTATACCGCCAATAATTTTCTATCGGGGGAAACCCACGCATCATCACACACTTCATTTAATTTATCTGATTCAGGAAAAACTACAGGTAGTTTTTTCACCTCACACATAATACCCTTCTTTGTGGTACTTGGAGTATCAGAAATATGTAACACCTCCTTCATTGCCCTTAACGTGTGGCCCTAAAGGAAAATACGTTTGTTTCTTCACCGTCGACACTGAAATCAGTGTCCGTGTCTGGGTCTATGTCGACCGACTGAGGTAAATGGGCGTTTTTACAAGCCCCTGACGGTGTCTGAGACGCCTGGACCGGTACTAATTTGTTCGCCGGCCGTCTCATGTCGTCAACCCACTTGCAGCGTGTTGACATTATCACGTAATTCCATAAGTAAGCCATCCATTCCGGTGTCGACTCCCTAGAGAGTGACATCACCATTACAGGCAATTTGCTCCGCCTCCTCACCAACATTTTCCTCATACATGTCGACACACACGTACCGACATACAGCACACACATAGGGAATGCTCTGATAGAGGACAGGACCCACTAGCCCTTTGGGGAGACAGAGGGAGAGTTTGCCAGCACACACCAAAATGCTATAATTATACAGGGACAACCCTTATATAAGTGTTCCTCCCATATAGCATTTAATATATATGTATATCGCCAAATCAGTGCCCCCCCCTCTCTGTTTTAACCCTGTTTCTGTAGTGCAGTGCAGGGGAGAGCCTGGGAGCCTTCCCCTCAGCCTTTCTGTGAGGGAAAATGGCGCTGTGTGCTGAGGAGAATAGGCCCCGCCCCCTTTTCGGCGGGCTTCTTCTCCGGAGATTGTGAAGTCTGGCAGGGGTTAAATACATCCATATAGCCTCAAGGGCTATATGTGATGTATTTTTCGCCATACAGGTATTCTACATTGCTGCCAGGGCGCCCCCCCCCCGCGCCCTGCACCCTCCGTGATCGCTGTGTGAAGTGTGCTGACAGACAATGGCGCACAGCTGCAGTGCTGTGCGCTACCTGAGGAAGACTGAAAAGTCTTCTGCCGCCTGGTTCCGGACCTCTTCAATCTTCAGCATCTGCAAGGGGGTCGGCGGCGCGGCTCCGGGACGAACCCCAGGGCGAGACCTGTGTTCCGACTCCCTCTGAAGCTAATGGTGTCCAGTAGCCTAAGAATCCAATCCATCCTGCACGCAGGTGAGTTGAAATTCTCTCCCCTAAGTCCCTCGATGCAGTGAGCCTGTTGCCAGCAGGACTCACTGAAAATAAAGAACCTAAAAACTTTTTCTAAGCAACTCTTTAAGAGAGCCACCTAGATTGCACCCTTCTCGGACGGGCACAAAAACCTAACTGAGGCTTGGAGGAGGGTCATAGGGGGAGGAGCCAGTACACACCATGTGATCCTAAAAGCTTGCTTTTGTGCCCTGTCTCCTGCGGAGCCGCTATTCCCCATGGTCCTGACGGAGTCCCCAGCATCCACTAGGACGTTAGAGAAAAACAATTCAATGTCACTTCTATCCACTGAATCCAAATCCTCTAGTAACGTGCCTGACCACTTTACTATGGCTTTAGAAATCCATGCACAGGCAATAGTGGGCCTCAACGCCACCCCTGAAGCAGTGTATATGGATTTGAGCGTAGTGTCAATCTTATGATCAGCCGGTTCTTTTAACGCGGTAGACCCAGGGACAAGTAAAACCACCTTCTTTGACAGTCTGGAAACAGATGCGTCAACTATGGGTGGGTTTTCCCATTTTTTTTTTATTCTCCTCCGGGAAAGGAAAAGCAACCAAGAACCCTTTTGGGGATCTGGAATTTTTTCTCTGGGTTTTCCCAGGATTTTTCAAATAAAGCGTTTAATTCTTTAGATGCAGGGAAGGTTAATGAGGCTTTTTTATGGTCTGTGAAGTAAGCCTACTCAGGTGGTGTGTCAGTAATGTGTAACACATCCCTAATGGCCTCAATCATGAGCTGCACCCTCTTTGCAAGGGATGCCGCCCCCCTGAGCATATCCCCATCACCGTCTGCCGTGTCAGAGTCGGTATCCGTGTCATCTTGCATAATCTGGGTAAGTGCACGTTTCTGTGGGTATATGGTAGGGGATTTTGAAGGAATAGGAACAGAACCCGACCAAACTGCCATAGACTTCTTTAAAATCTGAGTTTCAGTCTCAGTATGCGCTACCCTAGTAGAGATCTGAGAGATCATACCCTTAATAGAGGTCAACCACTCAGGCTCAGTAATAGGGATCTGAGACAAGACATTACATTCCTGTGTACAAGGAATGGATTCCTCTAGAGAAGAAATGTCAGCAGCACAAGACACAGAGTCCCCAGACATGGCTATGTGAGAAAACAAACCCCCAGACACACAGGAAAATGTCAGACACAGTTCCCCCCCCCCCTCCCCCCCCAAAGTATGCCACAGAGAAACACAGAGCTTGGAGCCAACCTACACACAGCGCTTCCCTAGGTAGATATAATACAACTACCTGGCGCTGACTGTGTACCTTAATAGACTACACAGTATTTTCACAGCCTCCCCCTTCTACAACCTCGTGGTACCGCACAGGATAGCTGGAGTAGCGTGGAGGGACAGCTCTCCCTGTCATACTGGCCTGAGGAATGGTGCTGGCAGCGTTACCAAGGTCCATGACAGCCTTGGTGACCAGTGATGGGTATAGGCGCTGGCTCAGGGCGACACTCAAAGTGCTGGACTGTGTACCGCTGAGCCTCCGGAGCGCAGTTAGTACTGCACTCCCAGCCTGTTTCCGCCATCTTCACACCGGCTCCTCGCTTGCTGTGGGGGCCGGTGACCCACTAGCCACCGGAATCTTCTGGCTGTTAGGGGGTGGCGGCATGCTGCGGGAGTGAGCGGTCGCCTGGGGGCAGCTAACGATCATCACCCTCAGGAGCTCAGTGTCCTATCAGCGGAGATAGTGGCTCGAACCCATCATGGCGGAGACCCCAATCCCCCCACCTAAGTCCCACGAAGCAGGGAGGCTGTTGCCAGCAGCCTCCCTGTGCCTAACTAACTCTTAGGAAAAAATCAAACTAAAGAAGCTCTAGAAGCTCCCCTAGCTGTGACCGGCTCCTCCGGGCACATTTTCTAAACTGAGTCTGGTAGGAGGGGCATAGAGGGAGGAGCCAGCCCACACTATTAAACTCTTAAAGCGCCAATGGCTCCTAGTGGACCCGTCTATACCTATGTTACTAATGTGAAACCCAGCATCGTCTAGGACGCGAGAGAAATGTCGACATGAGTTTGTTTGGGGTTTTTTTTTTTGGGGGGGGGGGAGGGGGGGTTTGTGTCTTTCTCCATAAAGTGACGTGGAACCCAAATTAGTGCACCGTGTTCGCTCGCCATGCTTTGGGCAAGGTTACCGTTCCCAATTGTAGTCCACATGGATCATAAAGTATGAAAAAGTTTAAAAAATGGGAAGAAAAAAAATTTGAAAATCTCATGTCGACCCTTTTCTATGTCGTCCTTCTTCATATCGACTTAATGGTTGTGTCGACCTATTTCCTGTGTCGACCTAGACAGGCGTTGACCTAGAGTCCAAATACCAAAACAAATTCCCTGATAACCTGGCGCGAGCAGCAGCTTTATAGGGCTAATTGGATCGACCCCGGTGGGACAATTAGCCGCATTTGTTTACCGTGGCTAATTGCATAACCCCTTTAGTGTCACTATGACCACAGTCTCAAAAAATGTAGACAAAAGTGATCTGCAACCTGGAACATACATAGCAGCAGTGTACAATAACATCTGGTACATTGGGTATATTATTCAATGTAATGAGGAGAAACAAGATGTGCTAGTACACTTCATGAAACAAAACAAATCAACAAATGTGTTGTCAAGGCCTTCAGTGCTTTGTTACTTTTATTCACGTCCCCTGTGTAACAGAAGTGCCCACTATCCAAAGAAGTACTGGAAGGCACTGTCTGCTGACACTTTAAGGAAAATTACAGACCGTTACAAGTTCCAAACAAGGGAAAGATAATGTGATTGTTAATTCAATTTAAGTTATGGACTAAAGTTGTGTTTAAGTTTTTACATTTCATGGTTTCTTGTGTTAATTATGTTAGCGATACAACATTAATTGAACGTCAACTTCATGAATTTTTTTTTCTCCACTATAAACAGAGTGCCATGCTGATTTTTGTATGGTAGTACAGGTTGAGTATCCCTTATCCAAAATGCTTGGGACCAGAAGTATTTTGGATATCGGATTTTTCCGTATTTTGGAATAATTGCAAACCATAATGAGATATCATGGTGATGGGATGGGACCTAAGTCTAAGCACAGAATAGATTAATGTTTCATATACACCTTATACACACAGTCTGAATGTAATTTTAGCCAATATTTTTAATAACTTTGTGCATTAAACAAAGTGTGTGTACATTCACAGAGTTCATTTATGTTTCATATACACCTTAAACACACAGCCTGAAGGTCATTTAATACAATATTTTTAATAACTGTGTATTAAACAAAGTTTGTGTACATTGAGCCATCAGAAAACAAAGGTTTCACTATTTCACTCTCACTCAAAAAATTCCGTATTTCGGAATATTTGGATATGGGATACTCAACCTGTAATGTATACCTCTGTTAATCATGTAAAAAAAATTGGGATATCTTATGTTGACTGAAGCTGGCGTTTTTAAGTATTTTCGAAAAACATGCGTTTTTGCAGTAACTCGAAACATAAGGCAGATAATAGTGTTCACTCTATGTGTCTTTCACAGGGCGCTGCGCCCTGCCCCTTTTTTAGACACCTAAATGCCGCCCTGCCCGTTTGCGTGCGCCCTCCCGCCCCGCACTTTGCTGCCCGCCGGACCCCACCACGCCGCCGGACACATTAAGCACACTGTCCCCAGTGATTGCAAAGACCGGGTGACGCGCTCCTCATTAGGCCAATCCCTAAGGGGGATTTTTGTATGTTTGCCTGATGCTGGTCCCGGGCTGAATGATGTAAAGAGGAGGTGGAGACAATTTCCCTTCCTCTTTGGCGCCTGGCTGCTTGCGGCAGGTTAGTGAAGGCTAGTGCCGAGTGCGGGTGATGGATGGGTTGCCACAGCGTTTCTGGGGGGTGCTGGCGATTTGCAGGGATCGGTGTCCTCCATGATCTTGTAGGTAAAGCTGGGCTTTGTGACTGGGGCTTCCCGCGGTGCCGTCTGAGGCGGTGGCCGCGCTGTCGCTCTTGCTTTGAGGTGTCCGCTACGGCCCTGGGGGGGGACAAGGTGGTTACTGCAATGTGCCTCAGTGCTCTTACCTGGTGCAGTGTGCCTCAGTGCTCTCACCTGGTGCAGTGTGCCTCAGTGCTCTCACCTGGTGCAGTGTGCCTCAGTGCTCTCACCTGGTGCAGTGTGCCTCAGTGCTCTCACCTGGTGCAGTGTGCCTCAGTGCTCTCACCTGGTGCAGTGTGCCTCAGTGCTCTCACCTGGTGCAGTGTGCCTCAGTGCTCTCACCTGGTGCAGTGTGCCTCAGTGCTCTCACCTGGTGCAGTGTGCCTCAGTGACCTCACCTGGTGCAGTGTGCCTCAGTGCTCTCACCTGGTGCAGTGTGCCTCAGTGCTCTCACCTGGTGCAGTGTGCTCTACCGGGTGCATTGTGTATAACGCGCTCTACCGGGCGCAGTGTGTAGAACGCGCTCTACCGGGCGCAGTGTGTAGAACGCGCTCTGCCTGGCGCAATATGTATAACGCGCTCTGCCTGGCGCCATGTGTATAACGCGCTCTGCCTGGCGCCATGTGTATAACGCGCTCGGCCTGGCGCCATGTGTATAACGCGCTCGGCCTGGCGCCATGTGTATAACGCGCTCGGCCTGGCGCCATGTGTATAACGCGCTCGGCCTGGCGCCATGTGTATAACGCGCTCGGCCTGGCGCCATGTGTATAACGCGCTCGGCCTGGCGCAATGTGTATAACGCGCTCGGCCTGGCGCCATGTGTATAACGCGCTCGGCCTGGCGCCATGTGTATAACGCGCTCGGCCTGGCGCCATGTGTATAACGCGCTCGGCCTGGCGCAATGTGTATAACGCGCTCGGCCTGGCGCAATGTGTATAACGCGCTCGGCCTGGCGCAATGTGTATAACGCGCTCGGCCTGGCGCAATGTGTATAACGCGCTCGGCCTGGCGCAATGTGTATAACGCGCTCTGCCTGGCGCAATGTGTATAACGCGCTCTGCCTGGCGCAATGTGTATAACGCGCTCTGCCTGGCGCAATGTGTATAACGCGCTCTGCCTGGCGCAATGTGTATAACGCGCTCTGCCTGGCGCAATGTGTATAACGCGCTCTGCCTGGCGCAATGTGTATAACGCGCTCTGCCTGGCGCAATGTGTATAACGCGCTCTGCCTGGCGCAATGTGTATAACGCGCTCTGCCTGGCGCAATGTGTATAACGCGCTCTGCCTGGCGCAATGTGTATAACGCGCTCTGCCTGGCGCAATGTGTATAACGCGCTCTGCCTGGCGCAATGTGTATAACGCGCTCTGCCTGGCGCAATGTGTATAACGCGCTCTGCCTGGCGCAATGTGTATAACGCGCTCTGCCTGGCGCAATGTGTATAACGCGCTCTGCCTGGCGCAATGTGTATAACGCGCTCTGCCTGGCGCAATGTGTATAACGCGCTCTGCCTGGCGCAATGTGTATAACGCGCTCTGCCTGGCGCAATGTGTATAACGCGCTCTGCCTGGCGCAATGTGTATAACGCGCTCTGCCTGGCGCAATGTGTATAACGCGCTCTGCCTGGCGCAATGTGTATAACGCGCTCTGCCTGGCGCAATGTGTATAACGCGCTCTGCCTGGCGCAATGTGTATAACGCGCTCTGCCTGGCGCAATGTGTATAACGCGCTCTGCCTGGCGCAATGTGTATAACGCGCTCTGCCTGGCGCAATGTGTATAACGCGCTCTGCCTGGCGCAATGTGTATAACGCGCTCTGCCTGGCGCAATGTGTATAACGCGCTCTGCCTGGCGCAATGTGTATAACGCGCTCTGCCTGGCGCAATGTGTATAACGCGCTCTGCCTGGCGCAATGTGTATAACGCGCTCTGCCTGGCGCAATGTGTATAACGCGCTCTGCCTGGCGCAATGTGTATAACGCGCTCTGCCTGGCGCAATGTGTATAACGCGCTCTGCCTGGCGCAATGTGTATAACGCGCTCTGCCTGGCGCAATGTGTATAACGCGCTCTGCCTGGCGCAATGTGTATAACGCGCTCTGCCTGGCGCAATGTGTATAACGCGCTCTGCCTGGCGCAAGGTGTATAACGCGCTCTGCCTGGCGCAATGTGTATAACGCGCTCTGCCTGGCGCAATGTGTATAACGCGCTCTGCCTGGCGCAATGTGTATAACGCGCTCTGCCTGGCGCAATGTGTATAACGCGCTCTGCCTGGCGCAATGTGTATAACGTGCTCTGCCTGGCGCAATGTGTATAACGCGCTCTGCCTGGCGCAATGTGTATAACGTGCTCTGCCTGGCGCAAGGTGTATAACGTGCTCTGCCTGGCGCAAGGTGTATAACGTGCTCTGCCTGGCGCAAGGTGTATAACGTGCTCTGCCTGGCGCAAGGTGTATAACGTGCTCTGCCTGGCGCAAGGTGTATAACGTGCTCTGCCTGGCGCAAGGTGTATAACGTGCTCTGCCTGGCGCAAGGTGTATAACGTGCTCTGCCTGGCGCAAGGTGTATAACGTGCTCTGCCTGGCGCAAGGTGTATAACGTGCTCTGCCTGGCGCAATGTGTATAACGTGCTCTGCCTGGCGCAATGTGTATAACGTGCTCTGCCTGGCGCAATGTGTATAACGTGCTCTGCCTGGCGCAATGTGTATAACGTGCTCTGCCTGGCGCAATGTGTATAACGTGCTCTGCCTGGCGCAATGTGTATAACGTGCTCTGCCTGGCGCAATGTGTATAACGTGCTCTACCTGGCGCAATGTGTATAACGTGCTCTACCTGGTGCAATGTGTAGAACGTGCTGTACCTGGTGCAAAGTGTATAACGTGCTGTACCTGGTGCAAAGTGTATAACGTGCTGTACCTGGTGCAAAGTGTATAACGTGCTGTACCTGGTGCAAAGTGTATAACGTGCTGTACCTGGTGCAAAGTGTATAACGTGCTGTACCTGGCGCAATATGTATAACGTGCTCTACCTGTCGCAGTGTGTATAGGAGGTTCTACCCGGTGCAGTGTGTATTAGCTGCACTACTGTGTGGTGTAATGGGAAGTGCCACTATTATGTGGCCATGCCCCTTCCCCACGAAAAACAACGCCCCTAAATTTTTGCACTGTCCATTCTTTAGCATGTGGGAATGGGAGGACCAAGCATTTTAGTATGTACCTAATTTTGCCCTTCTAACTGAAAAATGTGCCCTCCCCGTGATCAGCACCCTGCCCTAAAAAAATCCTAGAATGAACACTAGATAAAGTGATTTGATTTGGATTTTTGGTTTCAGGAGGAAGAGTTACCTTAGGGGTGCAAATTTCATGGTGATTCCTTAACAAACACCCGTGATACTTCAAATAAACTGGATAAAGCCGCAATTAGCAAATTTAATAAATTGAAAATTCATTATTCAATAAACGAATTATCAGTCAGTCAAGATATTTGGCAGAAAGTTTTGTTTTTACATCCTCTCAACTAAAACATTTTCATAAAAATCGGAGATGGGTGGTGGACACGCCTTGTTGAACTGACATGGAATGACCCTCCTTTATAGTATACAACAGCCCCATACACTCAGCATGAGATAGTGTTATACCATAAATGTCTGTGAGTGGCCAGCTGGAATGATGGGAGTACTAGTATAGGTGGGTGTTATATAACAGCCCCCACACTCAGCAAGAGACACAGCAGTATGCCATATTTAAGTCTGGAATGGCCAGCTGGGAATGACGGGAGTAGTAACTCATACAAACACTACATTCCCTAGGTCTTCAGGAGGTATGCGTCTTAACATCCCGGCTGTCGGGATCCCAGTGGTCAGGATACAGCTGCTGGAATCCCGACACCCGGTGAAATGCCGGCATTCAGAATACAGACACAAACCCGGAATTCATCCTTGGGTGGTGGTCCACGCCACCACCCGAGAATATTGGTCGCCACCGTGCCCGATGCGTGGATAGCGCAACAAGTCCGCGAGGGGACACACTGCGCTCGCTGACGGGATTCCGCCCGTCGGTCTCCTAACCACCGGTACCCGATACTAATCCCCTTCAGGATACAACCCCTTCTTGGTTCTCATACTACCTATCTAATTGCTCTTTCAGTGTTTGTTTCTCTGATTACACCTCCTCTTCGCAACCTTTATCAGTTAGAGTACCACAAGGCTCAGTCTTAGGCTCTCTGCTTTTCTCTATCTATACCACATCTTTTGGCAAACTTATCAGCTCTTTCGGGTTTCAGTATCATTTGTTCTATGATGATACTCAAAACTATCTATCCTCCCTAGAGTTGTCACAATCAGTTTTGATCTGTGTCTCTGAATGCCTTTCTACCATTTCATCTTTGATGACCTCTCGCCACCTCACTCAATATTTCCAAAACAGAATTATATTCCCGCCAGCCAAGAGTAGTTACCAACCTCATATCACCATAACTGTTCACAGCTCAACAATCTACCCTACCCCTCACTACCTAGGTCATCCTTGACTCTGAACTGTTCTTTGTTCCACACATTCAATCTGTCTCAAAATCATGTTACATACATCTAAAAAAAAAATCCAAATTACGACCTTATCTTACACGAGACACAGCAAAAATAGGATCCTGTAAATCCTTTTCTCGTAGTCCGTAGAGGATACTGGGGTCCATTTAGTACCATGGGGTATAGATGGGTCCACTAGGAACCATGGGCACTTTAGTGTGGGCTGGCTCCTCCCTCTATGCCCCTCCTACCAGACTCAGTCAAGGAAACTGTGCCCGAGGAGACGAACATACTTGAGAAGGATAGATAAGGATTAAGATTCCGGACCAGCACACACAACAGGAAAGCCAAGCTAACCAAACTTGAAACAGGAACAGCAACGGCTGAACCAACATTACTTAACCAAGTAACAGTGCAGGACGAACGAAGCACTGGGCGGGCGCCCAGCATACTTTACGGGCTACGAGAAAAGGATCCTATTTTCTCTTACGTCCTAGAGCATAGGTCTGCAAACTCGGTCCTCATTACCCCACAAAGTGCATGTTTTTCAGGTCTCCTCACAGAATCACAAGTGAAATAATTAACTCCACCTGCGGACCTTTTAAAATGTGTCTGAGTAATTAATACACCTGTGCACCTGCTGGTTTACCTACAAAACATGCACTGTGTGGGGTAATGAGGACCGAGTTTGCAGACCTATGTCCTAGAGCAGTGATGGCTAACCTTGACACTCCAGCTGTTGTTGAACTACACATCCCAGCATGCCCTGCATCAGTTTTAGCATGGACAAATAACAAAACTGTAGCAGGGCATGCTGCGATATGTAGTTAAACAACAGCTGGATTGTCAAGATTAGCCATCACTGTCCTAGAGGATACTGGGGTCCATTTAGTACCATGGGGATGTACCAAAGCTCCCAAACCGGGTGGGAGAGTGCTGAGGTTCCTGGAGAACTGATTGACCAAACTAAAGGTCCTCAGAGGCCAAAGTATCGAACTTGTAGAACTTAGCAAACTTGTTCGAACCTGACCAAGTAGCTGCTCGGCAGAGCTGTAAAGCCGAGACACCCCAGGAAGCCGCCCAGGAAGAACCCAACGACCTAGTAGAGTGGACCTGTACAGATTTTGGACATAGCAAACTTGCCGTGGAATAAGCATGCTGGACAGTACGGGTCCTGATTCAGAAGATCCTCGCGAAGAGGTAGAGGCCACGGATCTTCGAGGAGCATCTCCAGAAGGTCCGCGTTACCAGGCCCTTCTTGGCCAGTCCGGAGCAATTAGAATTGCTTGAATCTTTTCCCTATTTATTCTCTTTAGAGTTCTTGGGATCAGAGGAAGTGGGGGAAACACGTACACCATCAGATAAACCCATGGAGTCGTCAGGGCATCTACCGCTGCCTGTGGGTCTCTCGACCTGGAACAATACCGCCTGAGCTTCTTGTTGAGACGAGAGGCCATCATGTCGATCTGTGGATAACCCCATCGACTTGTCAAGCACCTGAACACTTCCGGGTGAAGGTCCCACTCCCCAGGGTGCAGGTCGTGTCTGCTGAGGAAGACTGCTTCCCAGTTGTCTACTCCCGAAATGAAGACCGCTGACAACGCCACAGCGTTTTTCTTTGCCCAGATGAGAATTCTTGACACCTGACATTGCTGCTCTGCTTTTCGTTCCGCACTGTCGGTTTATGTACGTTACTGCCTTCACATTGTCCAACTGGACCTGAATGGACAAATCTTGAAGATGTGAGACCTGCAGAAGGGCGTTGTATATGGCCCTAAGTTCCAGAATGTTGATAGGAAGGACGACTTCCTGACTGTACCATCTTCCTTGAAACTGCACCCTAACCTCTGAGGCTTGCGTCTGTGGTTAGCAGAATCCAGTTCTGAATTCCGAACCTCCGACACTCGACGAAGTGAGAAGTCTGTAACCACCACAGAAGGGAGATCCTGGCTTTTGGCAACAGACGGATCCTCTAGTGCATGTGAAGCTGTGATCTGGACAATTTGTCCAACAGATCGAGCTGGAAGGGTCTTGCGTGAAACCTTCCGTATTGAATAGCCTAGTAATAGGCCACCATTTTCCCCAGAAGGCGAATGCATAGATGCACCGATATCCGGGTTGGCTTCAGGACATCCCGAACCATTGATTGGATTACCAATGCCTTTTCCAACGGGATGAACACCTTCTGCGACTCCGTATCCAGTATCATTCCCAGGAATGGGAGCCTCCGTTTTGGCTCTAGGTGAGATTTCGGAAGGTTCAGAATCCACCCATGATCCTGGAGAAGTTTTTTGAGAGAGCAATGCTGTCCAGCAACCTTTCCCTGGACGGTGCTTTTATCAGGAGATCGTCCAGGTACAGAATTATGTTCACTCCCTGTTTGCGGAGTAGAAGCATCATCTCTGCCATCATTTTGGTGAACACCCTTGGTGCCATGGAGAGGCCAAATGGCAGGGCATGTAACTGGTAGTGACAGTCCTGCAGTGCAAACCGTAGATAAGCCTGATGAGGCGGCCAGATCGGATGTGAAGGTACACATCCTTGATATCCAGAGACACTAGGCATTCCCCCTCCTCCAGACTTGAGATCACCGCTCTCAGAGACTCCATCTTGAATTTGAACACTCATAAGTACGGGTTCAATGACTTGAGGTTCAAAATTGGTCTTACCGAACCGTCCGGTTTCGGTACTACAAACAAGTTGGAATAGTACCCTTTGTTTAGCTGATGAGGTGGAACTGGAACAATGACGTGAGTCTGTACCAGTTTTTGGATGGCATGTTGTAAAGTTATATTTGCCTCTTGTGGAACTGGCAAGCCTGATTTGAAGAATCTGTGAGGTGGGAGCTCTTGGAATTCCAGTCTGCTGCCCATGGAAATAGGATTTATGACCCAGGGATCCTGGCACGAATTTGACCAGATTTGACTGAAGAATTGTAGGCGTGCTCCCACCTGACAGCCCCCCAGGCATTGCGATCCACCGTCATGCTGAAGTTTTTGAGGAAGCAGAGCCTGAGCTCTGTTCCTGAGTACCTGCTGTTGCTGGTTTACCTCTTGCGCAGCGACTATCTGTGTATGTACGATTTTGACTAAGTGCCAATTTTGACTATACTTTGTACTAGATAGTAAAGATTGACTTGCCTGCACAGTCCATCTAGCCTTACGATACCAACCCCACGGGAGCGTGCATCGGGATCGAATCTGTATCGCAAGTTGCCTAACACCTTGAGATATGCACTAACTTTTCAATAGATTTTGAATATATTGTCAAAATCTTACAGATTTATCTCACCGTGTGTACACACCTTAACTTAGAAGCTGAATAAGTCTTCTTGGTTGGGGGGGCTGCAGAAGGAGGATACGTAGACTTACCCGCAGTAGCTGTGGAGATAACAAGGCCTCTCCTGTGAATGATAGGCCTTCCATGCCTTTCCTGGAATCCGCATCAGCAGTCCACTGGCGTAGCCACCAGCCCCTGCGTGCCAACACTACCATAGCGGTGGTGCGTGCGTTAAGCACGCCTATTTCCTTTATGGCTTCCCCCATAAAGTTCGCAGACTCCTGTGTATGCTGCAGGAGTAAAACAACATCCCCCCTAGATAAGGAATCTAACCCCTCAATTAGGTTACCTGACCATTTAGCAACGGCTTTAGTGATCCATGCACATGCAATAGTGGGTCTTTGGGCCACCACAGCAGCTGTGTACAGTGATTTGAGTGTAGTCTCAATTTTAGCCCAGCTAGCCTGTGAACCCTGAGTACCCAGTAGTGAGCCCCCTGGTGAAGAAGAACACTCTACGGTACAAGAAACACACTGTTTGCCTGACATAATGTAAATGTGACAGCAAACACACACAGGAAAGGTTAAGCACAATTAACCCACAAACAGCCCTTCAGGGAGACAGAGTTGTTTGGAGCCAGCCCCCACCGCACCCTTACCGCTAATGCCAAGCTTAGCCGGTTTGCAGACTAAGTACCCGGATATGGGACTTAGTACACTAAGAGACGCTCCCACCCTGCTATAACCCCCTGGTACCGCTGCGGTAATCTGGAGTCACACTGGAGGAGCTGCGCGTCCCTGTCCTGTCAGCGTCTGTGTCCACTGCAGAGGGAAAATGGCGCTGGTGAGCTGCTGGATCCTCTCATAGTGAAGCC
Organism: Pseudophryne corroboree; assembly: GCF_028390025.1. Taxonomy (NCBI): domain Eukaryota; kingdom Metazoa; phylum Chordata; class Amphibia; order Anura; family Myobatrachidae; genus Pseudophryne; species Pseudophryne corroboree. Next base: position 239,792,544 of record NC_086445.1, on the reverse strand, counting down.
CCGCACCTTCAATGGCACACGGTCTTCCAGCTTTTATTTATACTGGCTGAGGAATCTGGTGCTTAAAATGGAGAAAACCGTTTTAAGGCTGTTGTGCCAGTATGGGTACTGTGTACAGTGTACGGGTATGCAGTTGTGTACTGTGTCCAGAGATGCATTCCGCCCCGTTTAGAAGTCGTGCGTCTCCGTACCCTCATGCCGCCATAATGGCCGGCACCCCGCTAGCCGGGACGCCGGCTAAGTACTCACCACTCTTCTGGCTCTGTTAGGGGTGGCGGCGTGCTGCGGGAATATACGCTCGCCATGGTGGGGCTTGCAAATAGTTCCCTCAGGAGCGCAGTGTCCTGTCAGTGGGGAACGGGACCATTAACTCTTCAAGAGGTTGGGACGTTCCCTCCCCTAAGTCCCACGAAGCAGGTAGGCTGGTGCCAACCAGCCCTGCCTGAAAATAACAAACATAGAAATTAAATGCAGAAAACTCTTCAGGAGCTTCCTTTAGCATGACCGGCTCCTCCAGGCACATTTTATAAACCGAGTCTGGTAGGAGGGGTATAGAGTGAGAAGCCAGCCCACACTATCAAATTCTTAAAGTGCGAATGGCTCCTAGTGGACTTGTCTATACCCCATGGTACTAAATGGACCCCAGTATCCTCTAGGATGTAAGAGAAAACTCTAATCCATGCTCACATTATCTCCCGCATTGATTATTGCAATAGTCTCCTGACTGGTCTTCCCGAAAAAAAAGGCTCACCACTACAATCCATTTTGAATGCAGCTGCGAAGCTGATCTTTCTAGCAAGACGTTCATCGTCTGTTGATCCGCTCTGTCAGTCCCTCCATTCGCTAACTGTAGTCAATATAAAATACTTCTACGCACATATAAAGCTATTAACCAAACTGCACCGACATATCTCTTTGCTTATCTCAAAAAATCTCCCAACTCGACCCCTCCGCTCTGCACAAGATATGCGTCTCTCACCCACAGGGATTACTCGCTCCCATTCACAATTACAGGAATTTCTATGGGCAGCACCCACCCTATGTAATGCCCTCCCAAGCACAATAACTCTCCTCCAGCCTCCAAACTTTCAAGTGTTCCCTGAAAACTCACCTCTTCAGGCAAGCCTATCAAATTGCGGAGCCGCCCACATAACCTCCAGAAGCATTCACATCTAAGTACATTTCATCAGGACTGTCTTTGCAATCTGGTGGGACCGCTATGCTATATTTTTTTACCGTTTCTTATAGATAGCGCCCATCCCTGTGTATCCTTCCTATTTCCCTATAGATTCTTACCTTTATGTCCATCTGTTATTACCCAAGTTGTCGCTATATAAGAAACTATTTATCAATAAATAATACAGGTGAATGTAATATATAATAGCCTCCACAGCATTATACCATATATAAGTCTGGGAATGGGCTGCTGGGAATGATGGGAGTAGTAGTACAGGTGGGTGCAATATATAATATTATAACAGACCAACACACAGCATTATACAGGTTGAGTATCCTTTATCCAAAGTGCTTGGGACCAGAAGTATTTTGGATATTGGATTTTTCTGTATTTTGGAATAATTGCATACCATAATGAGATATCGTGGCCATGGGACCCAAGTCTAAGCACAGAATGCATTTATGTCTCATAAACACGTTATACACACAACCTGAAGGTAATTTTAGCCAATTTTTTTATTAACTTTGTGCATTAAACAAAGTGTGTGTACATTCACACTATTCATTTATGTTTCATGTACAGCTTATACACACAATCTGAAGGGTGGTATTCATGTGACCGGCGGACTGCTGACCGACAGTCACATGACCTCCTCCACCATCCCGCCGGCTCAGTATCCCGATGGTCGGCATGCCGACCAACAGGGACTATTTCCACTCTTGGGTGTCCACGACACCCATAGAGTGGGAATAGAACCCGTGGCAACCGCAGGTCGCCACCGAGCCCGCAAGGGGCTTGCTGCACTCGCCCCTCCCCGCCGGTATCCCGGCGTCGGTATGCTGCCGGGATCCCGGCGTCGGTAAGCTGACCGGCGGTCAGGAGACCGCCAGTCAGCCATACTACACCTAATCTGAAGGTCATGTAAAACAATATCTTTAATAACTTTATGTATTAAAACAAAGTTGTGTACATTGAGCCATAAGAAAACAAAGGTTTCATTATCTCACTCTCACTAAAAAAAATCCGTATTTCGGAATATTTGGATATGGGATACTCAACCTGTACCATAATCAAGTCTGAGAGTGGGCAGCTGGCATGATGGGAGTACAAGTGGGTGTATTATAGACAGACCACACTCAGCCAGAGGCACAGCAGTACACCATATACAAGTCCGAGAATTGCCAACTGAGAATGATGGGAGTAGTAGTACAGGGAAGTATAATATATAAAATCCCACCACACACACACAGCCAGAGACACCACGTTACACCATATATGTCTAAGTGGGCAGCTGGGAATGATGGGAGCAGTAGTACAGGTGGGTGTAATTTATTATAACAGCCCCCACACACAGCGTTATACCATATATATCAGGAATGGGCAGCTGAGAATGATGGGAGTAGTAGTACTGAGAAGTGTAACATATGTGACAGCTCCCACTCACATCATTATATCATATATAATTCTGGAAATGGGCAGCATAGACTGATGGGAGTAGTAGTACAGGGAAGTATAATATATAACAGCCCCATACACACACAGCCAGAGACACCATGTTATACCATATAAGTCTGGCAGTGGGCAGCTGGGTATAATGGGAGTAGTAGTACACATGGGTGTAATATATATAACAGCACTCACACACAGCCAGAGACAGTGTTATACCGTATACGTCAGGAATGGACAGCTGAGAATGATGGGAGTAGTAGCACAGTGAAGTGTAACAATATATGACGACTCCCACACACACCACGTTATACTATATATAAGTCTGGCAGTGGGCAGCTGGGAATAATGGGAGTAGTAGTACACATGGGTGTAATATATATAACAGCACTCAGACACAGCCAGAGACAGTGTTATACAGGTTGAGTCTCCCTTATCCAAAATGCTTGGGACCAGAGGTATTTTGGATATGGGATTTTTCCGTATTTTGGAATAACTGCATACCATAATCAGATATCATGGTGATGGGACCTAAATCTAAGCACAGAATGCATTTATGTTACATATACACCTTATACACACAGCCTGAAGGTCATTTCAACCAATATTTTTTTATAACTTTGTGCATTAAACAAAGTGTGTCTACATTCACACAATTCATTTATGTTTCATATACACCTTATACACACAGCCTGAAGGTCATTTAATACAATATTTTTAATAATTCTGTGTATTAAACAAAGTTTGTGTACATTGAGCCATCAAAAAACAAAGGTTTCACTATCTCACTCTCACTCAAAAAAGTCCGTATTTCGGAATATTCCGTATTTCGGAATATTTGGATATGGGATACTCAACCTGTACCGTATACGTCAGGAATGGACAGCTGAGAATGATGGGAGTAGTAGCACAGTGAAGTGTAACAATATATGACGACTCCCACACACACAGCGTTATACTATATATAAGTCTGGCAGTGGGCAGCTGGGAATAATGGGAGTAGTAGTACACATGGGTGTAATATATATAACAGCACTCACACACAGCCAGAGACAGTGTTATACCGTATACGTCAGGAATGGACAGCTGAGAATGATGGGAGTAGTAGCACAGTGAAGTGTAACAATATATGACGACTCCCACACACACAGCGTTATACTATATATAAGTCTGGCAGTGGGCAGCTGGGAATGATGGGAGTAGTAGTACAGGTGGGAGTAATATATGGAGGAGAGCTATGAAACAGAGCAGTAATGTGACTCAGCACGGCCTCAGACCCCACACCCTGCACAGAGCAGACCCCGCTGCTAGTTTCTCTGTATAACCCCCAACCTGTCACATCCCTCCTCCCCCCGCACACGTTACCGGAGCCCTTACACTACACTGTACTTATGGGCGGTGTGAGTGAAAAAGCAAGCATTTACCCAGCACCGGTACTTACCGACTCCATGTATCAGCCCCATTGGTCTCAGTTCAGTATGTAATGTAATGTACTGTACTGTACTGTACTGTACAGCCCGTCTGCTCCTGCACTGCTGAGCTGAGAAACTTTCCCGCGCGCGCCTCTCTCTGTAGTACTCAGTCACCGCCTCCTGCAGCGGCATCTAGCGGCGGGGAGCAGGTAATGCATACCCTCCATGTGTACCTTTTTGACAGGTACAGTACGGCAACCGGTACAGTACCTTTTTTTTATGGTCTGTACCGATTTTTGTCTCTCCAAACTGCCATTGAAAGTATAGGAAAAAGGGTTTACCCGTGGCCACGCCCCCTTTTCGAATCTGTACCAATTTATGGGGGTGATGTATGAAAAACGTTCCCGTGGCCATGCCCCCTTTTCGAATCTGTACCAATTTATGGGGGTGATGTATGAAAAACGTCCTATGTGCCTGGGGGCGTATGACTACATTATTGTGGTGATACGCCCGCACCCCCCGCCACAATGTATGATATGTGTGCCTGCCAATGTGGGAGGGCGTTATCTCACCTGTCCCGCAATAACGCTTCTCCCACATCGGCTAGGCTGTTATCAGCGCCGAAGTTGTGCACTTCTCCCCTGTTTCCAACCTGCGCCACTGGCAGCCCCCGGCGCATGCGCAATTAGGCTGTGTGGGACGTATGAATAATGTCCACATTCAATAAAGTTTTGTTTAAAAAAAAAATAATTTTTATATATATATTATATATATATATATATATATATATATATATATATGTAAAAAAAAGGGGGGGGGGGAATATAGCGACCAACGGTGTCTTTAAAAACTCACAAAGAAGGTAAAAAATATAAATACAATTTATTCACATAAAATAAAGTTTTCACATAAGGTTTTACAAATAAAGATATATCTTAATACCAGTTCTCTTTAAAAAATGGGATAAAAACAATTTACACAATTCTAAGTATATTACCAGTTAAAAATGGATAAGAAGATTGTAACTTAACTGGATATAAGGTCACTGCCAGGTTGTCCAACGCGTTTCGTCATACAGACTTCATCAAGAGAACTGGTATTAAAATATATCTTTATTTGTAAAACCTTATGTGAAAACTTTATTTTATGTGAATAAATTGTATTTATATTTTTTACCTTCTTTGTGAGTTTTTAAAGACACCGTTGGTCGCTATATTCCCCCCCCCCCCCCTTTTTTTTACATTCTCTTATATCGCAGGGAACTACCATCCCTGTCTGGGGGTCAGCTGACACCCTTTTGAATCTTTAGGGAGTGTCTATTTTAAACTTTACTTTTTATGTTATATGTTATTTCCTATTTCTAATAATTGTGAAACACAAGTGGCGCAATAACTCCCCCCTATCCATATATATATATATATATACACACACACACACACTAAGCGAGTGCACATTTTGCACAAATAACCAGGCTGGGGGAGGCAAACAGGAGCATCGCTGTTAAGAGGCGAAGACTGCCAACAGAGGCAATCATACATTGCCTCTGTCCTTCATCTGTCATTTAAAACAGCTGGGAAGCGGTAAACGGCGGGGGCCCTGGTCGGACACTGCACACGGCGTAAACACGTCATTCTTACATTACAGAGATCCGGAAACAGCAGGCTTACCGCGCGCTGTGGCTGTTTAAAACCAAAGCGAAAGAAAACACACTGACTACAGGGGTGTGACACCCTGTAGAAAATCAAGAGCGCTGTCCGCACTGATAAAGGAGACTATTTACTATACAATTAAAATATTTGACAATAACAAATTGTTAACAATTTTTATTAAAAATGAATAAAATTAATGAAGTAGTACAACCTGACTGGCCTTCAATCAGCCTATATAATGCGTACTTAATATCATGATATAGACAATTCATATACAACCATTATTATGGCTATGTGTTACTGAAATTATGAGGCTTAGAATTTGATGCAACTAAAATTCATAATGTCCACTTGTTGGAAGATGAAAAGGCTATAAATGGCGTTCCAAACACTGAGTGTGTTTGGAGGTCCTCAGTTCTTTAAATGTTCCAATTTGAACATGTGTGCACACATATAGCAATTTAATGAATAGTTACCATCCACGGACTGAGGACCTCCAAACACACTCAGTGTTTGGAACGCCATTTATAGCCTTTTCATCTTCCAACAAGTGGACATTATGAATTTTAGTTGCATCAAATTCTAAGCCTCATAATTTCAGTAACACATAGCCATAATAATGGTTGTATATGAATTGTCTATATCATGATATTAAGTACGCATTATATAGGCTGATTGAAGGCCAGTCAGGTTGTACTACTTCATTAATTTTATTCATTTTTAATAAAAATTGTTAACAATTTGTTATTGTCAAATATTTTAATTGTATAGTAAATAGTCTCCTTTATCAGTGCGGACAGCGCTCTTGATTTTCTACAGGGTGTCACACCCCTGTAGTCAGTGTGTTTTCTTTTGGTTTTTGTGAGGATTGCAATTATCCTTTATTAGGAGCAGCAGTCCGCATTGATATTTGATCTCCATCTTTCTGGTAGGAACCAGCGCCCAGGGGTATACACACCAGTCCACACACGGTGGTGTGGGGGTGGTTGTGTATACATTTAAAACCAAAGCGCACTTTCATACATCTCCCCCTATATGTGTAAATTGTTGCAGGCTATGGTAATGGCACTTCACATGCTTTTCTTCCTGTGCAGTGTGTTGTTACCTATAATAATCTCCGTAATAATAATCTCCTAATTTCTGTCTGTGCAGTCACCAGTGCAGTTAGGCACGTGCATAGGGGTGAGATTTGTTGGTGGGTGGGGCGGGCAGTACAGCATGCTCACTTGCGTGCGAACCCTGGTAATTTTTTTTTGTCATTATGACTTATTTTTTTCTTTTGCAATTAAAAGGGAGTAGGGGGCATTGGGCCTAATTCAGATCTGATCGTAGATCTGCTAAATTTAGCACATCTGCGATCATTTTCTCAGACATGCGGGGGGATGCCCAGCACAGGACTATTCCACCCCGCATGTCTGGCTCTGCCCCCCCCCCCCCCTCTACCCGCACAGCACAGGTGCAAAAGCATTGCACGGCGGCGATACTTTTGCACCCGGCGCGTAGCTCCCTGCCTGCGCAGCTCCTGCGCTCTGGCAGGGGGGATCCGGTCTGAAGATCGACACTGTCTAGGTCGACAATGTTTAGGTCGACCAATATAGGTCGACAGTCACTAGGTCGACAGGGTTGGAAGGTTGACAGGGTTTATAGGTCGACATGTGCTAGGTCAACAGGTCAAAAGGTCGACATGAGTTTTTTGTGTGTTTTTTTTACTTTTTCATACTTAACGAACCACGTAGACTACGATTGGAATGGTAATTGTGCCGAGCGAAGCGAGCCATGCGAGGGGACAAGGTGCACTCATTGGGGTTCCCGGTCACTCTATGAAGAAAACGACACAAAACCCCCCCAAAAAAACTCATGTCGAAATTTTGACCTGTCGACTTAGCACATGTCGACCTTACAACCCTGTCGACCTAGTTACTGTCGACCTATAGTTGTCGACCTAAACATTGTCGACCTAGACAGTGTCGATCTAATGATCCACACCCGCGGCAGGGAGCTTCCCGCTGCGTCCTGGGTTGCAGCCACCGTGGCCCGACACCCCCCCCCCCCCCCCCCCCCCAACGTTCTAAACATGCCTGCATTGTCCGGACCGCACCCGCCAACGCCATTCTAATGCCGTTATTTGTGGGCACGCGCAGTGTGCACGGCTCCACAAAAAAATGCAGTCTGAATTACCCCCCATTGGTCAGTAATTTGTGGTGGAGGAGGGGAAGTGAGGTGGGTGCTGCTTTGGCAGTTGGGAGGCCCCAACATGAAGGGGGCAGTGACGTGATGGCTGGTAGCCAATAATGTTGCATACAGGGCAGCCTGACCTCTAAATTTGCCGCTACCCATCAGTACACAGTGCTGCACTGTATGAATAGCACTCCGGGTAGGCAGCCCATTGTCTGACCCGTCCAGCCTCACTTATTTATTTATTATTATTTATTAACAGTTTCTTATATAACGCAGCATATTCTATTTCACTCAGTGTTCTAATGCTGAACACCGCTGTCCCGTCCGTGCTGCTGCTGCTGCTATCCCAATGTTTCCCATCACTGACCCGTCTGCCAACTCCTCTTCTCAGCGCCTCCTTTTTTTCTGCCCGACTCACTCCCACCCGTCCCTGGTCCTCTCTTCGCTGTTGACTGATATCTCAGCCTGTCAAGTCAGGTAGAGAGCGTCAGCATCCTGGCACATTGTATGTATGGCATACATGCTGACTTTCTGGCTGCTCCCTACGGGAGGGAGCAGCCAGGTCGGCTCAATAGAGGGCGTTGCTACGGAAAGGGGGCCGTACAGGGGCATGGAGACGCGTATGCTTCCATTACCGACATTGTAATGCGGGGGGCAGGGCCACAATGACACGATTCAGTGCGAATCATCCATCCCACTTTCCCTCTGACAGCGGACAGCATTGGTGGTGAGCAGGGGACAATGGGGGGCTGCGGGGTTGCAAGCTGGATGCGAGAGGCTTGCCTACTGATTTTTGGGAGCCTCATGGCTATTCCGGGAGGGTAGGTAAGTATGATGTATGGATGCCGATGTCCTGCCTCACTCTATAGCTGCTTGACAGGCTAACCTGTCAGTCAGCAGCCCTGCACATCCATACAGTGTGCGGGGATCCTGCACTAGACACCTCCCACAAGCCTCATTCCAAAGTCAGAACTAAGCTGCACAGGCTATATTTCTCTAAAGTCCTAGTGGATACTGGGGTTCTGTACTTTAGTACCATGGGGTATAGATCGGGTCCACTGGAGCCTGACACTGTGCTGGCTCCTCCCCTCTATGCCCCTCTTACCAAACTAATTTTAGGGAAAAAATTGCCAAAGTACCCGGGTGCATTTCTCTGGAGCTTCAGAGAGTTTCCTTTATTTATTTTTTATTTTAGTTAATTATTTTCAGGTAGCCCTGGTTGGCAACCAGGGCTACCTGCTTCGTGGGACTTAGAGGGGGGACCGAACCAACCTCCTGAGGATTAATGGTTCGTAATCCCAGCTGACCAGACACTGAGCTCCTGAGCTGCTGATCACACACATCGTTAGTATGTGTGCTCACGTTGGCAGCTTGCCGCCACCCTCTAACAGATGCCGAAGTTCAAGGTGCGATGTGTTACACCGGGGTTCCCTGGTGCAGTTTGTGGCAGGTCGCGCGGCGGTCACGGGCCACGAGCTGCGGTGCCCGCTGCAGACATAACTGGCTCTCCTCAGCAGTGCTTACTATCAGGAAAGGCTTTTTACTATGTATAACGGAGCCAGTATAAATAATTCAAATCACAGGCACCAAGCGCTAATGCAAGGGGTTGGGCTTCCCGGAGCGGGACTAGAGGTGGGAAGGCGCCATTTCCTGCTGCTGTGAATCAAGGCTGCATGTACGCTGCTCCTCCGGAGACCCATGCGGTTACAGACTTCTGTCCTGGTACCAGGGGGTCATATTAGGGGGGGACCTCTCCAGCGGCAGCGCTGCTGCACTTATATTCAATATACACTTACATTCACACATTGGGACTGTGTTTGTGTGCTGGTCTCCGTTTCCTCAGCGTCACTCCAGGGGCTTTTTAGGGTGGAGGCGTTTTCAGTGAGCTGCGCTGTATTTTCACTTACGTCAATATGTCTGTGGACATGGTTAGGCGTGCTGCTTGTAACTCTACCCCTTTATCAGCGGGGTCCCTCATGTGTGAACAATGCTCCTTATCTCCACAGGGGCGCAGTTCACAGGCACCTGACTGGTTAGACAATTTTAAATGCATGATTCAGAATGTCAATTCAGAATTAGCTGCAGCTAAAAAGGAGAGACAGGTGTTGAAGCAGTCTATTGATTCTATGGCCAAAGCAGCAGATACCAGAAAGTCTTCTCAGCCCCCTCTGTTGGTTTCCTATAAACGTTCACTGCCACAGGTGCTCCAGTCTGATTCTGGTTCGGATCAGCCCGATGTAGATGATGATGATATGGATGAGGACAGCTCTCTTTCCCCAGGGGTGGAGGCCCTCATTTTTGCTGTTAGAGAGGTTCTTCACATCCCAGATCAGGAGTCAGAACCAGATGAGAAGTTGTACTTTAATGTTAGACCAAATACCTCAGCAACTTTTCCTTTGTCTAAAGAATTAAACTCCCTGGCCAGGGAAGCATGGTTAAACCTGGATAAGAAATGTAAAACTCCTCAGAGGTTTATAACTACCTTTCCCCTCCTCGCTGAGGACAGGAAGGACTGGGAAAAAACCCCATTGGCCGATACGTCTGTGTCCAGACTGTCTAAGAAATTGGTACTGCCGGTACCAGGGGCTATATCCCTAAAAGAACCAGCTGACTGTAAAATTGAGACCACTCTCTAGGAAATATATACGGTGGCGGGTGTGGCACAGCGCCTCACAATAGTTTGTGGCTGGATGTCCAGGGCAATGGTAAAGTGGACCGATTCTGTTATTGATGGTTTAGACTCTCTGCCCCAGGATGAGGTCATTACTCTGCTACAACACATACAGGATGCTGCTAAGTTTATGAGCGAGGCTATTAAGGAATTGTGTAAGATAAATGGCAGCACTACTGCTATGGCTGTTTCGGCTCGCAGAGCTGTATGGTTACGTCAATGATCAGCAGACACTGATTCCAAAAAGGGTGCAGAAAATCTTCTCTTTACAGGTGATGCCTTGTTTGGGATGAATTAAATATATGGATCTCTCAGGCACCTGCTTGACGTTCTTACATAGGAGCCTCCTTACAGTCCTTTCGTATGGAGAGGATCAGAAGCAGGGGCCGGTGCGTCTCCACCACTCCGAGAGGATGTCGTGGTAAGTCCCATAAGCCTGCAGCTACTGCCTCTCTGGGCCAGACCACCAGATCCCCTGCCGCTAAGCCTTCCGCGTGACGGTTGGCCCCAGTAGCAAGGCGATTTTCAGGTAGGTGATCGCCTTCAACACTTCACCCATGTGTGTGCGAAGTCCTGCCAGGATCCTTGGGTGAGGGAACTCATTTCCCAAAGATACCAGCTGAAATTTCAAGCACTTCCTCCTCGCAGATTTTTTAAATCATGCTTACCAGTTTTGCCCGCAGCAAAAGTTATCTTGCAAGAGGCCATTCAATAACTTTTGCAGACAGGGGTGGTGGTTCCTGTACCTCCTCTGTTACACAACAGGGGTTTTTACTCCAGTCTTTTTGTCATTCCAAAACCAGACAGTTCAGTGCGACCCATCTTAAACCTGAAGTCTCTAAACCTGTATCTGCGGGTGTTCAAATTCAAGATGGAATCCCTGCGAGCAGTGGTGTCCGGTCTGGAAGAGGGGGAATTCCTGGTATCCCTAGATGTCAAGGATGCTTACCTACACATTCCCATGCGGCCCCATCATCAGGCTTACCTCAGGTTCGCCATATTGGACGACCATTTCCAGTTTCAGGCCTTGCCCTTTGGCCTGTCCACAGCTCCGAGGGTATTCACCAAAGTCATGGCGGAGATGATGCTGCTTGTCAACATAGTCCCCTACTTGGACGATCTCCTGATAAAGGCTATGTCCAGGGAGCATCTATTGCACAGCGTCGATCTGACGAATCGCCTGCTTACAGATCATGGGTGGATCCTAAACTTCCAGAAATCTCCCCTGGAACCGACCCAACGTCTTCAGTTCCTGGGAATGATATTGGATACAGTGTCTCAAAAGGTGTTTCTCCCGATGGACAAGGCTTTGGCTATCCAGGCTATGGTCCGCTCAGTGCTCCATCCTCACAAGGTGTCAGTTCATCTTTGCATACGCTTGCTGGGCAGGATGGTTGTGGCTTATGAGGCAATCCAATATGGCAGATTTCATGCCCGGCCATTTCAGCTGGATCTGCTGGACAAATGGTCGGGATCTCACCTTCACATGCATCAGGAAGTGACCTTATCTCCGAAAGCCCGGATTTCTCTATTATGGTGGCTGCAAGTTCCTCACCTGATCGAAGGCAGGAATTTCAATATCCACTCGTGGATTCTACTCACAACGAATGCCAGCCTCCGGGGTTGGGGGGCTGTGACCGAAGGGGCCCCAGTTCCAGGCGATATGGTCAGTTCAGGAATCGGCTCTACCGATAAACATCCTGGAACTCAGGGCAATTTACAATGCTCTTCTGCAAGCTTCCCATCTCCTGAAGGATCGGCTGATCCAGGTTCAATCGGACAACACCACAGCGGTGGCGTACATAAACCGACAAGGAGGAACAAGAAGCAGAGCGGTGATGCGAGAAGTGTCAAAAATCCTCCTCTGGGCGGAGGCTAACGTAAGGGCCATCTCAGCCATATTCATTCCAGGAGTGGACAACTGGGAAGCGGACTTCCTCAGCAGACACAACCTCCATCCGGGGGAATGGGGCCTACATCCCCAGGTGTTTCAACAGCTGATTCACCGGTGGGGCTGTCCGCATATAGATCTGATGGCTTCTCGTCTCAACAAGAAGCTATGCTGTTACTGTTTCAGAATGAGGAATCCGCAGGCTGTAGCAGTGGACGCGCTGACGACACCGTGGACGTTCCAGTTTGTGTACCTGTTCCCTCCTCTACCGCTAATCCCAAGGGTTCGAAAAAGACTAAGAAGGGAAAGTGCTCAAGCAATTCTAATTGCCCTGGATTGGCCTCGACGTGCGTAGTACTCGGACCTCCTAACCATGGCTCTGGAGGATCCCTGGCCTCTACCGCTCCAAAAGGATCTTCTTCAACAAGGTCCGTTTGTCTATCCAGACTTACTGCGGCTATGTTTGATGGCTTAGGCAAGAAAGGGTCTTCCCTCCCAGGTTATTTCCACCATGGTCCAAGCCAGGAAGATGGTGACGTCAAAACATTATCATCGTATCTGGAAGAAGTATGTTTCCTGTTCTGAAAGTAGAAAGGTGTCTCCCATGGAATTTAGAATTGGTCGTTTTCTACTTTTCCTCCAAGCAGGAGTGGATACGGGCCTATGTTTAGGCTCCATCAGAGTCCAGATTTTGGCGCTCTCTATTTTCTCCCAGAAACAACTTGCCATGTTGCCGGAAGTACAAACTTTTCTAAAAGGGTTTTTTCATATGCAACCGCCCTTTGTACCTTCCACGGCTCTGTGGAATCTCAATGTGGTTTTGTCTTTTCTTCAATTGGACTGGTTTGAACCCTTACATAAGGCAGAGTTAAAATTTCTCACCTGGAAAACGGTGATGTTATTGGCATTGGCGTCTGCAAGATGTGTCTCTGAATTGGGTGCCTTATCCTGTAAGAGCCCTTATTTGATTTTTCATGAAGACAGGGTGGAACTCGGAACCCGTCCTCAGTTTTTACCAAAGGTGGTTTCAGCTTTTCATGTCAATCAATCCATTGTGGTTCGGGTGTTGTCTGGTGATTCCATTGGACCAGAGTCCTTAGATGTAGTGAGGGCTCTGAAGATTTTTGTAAAGAGGATGGCTCGTCATCGGAAATCTGATTCGGTGTTTGTCCTTTATGATGCCACCAAGATTGGTCGTCCGGCTTCCAAGCAATCCATTGCTCGTTGGCTCAGGTTGACCATTCAACAGGCCTATACTTCATTAGCTTGCCTTTGCAGACGTCTAATCAGGCCCATTCAGCGAGGTCTGTGGGCTCTTCCTGGGCGGCTGCCCGTGGTGTCTCGGCCTTACAGTTGTGCTGAGCTGCTACTTGGTCTGGTTCAAACACTTTTGTGAAATTTTATCGGTTCGACACCTTGGCCAAGGAGGACGTTCAGTTTGGTCAAGCGGCGTTACAGGGGTCTCAGCACTCTCCCACCCATTTGGGAGCTTTGGGACTTCCTCATGGTGCTAAAGTACAGAACCCCAGTATCCACTAGGACGATACAGAAAACAGGAGTTTGATACCTACCGGTAATTCCTTTTCTTGTACTCAGTGCTTCGATTCTTGCTTACCTGAGTAAGTATTTGGTTGGCCGCGGTTGCAGTCATGTTATGTTGTTGGGATAGCTGTGCTGTCCTGGTTTGGTTGGTGTTGCTAGCCTGTGTTCTGATCAAAGCCCTCCTTTTGGTTATGGTTGTGTGTTGGCTTGTTGCCTCACCGCTGTTGTCTTTATTCCTTCTCTCATGGTATGTCCGTCTCCTCGGGAACAGTTTTCCTAGACTGAGTCTGGTAGGAGGGGCATAGAGGGAGGAGCCAGCACACATACACACACTAAAGGTTTTAAAGTGCCCGGCTCCAGTGGACCCAATCTATACCCCATGGGACTAAAGTACAGAACCCCAGTATCCACTACAGACTATGAGAAAAGGAATATCCAGTAGGTATCAAATTCCTAATTTCTGTGCATGCGTGTACCACCGATGGTTAAAACCATCGATAGTACATTATCACAATTTGACACCATCAATCATACCCCCCAACTTTTGAATGTTGCCCCCTGGGACTTTGCGTGTGCTGCAGGCACTTGTGTGTTCAAAAGGGGTTGGGACATTGGGCTCATGAGGGTCATGCCCCATGGTGGATGACGTTCTGGGGTCATGACACAAGGTCATGCTCCCGTTTCTCATCATGCAGGGTCTCAGTGGTCCCAGTGCTCCGGGAACTGCCGGCTAGCCCCCAGCCTTTTCCTGCACTGTGTGGATGATGCGCGCCGTCCATTCACCGTCGTTCTGCTATGCAGAGCAGCGGTGATAGAGTGGTACCCTGCCTTATAATGGTAAAAATTATTGATTGAGACATGTATTGGGCAAATTGGTCACAGCTTTATTTTTCCAATGACATGGTTGCAGGAAGCTGTGGGCAAGGCTGTCATAAATTCTCGAGTACCTAAAGCATGGCTCTGCCTACCGTGTAGGTAATTTTCCAAGCTTGTAAAGGCAGGGTGAGGTTCATGTACTAGGCACCTGAGCAGACCATGTAGGCACTGTCATTCATCTCCCAGCTCCTAGTGACTACCACACTTTTCATGTACTTGGACTCCTCCGTCCATGGCTGTTAAAGCTGGAGCCACGGGGTTAATTTCCTAAATATCGATTTTCGGACTATGTTTGATCAATTTTTGATCAATTTTGTGTTTAAAACACACATTTACCAATTAAACAGATCATTTTTGACATTGTTTAAAAAAAAATAGCAAAAATCATCTGTTAGTAAATGTGGAATTTACACCCTGAAATATAAAATCTATTAAATATCGCTCAAACATTGGCCAGTAAATATACCCCTAAATCCCACATTTACTAAGAGATGTTTTTTGACCAATTTTTTTTAAAGAATGACAAAAATGATCTGTTAGTAAATGTGTGATTTAAACCCTGAAACACAAAACCGATAAAAAAAATCGACCAAACATTGACCAAATATCAATCAAAATCGACCATTTTTAGTAAATATACCCCAAGTATGCGGCCGTAATCCCAGGGTGATTACACAAGACATTGCTGGCCCCTCCCAATTACCATGCCATATGCACCGCTTTCCTCCACCACACAAGATCCTAGGAAGCCCCTGAGGACCAAAGCCCCCACCTTTAGGGACCATGTTATGCTACCCTTTAAGCGCTTAGTGCACTGCTTTACTGAATAAGTCTACAGTAGTGCGCCCTGTTGCTGCTTTTATATATGCCTGTCTAGTAAATGCTAATGTACATTTGCCCAGTCATGCTGCAGCTAGCAGCCGTAAACTGACTGATGGTTGCATTCACCACCTTCTGATTGTGCTGGTGCTCACCTACTATAATACTTCCTGCTTCGCCTCATTACCTAGGCGAAGCAGGAAGGGATATCGACAAGATGTACTAACATCTTGTCTGCCAAAGAGGGGGAGCTTGTCCCCCTGAGCTCCATGAGCTCAGAGCTGACGTGCTGTTTCTCCTTCCCGGCCGGCTCCTCTGGGCATCGCAACCTGCAGCCGAGCTGACCGTTCATACATTGCCCGGGAATATCAGCCTGCTATATTTTTTATAGCAGCGCCAATATGGACAGGGGCGCACAGTTGTTGTGCCCACAACGCAGCCTTCTTACATGGGGGAGAAGCGGTATAGCGCACAGATATAACATGTACAGAGAGAATTATTTTGAAAACACCCCTCCCAAATCTAACTCTCTCTGCACCTGTTATATCTGCCCCCCCCCCCCCCTGCAGTGCACATGGTTTTGCCCATTAGTTTACAAATTTGCTGCTGCGATCAGATCTAAATTAGGCCCCTTGTACTAATGTTAAGGTGTGTCTATAGCAGCCTGTGGTGAACCCACATATATTTAATCTCTGACTATCCCACCTACTGTCTAGGTGACGGGAGTTATTTCATGTCTCCTAAGTGTGGAGATAGCCATTTTAAGAGCAAACTTTCTCAAGTTACTGCTGACAATTTATATAGCAGTGAATGTATGCCCAGGTTGGTATGCGGTTATGTGATCGGCGGTCAGGAGACCGCCAGTCACAATACTGATACCGGAATCCAGGCATCTGAAAGACCCGCTGGTCGGCATGCCGACCAACAGGGACTGCTCCCACTCGTGGGTGTCCACGACACCCATAGAGTTGGAACAGAACCTGACGAGCCTGCAAGGGTCTTTGTTGCGCTCGCCCCCTCGCCAGCCATGTCACAGCTGGGATCCCGCCATCGGTATTGTGATGGGCGGTTTCACACACATCCAACCCTTCAGGTGTTATTAAAATACAATTTTGTAGCAGCGCTTGTTGATGAATAGTCAATTGCACAATAACAATCTTTAAATATCTAAAAACAAGTTTAATTTAATAAATTGGGCTCACATAAAGTCTTATAGGACATGCATAAAAAGACCTCTTATAGAAGATATTCCAGCAACACATGTGCAGTAATCCTTTTTCTTTTAAAAAGCTGCAAGGTACAGTGAAACACGTTAGGCTATTACAGACCTCCTTGGAGATTATATCCAGCACCATCCGGACCAACCTCTTACAATTGGACACCTATTTGGAACATTAACAACACCTGTACCTTGGACTGTACCATTCATTGTCATAGCTATTGTGAGGACTCTGGACCAACTAAACCCAGCGCAATTTTTCCTCCAGTGACTCAGGTACACAAGTCCTTGAAAGCATTTAACAAAACCGGGAGTTTGCATTATGGCGGACAAGGAGGTACTATAAAAGGAACGGATTACTGCACGTGTTGCTGGAATATCCTATATAAGAGGTATTTTTATGCATGTCCTATAAGATTTTATGTGAGCCCAATTTATAAAATTAAACTTGTTTTTAGATATTTAAAGACTGTTATTGTGCAATTGACTAATCATCAACAAGCGCTGCTACAAAATTGTATTTTTGTTTCTGTTTGTAAGGGACTAACTATCCCTATATTAGCAGCTGTTTTATTGACGAAGCAGGTCGTGACATTAGCGTCGGATTATATACCATAGTATATTCCAAATTTCTCCAGGTGTTACTGACTGGATGTGCTGTTATGATTTTGTTGCAGGAAAGGGATGAAGCTCTTGGTCTGGTACCCAATGTACCACATGTACATTGCACTGAGAATTTTGCCACTCTGATGAAAGGAACACTATATGATATAGCCCAGTGATCAGTATGTGTCTATTAGTAAAATACCTGTTGTGCTGGGACAACCCTTAGCTTGAAGGGTGCAGAGGCAAGAGTACACATGCTGACTGTATGACTAGCTTGCTGTAAGTGGCCTTTGTAGCTATACCTTTAACCTTTCTGACTACCCTATGAATAACTACATTTCCAGTTACTTTAGGTCAGGGGTGTAACCCGAGGTATAGATTCTTAATTTATTGAACATATATAGTGGTTGTAGAGATTATGGGTTTATCAGGGCATATTGCAAGTTATGTTCTTTTGAAGTTCTGTTATAATTCTGGCCACACAGATACAAAGGAGTTTAATCACACTCAGGAAGCCTGGGAGGGGGGTAGTTTGTGTAGTTTTATTAGTATGTACGTACATTCTGTTATGGTATCATGTGAGAAAGAAAATAAATTGCCTGGAGATTGGGAAACAAAAGGCCTTTGTCTATGGCTGCATATAGAGTACTAAACTGGCACCAAAAGACATCAGGGTTATTCAAACAGCTGCCTGACCAAAAGGCGTGACTGAACATAAGCAGGGATCAAAGGTATCACCATGTTCTATCTGTTTTTGACTAAAAATGTATATTTCTACCACAGCTAAGGGTTTCCAAAACCATAGAAATATACAAGCGCAGTCTTGTTTACAATTACTTTATAGCTTAAATGAAGGAGGTTAATGT
The DNA here is from genome assembly GCF_028390025.1 of Pseudophryne corroboree. Taxonomy (NCBI): domain Eukaryota; kingdom Metazoa; phylum Chordata; class Amphibia; order Anura; family Myobatrachidae; genus Pseudophryne; species Pseudophryne corroboree. Next base: position 239,774,192 of record NC_086445.1, on the reverse strand, counting down.
GAGCATATGTGACATATTTTATGTGAAAACTAGACAAGTTGAATTATGTACCATTTATTTGTATTTAGGATTAAAAGTTTTGTGGACCCTGGAGTATTATGCAGCTAGCAAATCATCAGGGACTGTGTCATGACATTACTATGGGCGTAGGGAACTGATAAAAGGTATGCAAGTATTTTGCTCTGTGTCAGACTTAGGGGATCAATTCTAAGTTGGAGCCTGTATCTGCATTTCTGTTGTTATTCTTTCCTTCCATCCCTTTGGCAACTGGCAATACCCCCTCTGATATCATTGGCCAAGTGCCTTCAGAGGTGTACCGCCAACCTTCACAGAGCTCCTATTACTGCATTCCGCCAATGGGCCCTTAATGCCCAAGTCCGACACTGGCAAACACTGCTATTGTATTACTACTTTAGAATATACAGTATACCCTTTAATATTTGCTTACAATAACTTTTGCACATTAAATGTACACAAAAAAAGCTGCTATTTTCCAATCTGTCTCTAATGACAAACAACATACGCAGTATATATTAAATAAGCAGCAAATACATTTTTTAGTTATTCAAACATTTATTGATGGAGGTTCCAAAGAAATTATCAGTTCATTTAAGTGAACAATGACAAATCCCTCTTTCCTGTGCTGTGCTAATTACCATAGTTGCAGATAAAATATACATATATGTCTATATGTATGCATATATATATGTGCATGTATATATTGTTATACACACTCATATATACATATGTATTTATATTTACATATTTATATAATGTATTCACAGGGAACAAAAGGTAATTATATTGATATGATCACTTCTGATATATATAATACCTTTTATTGCTTCCGAATTGTGCTTTAAGTAACATGTAAATATCTGTCGTGGTCAGTAGAGACCATTATCCAGTATGAATTCCTTTTATCTTTAATAAGTTAGGAATTTCTTTCCTTTTAAGTCTTTAAGTACTTTGACTTGAAATAAGGCAGTCGAAATGAATTCTAATGAGAACCCACAGGTTATTGAAAATACATATTTTTGGAACAAATGACCACACTACTGACAGTGAAATATTGCATAAATGAACTATACTTATATACATATTTAAATTTGTAAACATTGCATTTTATCTTGAAGTTAAATGATAACTATTTAGGTGAATTATTTAGCTATGTAGATAATTATGATAGTGTTATTGCATGCATGTTTCTCTGTGTTGAACGTATCAATATTTCATTATAAATACACATGTATATGTTTTTAGTCATATTTTCTCTTTTAATCCCTTTGTCACTGAAATATGGAACGTCCTTGAAAGCAGCGACCAGACAAAATCTGAAATAAATATTGTGCAAACTAACATGAATAAATGAAGATTCATTATAGTACGTTATTCCACAGCAAAGCAGTGAAAAAATACTAGGGTATTGTGATTGAGAATGCCTACATGCTTCGCAAATCTTTTTATAATTTGCAGACCCTGTAAGTCTGTTCCCTTGTGATTGCAATCAGTTCCCGTGTCACTAAAACATGCTGTGCATTGTTGTCCACAGTAGCCATATTTTCATACAGTTAGCAGCCTTGTCTCTAAATTAGTAGTCCTTTCTTGATGAAACCATTCTCTGGTAATATTTGTACTACCAGCCATGTACTTACTAAACCTGGGTACAGTGTACACACTAGACAACCAGCAATCTTTCCGATGATAGGGGCAATTTTACCTTTGCCCTGGACCATGCAAGATTGGCGGTACACACTATCTGATATAACGAACGATGGAACGACACCTTGTTCCATCCTTCATTACACTGCATGGCGCTGCAAACCATATTGGCAGATCTGCCTGCACTGCAGGCAGATCTAAATATGCGATGAACAACGCACGGAAGTGTCCAATAGTGTGTACACCAGGCATATCAAACTCGTGGCCCTCCAGCTGTTGTGAAACTACAAGTCCCAGCATGCTTTACAAGCATACTTTCTACCAATCAGCTGGTAAAGTATGCTGGGACTTGTAGTTTCACAACAGCTGGAGTGCCACAAGTTTGACATGCCTGGTGTACACTATAGACGTTATGGACGATTTGTCGCTTCGAATCGACTCAAAACAAATCGTCCAAACAATCGTCTGGTATGTACCGATCTTAAGAAGCAGCTTTCCAAAGCTACCGATCATCAACTGGTGCCACAAGCTTGATTTAGCATTTATGTATTTTGCCATTTCAAAATTTGCTGAAGCCCCTGAAATTTGATAGCTTTGAAAAACCACCCATCAGTAGATATAGCCCATACATTCCAGAAACACCTTATAGGCGAGTTGTCTGTCATCCTTACATTGTTTTTAATTTTCTTAGATACCTCGAAGACTGCCACTATGGTTTTGTGTGAGTGTGTGTGTGTGTGTGTGTGTGTGTGTGTGTGTGTGTGTGTATATATATATATATATATATATATATATTTATATTGGATCAGTATTGTTGAAACTGAATTTCAACAATAATGAAATTAAAACACCCCCCCCCCCCTCCCCATTGTTATATTGAGCATGCTGTTTTAATTTAAAAGTTCTTAGTTATAATTTAATAGGCCTGCCTCCACTAATCTCAGACTAATATTATTAGTAACAATTCTATCTGCTAGATGTAATCATGTAGCATGATGCTCTGTTATCAAGTTCTGAATTGAGTGTAAACAGGTTGATGATTATGTGCCAACTGTCCATTGTATATAATCATTTCTGCCCGTACTTAATTTAATGCATTTTTTTTGTTTAAAAGACTATTCTGCCTCCTATCCTCCTAGGATTAGTAGTTTTCAAAATCCAAACATGTTATTCAGGTAGCAATATACAACGTGTATTTGTATAAAAAATACCAATATTTGTACTACGATAATTCTATCAGATTTGTTCACCTACATCTTGCTTTACATCTTTCCAGTCTTGAGAAATTTCTACGTTATTTCAGATTGTTTGGGGATTTTCGTTCTAAAGGGGCACATCCATTTATACCCATGTAATGCTTGATGAACCTGCAATTATAGGTGTAGCTCTTCACACATTAAATTATTTTATACAGTATATGAATAACCATAGGCTTGATATGTTTGCTGAATAAATGAAAGTCTCCAATTAAATTAAGCAGCAGATCGTCAAGCATGAAAGGGGCTACACATATATTGTGTATATGCATAATATATACAGTATATATATATATATATATACAGTATATATTATTTTTTTGTATGTATCTGAATAAAATAATAACATGTTTAATGATCTTGATATAGGTGGTCATTCCGAGTTGTTCGCTCGTTGACGATTTTCGCTATGCTGCGATTTGTTGCTAAATGCGCATGCGCATGGTACGCAGCATGCATGCGCTTAGTTATTTAACTAAAAACTTAGCAGTTTTGCTGTTGATCCTGCGGCGCTTTTCAGTCGCACTGCTGATCGGTGAGTGATTGACAGGAAAGGGGCGTTTCTGGGTGGTAACTGAGCGTTTTCCGGGAGTGTGCTAAAAAACGCAGGCGTGTCAGGGAAAAATGCTGGAGTGTCTGGAGGAACAGGGGAGTGGCTGGCCGAACGCAGGGCGTGTTTGTGACGTCAAACCAGGAACTAAACGGAACGCGCTGATCGCAATCTAGGAGTAAGTCTGGAGCTACTCAGAAACTGCAAGAAAATATTTAGTAGCAATTCTGCTACTCTTTCGTTCGCTATTCTGCTAAGCTGAAATACACTCCCAGAGGGCGGCGGCCTAGCGTTTGCAATGCTGCTAAAAGCAGCTAGCGAGTGAACAACTCGGAATGACCACCATAGTGTGACAAGTCAATACTGCATGTGTCAGCGATTACAAAGTTTCAGTTATTCTGACCCAAAATTGCCCTTTATAATTGTTTTTTTTATTATTATTATTATTATTATTATTATTATTATTATTATTATTATTTTTATTATAGTCATGTTGGAACTAAAGCATTAACATGTAAGTAAACACTTTTTGGATATGCCAAATCCGATGAGTGCCAATATTTCTGCAAGACTCGCGTTCACTGACATGATCACCCTACCTTATACCTTTAAAACAGAAGTACCACTTTGTTTGTTTGTTTGTTTGTTTGTTTGTTTGTTTTAAATGCACTAAACATATATGTCACTTACATAGATGCAGGCACATGACTTGTGTGCTTAATCTGAAGATATATAAACAGACTAGAATTCTGGACTACAAAAGGTAATAAGTGATGTGAGCAGACCTAAACATTATCTAACTTAACAATAAATAAATATACCTAACTCAAAATTCAGTTTTAAAAGACACACCTACTACTTACCCCAATATTTAATTGTGTTTATAATCAAACCAAAAATTATTAAGCATATTAATCAAGTGTAGATAAACAATTAATTAGCTCCAAAAATTCTCTGCAAAGCTGATTTCTCTATGCCATTAGATTTTTTTTAATTTCTTAGCAGCATAGGAAAGACGCTTTAGAACAGACTTTGGGCTAGATTAATTAACCCACGTTTGTCAAAGCCGCCAATGATCGCTGGCTTTGACCAATGGCTTTTAAGCTACAACAGAAATAAATGCTCAATTGCTTTAAGTCAATCACCCAAAGCCGCTGATCATGGGCGGCTTTGACAAAACTTGTTAGTAAATCTAGTCCTTTATCTGGTAAAGAGAGATCTGAGGGGTCTGTGGAAACTGGGACAATCAACAAAACTTTCCCCGTCATATTATTTGCATTATGAAATCCGATAAAACAAAGATTGCTGCAAGCAATGGTCAATAAATGTGCCACATGAAATGCCCATACCAGCAATACAACTGCTTTTTTGCCAACTCCCTTGTTCTTAACCCCATTTGTCCCTAAAATAAAGGAAGAGGGGAGAAACAGTGGTAAGCCATGAGCAGCGCTAAATCCGGAAAGTACTAAAGATCTCAAATTACAGGGCAAACATTCCACACAGAGGGATATGAGTTATTGGGGAAACACCTTCACTGCTACAAGATTTCTACAGAATATTTTAAAGAAGCTCATTGTAAAATAAAAGGGTTTTTGGCCCATATTTTTTGTCCACCCTCTTTAAAAAAAAACACAAAAAGAAAACATTTCCTTAAAACCAGCAAAAGAAAAACGCATGAAGAGAATAATATGTCTGAGATGTACAGCAGCATCAGAGGCGCAGTTAGGAGGGAGCCTGGGAAGTTTGATGGGGACCTTCTCATTTGTCATTTAGATACCCATAGCTGGCAAATTAACAAAGCACTTAGGAACTGCGTTACCATCTGGTGTCCACCTGTGTTGGTTTCTCTGTCAGGGAGGATTATTCCCTTTGGTTCAAGCAGTAATGATCCTTTTGTGAAATATATGTGCTGCATGTTTTTGCCCCTGAGTTGTATGGCCCCTTCAAACGATCCCACTTCCTTTGCCTCCACCTCCACTTCGATGAGAAAGTCAAGCACATTAACCGTTCCTTCTTTGTCTACTTCAACACAATACCTACAGCGTGGTATGAAAAGAAACATCTTTCAAAATATAACCCGAACCCCCTCCCCCAACACACTTCCCATGACGGATATTATGCTAACTAGGCCCAAATTGTGTATGTGTGTGAATGCTTCTGTGTTGCTATATGACTGTGCAGAGGTTTTATTTATAGGGATTGTGTTTTCAACTCTATAGGCTCGCCCGTTGCTTCTTGCTGGCCTTCAGGCTCTGCAGGCCGTGCTCCTTTAAGGATTGAAAGTCTCTCGGACAGCCCTCTCATCCTTGGAAAGAGGATGAAATCATATATCAGACCTCCAAGTGCTCCACCAATGATGGGACCAACCCAGTAGACCTGCAGGTAAGAGGCATTTATTTGAATAAGGTTAAATCATCATCATCATCATTTACTGAGATATGCCCCTTTATCCAGCATAATTACCTATGTATTTCTACATTCTGTTATCGTTCAGTATTTCAGATGTTCTCCATAATGTATCTACAAGCCTGGACCTAACACTACTTTGTTTATTTTATTGGCTATTAGTCTAATATCTATTGCATTAATAGAGTGATGTATATTAATATGGTGGTACCCCACTGGGACCTGAGGTGTTCATAAGAAGACAGTGAAAAGTTGCCGACGCACCCATAGCAGAGAGGTTGGGATCTCCAGAGCAGAATCACCTAGATACTATTGCGCAAGAGTTAAAATATGTTGTTCCTGTGGAACCTTGTGTTGCAGCCAAGAAGACCATAATGCCTGTTCTAGCAAAGTATGGGGTTCCAGAGGATGAATCTGCTGTTATAAATTGAAGTGACCTGTCCTTAATTCTGAAAAGAGCATCAAGACCCTCAGGAAAGAGGAACAAAGGTATTTCTATCCATTAGATATAGAGAGTAGAGCAAATTCATTGTAAGAAATACAGTATTTGCTGGCGTATAAGACTACTTTTTTGCCCTGAAAAACATGCCTCCAAGTGGGGGGGTCGTCTTATACGCCGGGTGCACTTCAGTTGGGATAGACATAGCTGCCATAGTGGCCTTCCGATACTCGCCCGGTGCCCATAGTGGCCTCCCGATGCCCGCCCACCTCATTCTACTCACCATCCAGTATCGCGCGATATCCAGTGCGGCCGCGGCGGGTCACTAGTGCCAATTACAGGGAGATGCAGGGACTGGCCGGAGGCGCTGCAGTTGCGTTGTGGCCGTACAATGGTGACAATGACAGGTACTGTAATGGCACTAATACTAATACTAATGGCACTCATGTGAAACCGGTAACACTAAATGCACACAGGGGTATACTTTTATACATTTTACAACTTTCTCCTCGCCCCCTCCCCACTTCTTATGCATACCTTGATAAATACTCCCTATCCAAATCTCTTATCAGGTCATAATATACAGTATGTCACAAATCTGATGTTCTTTTACGTTTTATTTGGTGTGTGGAAGGGGGTAGTCTTATATGGCGAGTATATAACAAACTCTATATTTTGAGTGGAAATGTTGGGGGTCGTCTTATACGCCCAGTCGTCTTATACGCCGGCAAATACGGTATGTATTCTATGTATGCACAAAAAATGTATCACACATAACTGTTTCATGTAAATAGTTCATGAAAACAAATAATTGAATGTTTAATACTGTACTACTAAATATTACATGATGTGTGAGGATATGCATGATTCTAGCAGGGGAGTATTCGATACCCCCATAACAAGTCATCACTGTGTGTTGTGGCTCCCCGGGCTTAGATAGGGGCACTGAGGGGCTTCATGACTTGTGTGCTGGCATGAGGATGGGAATGCCTGACCCGCTGAGCTATCTCATGCAGTTTTATTCAAGCCCTTGCTGGGGGAGCACTGGACTGAATAGTTGACTGGTATAGCACTGCGTACCGGGACTGTTGAAACATTCAGCTCCTGGACAGCGGCTGTCAGTCTTTCTCAGTGCCTGGGTTCTGGAGTCCACCCTCAGCGATTGACAGGCTGCATCTGGGCTCTCTTCCTCCTCCCAGCCCACAAGACCTGAAGCCCCTCAGTGCCCGTCTCTAAGCCCAGGTGGCCATAACACACAGTGATGCTTAGCCCACTTATGAAGTTATCACAATACTTGTGTTCTATAATGTGAGATGTCTTCATTCTCAGTGTCCTTGTTATTAATAAAGATGCTTTGTTAGCAAAATAAAATTCAGCATTTCTAAATTATCTTTAGTTAAATTTCACCCTAAACATGTGTTAAACCTGTTTAATTTTTGTATCAGATCTGATTCTTGGCAGCCTATATATTAATGCTATTTCCCTCATAAAAGCAAAAATGTCCTCATGTTTTAAGCATCCCTAAAATGTACCAAAAACTACTGGAGGCCTCTCCTGCATTCAGCTAAGTAAGGTAGTATACGCTGGTAAGGCAGAATCGTCAGCTGGAGTTAGCCTGTGTAGTCTATTGGCCATAATATCAATGGAAAAAGATCTTCCATTCCCTCTCTGGCAGCTGTTCTGTGCCCACATGCCCAGCACAAACCTTTAATGGGGAATGAGCTTTTAATGGGAAAATGTCATTGCCCCTTCAGCCACTTATTGGTCGCGCTGCCCAGCTTGACTTCAGTGATAAGGAGTAATTTCTTTCCCCACTTCTACTCAATCCCAAATTTTAGTCATTTTTCCATATAAATAATTATTGCCCAATATCTGTCCCATCTGATTTTTCCAGTACCGACATTTATTTATGAAAATTGATAGACAAAGGTATTGTAATACATAATTAATATTTTTCTTAATGTTACTAGTAACAATGTCAGAATCTGTATGATTGTTATGAATTACAGGAACTTTTCTGGACCAGTTTTTAGAACTATCCACTAATGCTGCTGTCACTTTTATCTGTTTTTCTCTTTATTCATCCAATGTTGTTCTTCTCTCTTTGATGACATATACTGTATGCAGAGCATAGTTTTATTTTGCAACATTCCCCAATCAGGTATTACATGTCATTTTAGAAATGTCCAAATTCACATATGAAATAAAACTCACTCTATCTTATTAATATATTTATCTTTCTGCAGCAGGGTACACTGTGTTCCACAGGGAAAACATCGGGTGTAGAGTGGATCTTGATCCAGAGGCACCAACAGGCTAAAGCTTTAGGCTGTCCCAGGATGCACTGGGGCCTCCTCTGTAACCCCGCCTCCAGGCACGGTGAGCTCAGTTTTTCAGTTGGTGCTGCAGCAGCAGGTCACCGTAACAGGAGGCCTGCACTGGGCAGCCCTGAAAAAGCTTTTTCTGACACAAAATTTCTTCAAAATTGGGCTGTCAGCGCTGTATGTCATGGTGACACTTCAGCACTGCAGCTCGATCACCTCCCAAGTGGCGTTGCATACTCCTGCAACCTGTTCCTGGGTACTTGCGGCAGAGACTCTCCGGCTTTAGGCACACGGTCGCAGACGCTCTCCTGGTTCGCGTGGCTGCTACTGGGAGGAGGTAAGAGTGTCCCCCAGCCGTACCCGCTATTAAATCGCGTTCTGATTGCATGTCTAGGAAAACGGACTGCGACACTGGCGTAAACACTGTCACCAAGCAGGAACCCCACTATATCCATGAGGGCATAGAAGTACAGGTCGGGTGTACTAACACCCCTGTTAATAAGGCTCCATAGTACCGGCGCTGAGGCCCAGCATAGGGGAGTTGGTGCTTGACCTGTAGCCCCTCCCCGGCCCAGGGCAACATCTACTGCAGATTTTCCTGCCGTGGAGCTTCCTCACACTCTCCCTCACTCCGTGACTGAGACGCTGGGCGCCATCTTAGGTATAGCTGCAGCTGGTCTACGGGACTGTAGGGCAAGGTCTCCCCTGTAAAGCCACCTGTATACAGCGCTGTGACTTTACAAACACTTGAGTATTCTACATGTCTGTATACAGACAGCGTTAGTTAAGAAAAAGTGTACCGATTACAGAATATATTGTACGAGTATTCTGATATATATACCTCCTGTCTAGGACCGCGCTGTATATATATATATATATATATATATATATATATATAGCAAACGTGTAACCGGCACTCACACTTCAGTAATCATCCTGCCGAGGTGCACATTGGTGAGAAACACAATATCATCCAGTAATACGGCACTCTGCGGACTCATTCATCCAGGTAAATGATTCAAATAGTCTTGCTTATCTTTAGCAAAAGATAAGCAAGACTATTTGAATCATTTACCTGGATGAATGAGTCCGCAGAGTGCCGTATTACTGGATGATAGATAGATATATATATATATATATATATATATATACATATATTAGTTCAGTGCAGTTTTATTGTAATATAATAATTATCTGCACTGCTAATGTGACTGTGTGTGGGCCTATATCTGCTGTGAGGTTTCACTTTCAGTGTTTCCCAGAGATCTATCACTATATTCTGTACCCTAAGGGACTAGGTGCGTCAGGGTCGTTTATATAGTGCGTCACAGTATTTACCTATTACGTGTATTCTACTGTGTACTGGGGACTCAGTCACATACAAACGGATTTATTCGTAGGTATTATACTCTGTCTGGCTTCATCGTACTAAACCGCTTTCTGTTGCATTTGTGTACAATGTCTAACAGAAAGGGCAGTAAGTCTGTGGACGCTCCTGCATAATGCAGAGCATGCGCAAAGGATTTACCAGAGGGGGAAGCTGTGTATGATGGTCTGTGTACTATGTGCCATACACCCCCTAGTTAGTCCGTGGCTGCTGCAGCCAATCAAGAGCCAACCTGGGCCGCGTTCTCAAACCTACTGGGTACTCTAGTGGAACGCCTATCGCCCCCTATGGGACCACCTGTACCATTACAGCCTCAAATAGTCCCTATGGTTAATCCGCCTTGGGCAGACAACCTGTCTAACCAGTTGCAGCAGTTGACTCATTCCTTGGTCAAACAAAAATCTACCCCAGGTCAATTCCGTGTCTCTGGGTCCTCTAAGCGGGCTGCTTCCTCCTCACAATCCACAAATCTCTCAGATGTTTCATCTGAAGAGGAGGGGGAATAGACTGTCCTGTCAGATACTGACTCAAGTATTTCTGATGAGGATTCTACATTGCATGTTGATGTCCCTGCTCTAGTGGTTGCTACTAAGCAAATCCAACAAATCACTGATGATGAGAATTCCACTACTGTCACCAAGAAAACTGACATGTTTAAACGGCAGAAAGTGGCTAAAAATCTATTACCCCATTCTGACCATTTGGTAGACATCAGGCAGGAACCCTTGTCTAATCCAGGGAAGAAATTCCCACTCTCCAAATGGGCCTTAGCTCGCTATCCTCTCCCAGCAGAGTATTGTAACAAGTGGGAAAATTCACCGCGGGTGGATTCTCATGTCACCCGCCTAGTGGTGTCATACACTCTGCTTGTCACCACTGTCACTTCACTGAAAGAACCGACAGATAAGCGGGTGGAGGGATGCCTGAAATCTATTTACTCCCTCACAGGTGCTGTACATAGACCCGCTCTTTCTGCCTCCTGGGCTGCTAAATGTATTGAAGCATGGGTTCAGGCATTAGAGGGAGAGCTGCCCAAGGATATATCTGACAATGCCAGACAATGCCTGTCTCACATCACCACCACCTCTTGTTATATTCAAGAGGCGTCCTCTGAGGCAGGTGTGTTGGCGGCCAAGGCTTCGACAACGTCTGTCCTGGCCCGCCGCATTCTGTGGTTGAGGTCATGGAAGGTGGACCTGGACTCCAAAAAGACCTTGGAGGTACTCCCTTTTAAGGGAGACATCTTGTTTGGGGAAGACCTAAATAAAATTGTGTCTGAACTGGCGGCTACTAAGACTGCCTTTCTCCCAAACACTAATCCTTCTGCACAGAGGGCAAAAGGTACCACTTGTCGTTCCTTTTGACCTCAAGGGAAAGCAAAAGGTCAGGCATACCCAAGACAATCCGGTTCTGGTGTCCGAACTTCCGGTCGCGTGGACCGCGAACACCGGCTCTCAGCTTTACCCTAGGCTCAGCGTCCCCTCTTCTCAGCAGGCAAATCAGGACTTCACATATCCTTACTGCCCACCAATGAATGGAGGTACAAATGGGTGGATTGCACACCCAGTAAGGTAAACCGCAAATATTTACTGGGGAGGATTTCCGCCCAGGTTAGCGCTGTAACTCCAACAATCGCTCTATGCTGCCCATTAATTAATGGGAGTATTGGAGTGGATTTTGTATATTATTGTTGTTACATATCTCCTTACTTTACCTATATTTACCGTATTTAAGAAAATTGACCCATTCCTATGACCTTGTGCTTAGGGGACAAACATAATCTATTTATAGAATAATTTAACATTTTGTGTCATACATCACTCTGCATACTGTACTGAACTGAATTCAAAATACTGCACTGAATTATCTCTGTTTTATTATAGTTTTACATAAGTCACATATCATTCTGCATATCGCGCTGAATTGTACTTTGAATATTACACCGATTTGTTTCTGTCCCATTATAACTATAATTATTAGCAAAAGTTCAAATATCTATCATTATTCTACATACTACACTGAATTGTAAATGAATATCGCACTGAATCGCCTTTTTCTGAGTCTGTACATAATCCCCAGGGATACCACGCTCTTTCTATTTAATTCTTGTGTTCTCCATTTTTCTAGGGTGCTCTCTTATCCCATAATCATCAGTGGCATTCTGCAATGCTTATGGTAACAGAACGCCACCACATCTAGGGACAGCAGAAGCACCCCTCCACCCTATATTTCCAAGCCATTGTCTGTTTTTTGCTACTCTCTCATTCTGTCATTCGATGTTTAAAACAGATGATCGAACAGTAGAAGTGCTAAGAAACAATGTCCCTGGCTCTTGTTTTTCATAAATTCAGTGTACATATATATTGAGAATTATATATCACGGCGCACGCCACTCAGTAACATTTTCTATTTAGTGCATTTATCAGTATACTAAAAGATATTCAGGCACCCGTTAGTATAAATTCATAATTCTAACATATGAATCACACGATTGTCTGTATGTTTGGATTGATTGCACATGTGGGAATTAATTTACCTACGGTCAGACCGCACTGAGTATGCGCAATCTCGTCTCATCTTGGAAGCTATACACTGCAGGGCCTGGTCAGTACCTGGATGGGCGACCACCAGAGAATACTAGGTACCGTAGGTATTTTATTCTCCCACATTGGTGATTCATTCTTTTATACCAAATCATGATTCCTTGACACACAAGCTGAGCCTAAGAGAGCCACTCATTCCCACAAATATATTTCCTGGATAGGAAAATAAAGGAATTTTTGTGACAACATAGGGAACACAATATTTTTGCTCAGTCATTCAATCTTTTTTCGCCTAGAAATGATAGCATTTGTGCATTTATTTGATATACACCAAATACCTTCCTCCCTTCTTCCCCCCTTTTTTTAGTATATCCTAATAAAAGTTAAATTTTAACATATTCATATTTTCAATCTTATAAGTGTGCCCTTGAAAAGGCATATAGTCACTTTTGTCTTTTTCTTTCTCAAAAAGACCGTACCTTTTTCATACCTGAGACAATCTCATGCTTCCAAAACCACTAAGCCCCAAGCAAAGCAGTTCTGGGCAGCTTGTCAGCCTGCTTCTAAACAAGCCAAGCCTGCCACATGACGGGGTGGGCCTCCCACTGGGGGACCCCAGGGTGCGAGGCCGACTTCTGCAGTTCACCCAGGTCTGGTTAAAGACCACTTCAGACGCATGGGTGCGAGAAGTTGTCTCTCACGGGTATGCAGTTTCTTTCAAGAGACGTCCCCTTCGCCAGCTTTGCACCACGGTCATCCCTTCAGATCCACTAAAGGCGCAAACTTTGCAGCAGGTTGTGAGTTCCATCCTGGATACAGGAGTGGTAGTGCCGGTACCTTTGTCCCAAAGGGGCATTGGTTACTACTCAACCCTCTTTCTAGTCCCAAAACCCAATGGGTCATTCCTGCCTATACTCAACCTCAAATCACTAAACAAGTTTGTGAGAGTGGCCAAGTTCCGTATGGAGATGCTGCGCTCAATTGTGCTGGCGATGAAACCCGGAGACTATATGGTATCCGTGGATATTCAGGATGCGTACCTGCATATACCTATTGCCAAGTCACATGAGCAGTATCTGCGGTTTGCTATTGGCAACCTACACTTTCAGTTCCAGGCTCTGCCATTTGGACTGGACTGGCTACGGCTCCTCGGATCTTCACCAAGGTTATGGCCGTAATGACGGCACATCTCCGTCGCCAGGGAGTCAGGATCCTGCCATATTTGGATGACTTGCTGATCCGGGCAAACTCCCACAATTAAATCCTCAGTCATCTACAACTGACGGTAAACTTCCTACAAGTCCACGGGTGGATCATCAATTGGAAGAAATCCTCGCTGGTCCCAGCTCAGAGCATTGTACACCTGGGGGCACTTCTGGACACACACAGTCAACATCTGTTCCTGTCTCCGGAAAAAGTCCTGAAGCTTCAGGACAGGATAAGATGCTTCCTCTGTCGCCCCAGAGTGTTGATACACTCGGCGATGCAAGTACTTGGCCTGATGGTGTTGGCATTCTACATGGTAGAGTACGCACAATTTAATTCCCACCCTCTGCAGAGGTTAATCCTTTTCCAAGTGGGATGGCCTACCTCATTGAATCAGATCTCACATGATTACCTTGACTCCGGAGGTTCATCAATTGCTGACTTGGTGGCTCCAGGACCATTGAGCAGGGGCTGTCCCTTCTGGATCCACGACTGGGTCCTGCTGACGACGGATGCCAGTCTGCGGGGATGGGGTGCTGTGTTGGAGCAACACTCTTTCCAGGGTTGTTGGACCAAGGAGGAGTCCCTCCTCCCGATAAACATTCTGGAACTGCGGGAGTGTTTAATGCGTTTACTCTCGCCGTCCCTCTGGTACAGAACAGGCCTGTTCAAGTACGGTCAGACAACGCCACCACGGTGGCATATATCAACCATCAAGGCGGCACTCGAAGCCGCATGGCAATGATAGAAGTGTCAAAAAATCCTTCAATGGGCAGAACGCCATCTGCCAGCAATATCGGCAGTGTTCATTCCGGGGGTCCTAAACTGGGAAGCGGACTTCCTCAGTCATCAGGACGTACACGCCGGAGAGTGGAGTTTTCATCCAGAAGTCTTTCAACTCCTAGTGGACATGTGGGGCCTACCAGATGTAGACCTGATGGCATCGCGACACAATCACAAAGTTCTGGTCTTTGGATCAAGGGCCAAGGATCCTCAAGCAGCGTTTGTGGACACACTAGCCATTCCATGGAACTTTCGGCTGCCTTATGTGTTCCCTCCAGTGTCATTCCTACCCAGGGTCCTGCGGAAGTTCAAGCAAGAAGGAGGATTACTACTTCTAGTCGCTCCGGCGTGGCCCAGACGACCTTGGTTCTCAGACCTGCAGAGTCTATCGACAGAGCGTCCTCTTCTACTTCCTCAACAACCAGACGTCCTCGTACAGGGCCCTTGTCTCTATCTAGACTTGGCCAGACTGGCTTTGACGGCGTGGCTCTTGAAGCATCACTCCTGGGAGACAAAGGATTCTCTGAGGCGATCATCCAAACTATGTTGAAAGTCCGTAAGCCGACGTCTGCTCGGATCTTTTATAGAGTCTGGAATTCTTACTTCACCTGGTGTGCTGATAAGAACTATGATGTGTACAGATTCAAAACATCCAGAATCCTGGCCTTCCTGCAACAAGAAAAGAACAGACGGCTGCGCTGAATGTCAGGAAAAGTGTGTATATATAAAGAGAGCCAACGTATAAGAATTGCAATGTTTATTAATAAAAATTATAAAGAATAATTATAAAACATGTATACCGGTAATGTATGTAATCATTGAAAGGATAAAACACACTACAATTGTCTCATAATGTCTGTAATAGCTTATAGTTGATACTAAAGTAGCAGACGTGTTATAGATGGTAAAAGTCCGTGATCCACAGAATAACGTTAATTTCTGCTGTACAGACAGATGGTGAACAAGGTGCACAGGTATTTTCCCAATTATAGATGTATATCACTGAATTGAAGCAGATCTCAATACCTCTCCGGTGGGCTGGTCAAAGCCGAGCGTCCTCGGCATATGAGTCCTGCAGTGCCCACATAAGCTGTGCAGCGGAAGGGAGAAAGCCGTCTGTGGCGGCGTGCGTGTTGATGCCGCTGGTGACGGGAGATAACGAAGGGAGGGTCCGATGTAGATAAAGGTCGAGATGCACCTTGTAATTACACCTGAGCAAGGTGTGTGTGAAGGCGGGTCCTGACGCGTTTCGTCACGCTCCACGTGACTTTTTCAAAGGCCTTTTACGGACTTTTACCATCTATAACACGTCTGCTACTTTAGTATCAACTATAAGCTATTACAGACATTATGAGACAATTGTAGTGTGTTTCATCCTTTCAATGATTACATACATTACCGGTATACATGTTTTATTATTATTCTTTATAATTTTTATTAATAAACATTGCAATTCTTATACGTTGGCTCTCTTTATATATACACACTTTTCCTGACATTCAGCGCAGCCGTCTGTTCTTTTCTTGTTTCTGTTTTAATACTACACATAGTATTCCGGCAAGCGCAGTCTCTCAGGAATCGTGGCTTTTACAAGTATATTTTAATTGGTGAAATTTATTTATAATTTAATTCAATGTTGAGGCGCTTTTTCCAGCAGCTTTTTTGGTCTTCCTGCAACAAGGCCTGGACTTAGGCCTTAGTCTGGCCTCCCTCAAGGTTCACATATCTGCCTTGTCGGTGTGGTTTCAGAGAAATATTGTGTCTATACCTGACGTTCACACATTCACTCAGGGTGTGTTATGGATTCAGCCTGCCTATGTCCCTCCTGGGGCTCCATGGGATCTGTCTGTTGTTCTGAATGCCCTGCAAGAGTCTCCATTTAAACCTTTTGAGTCAGTGGACCATAAATGGCTCGCAGCCAAGGTCCTGTTTCTGCTAGCTATTGCCTCTGCTAGAAGGGTGTCGGACTTAGGCGCTTTGTCCTGTCATCCACCCTTTCTGATATTCCATTGTGACCGGGCAGTTCTGAGAACTCGCCCAGGTTACTTACCTAAGGTGGTGTCATCTTTTCACCTTAACCAAGAGATTGTGGTTCCGGCCTTTATATCTTCTGATTTGTCCCCCAAAGAACAGTCTTTGGATGTGGTAAGGACTCTCCGTATATATGTGGAGAGGACTGCCTCTATCAGGAGGTCAGATACCCTTTTTGTACTGTTTGGTTTCCACAAATGTGGCTGGCCTGCTAATAAGCAAACCTTGGCCAGATGGATTAGAATGGTGATTGCACAAGTTTATGCGCTGGCTGGGCTCCTCAGCTCCTGCTGCTATTAAAGCCCATTCTACTTGGTCTGTTGGACATTCTTGGGTGGCCCGTCGTAGCGCATCGGCAGAACAATTGTGCAAGATGGCTATGTGGTCCTCAGTGAACACGTTAATTAGGTTCTATGCCTTTGATACGTCGGCCTCCCAGGATGCATCATTTGGGCACCGGGTTTTCATACACGCTAAGGCGCGTCACCTCCCTTGAGGAACTGCTTTAGGACATCAACCAATGTTTTCCCTGTGGAACACAGTGTACCCTGCCACAGAAAAGGAGAGTTATGGTAGACTTACCATGGTTAATTCTCTTTCTGGGAGGTACCCTGGGTTCCACAGGGCGCCCACCCTGATGCACCTAACTTCTATGGGTTTGTATGGCATTAGCCGATCGTCCCTTCTCTTGTCGTGAGAACGTGGTTCTATGTGACTACCATCTGCCTTCTCTCTTACCTGCTCCTACATTGGACTGGTTAATGAAACTGAGCTCACAGTGCCTGGAGGCTGGGTTACAGAGCATCCTGGGACAGCCTAAAGCTTTAGCCTGTTTGTGCCTCTGAATCAAGATCCACTCTACAACCGATGTTTTCCCTGTGGAACCCAGTGTAACTCGCAGAAAGAAAGTTAACCATGGTCAGTCTACCATAACTCTCCTTTTCTACATAACTTGCCATTGTACCTAGTCGTCTCTACTTCAGTGATTATACTATATAGCAAAGGTAAACAACCTATGGCTCTCAAGCTTGAGTCAAAGGTTTCAACCAGTTGGTAGATCTAGCTGGAATTTGTACTTTGGTTCCACAACCGTTGGAGATCTACATGATACTTAAGTCTCTATGAGATCCTAGTAGAAGTCCATGTGGCACTTTGGGGGTAGATTATGGTACGATTCCCATTTTTACAGCTCCAACTCCTCTGTGCAAAGAGGAGATTTGTGTCATCGTCACACGAACCATAATGAGGCGATTCTCGTCATCAGGCCTTGCCTGTTGCACAATTAAGTCAATTGCATCCACGTGCAGGGAGACAATCCAACAGAGTAGGCCAGTATGGGTTGGTGTTGTCCTTTTATTATATGATCACAATGTAGTTTTAAAAGCTTAAGAGTAGCTCCCAGTAATTCCCTTTGTAAATGCTATACATCTATTTTTCATACTTCTGAGGATTAACTGTGATCAGTAGTAGCTTAATTCTTTTAACACAGAAAGAAAATAATTTTCTTACCCAGTGGTTGGTGAAGTTTCTGGTAAGCACTGCTGGGGCAAATGACCTTGCAGGGTTCATACTGGCTCCAGTATAATATAGCTAGAAAAACAAGAAGAGTTCATCTGTAAACACTACATATTGCCTATGCTTGTTTCAAATTACAACTAATAATGAGACACTGATTGGCTACAGAAGGGATATTTCTCATTGAGGAAAGTAGCAGTTTATTTCAAGTCCTAGGAGTGCCTCCTTTTTTCGTGATATATATATATATATATATATATATATATATATACAGTGTGTGGAGGGCGGCACTCATAGGACTTCCAACAGCAGAATAAAAGACTACTGAGTCGCTTTACATTGACCTGATGTGAAGCGACTCAGTAGTCTTTTATTCTGCTGTTGGAAGTCCAATGAGTGCCGCCCTCCACACACTGTATGTTTGGGGAATCGCTGACCTGGGATAGCACTAGGGCAAGTAATACTATAAACAGCATTTGAGTGCCTGCATTATTGGATGTATATATATATATATATATATATATATATACATATATATATATATATATACACATATATTTACCCAAGATTTTTCCTTTTTGTGTGTTGCTATAATAGTTAAATATAAATTATAAACATTATATGGAAACACAGGCAATAATGCAAAACACACACACACACACACACACACACACACACACACACACACACACACACACACACACATATATATATATATATACACAAACAGAAAGTTCAGCACTCACCAAAGCAAGCTCACTTATTTTCACAACATCAATAAATAAATGATGGGGGTTTAGTTAGTAAATTGGCCAATGCACGAAAGCCTGCAAACTGCTCGCCAAGGTACCCCACCCCATCTTCATGCAGGTCCTACACTATCACAGAGTCTAAAAAATTAAAACCTAACAACTGTATCACACATAATATAACTGCAAATATGCCCACTGTGGCCACAGTTAATATGAGTTAACCAAAGATTAACCCTACAAGCTTTGTTCATGCACCCCTATGCAAGCCCAATTATCTTAAACCTGAGTCAGCTGGTCTTTAGTAATTTATCAGCCAGTGTCAGGTGACTAGTGTACCTTTAAAAGCCATGGAGTATTTGGCAGATACACAGTAAACCAAGTGGGCATATTTGCAGTTATATTATGTGTGATACAGTTGTTAGGTTTTAATTTTTGAGACTCTGTGATAGTGTAGGACCTGCATGAAGATGGGGTACCTTGGCGAGCGGTTTGCAGGCTTCCGTGCATTGGCCAATTCACTAACTAAACCCCCATCATTTATTTATTGATGTTGTGAAAATAAGCTTGCTTTGGTGAGTGCTGAACTTTCTGTTTGTATATTTTTAAGTAGGTGGCCATGGGCTACATGCACCCCACTCTATGAGTGGTGAGTGCAGACACTGTGGTGAGTGCTGTGGTTTTATATTTGTTGGTATATATATATATATATATATATATAATTATTATTATTATTATTTTTTTTATTATTTCTTTTATCCAGCACAAAGTTATAATTGCTTTAACATGGGATTGGATATCGGTGGCATGCAAAGCCTATGTTAGAGTACGCTCATGTTAGACTGCGTTCATGAATCTTTTAAGACCTACAGAGAATAATTTTAGAACTATACAAATCTGCATTTAAACTACAATATCCAGTCAGACATGTGAACAATGTCTGTCTTGCACTAGACATACAGTATACAGGTTGAGTATCCAAATTTCAGAAATATAGAATATTTTGAAATCCAGAATTTTTTTAAGCACAACTGAGATAGTGACCCCTTTGCTTCCTGATGGTGCAGTGCACATAAACTTTATGTATTGTACAAAATGATTAAAACTATTATATAAAATGACCTTCAGGCTTTGTGTATAAGGTGTCAATGAAACATAAATGCATTTGCTGTTTAGACTTGGATCCCATCTCATTATGGTATGCATACATTCCAAACTATGGAAAAATCCGATATCAAAAATACTTATGGTCACAAGAATTTTATATATGGGACACTGATGCCGTATAATCTAAATGCTTAGATTAGTTAGTTAATAATAGGTTGACAGTAATAAGAGCGACAGTCAGACTACTAATGGTCAAATGCATTAGGTCGATATGGTCAAAAGGTCGACATGACAATAGTCGACACAGCATCGGGCCGACATGGGTTTTTTACAACGTTTTCTTCATACTTTTCCATCCATGTGGACTACAATTAGGAAAAGTAACCTTGTCTAAAGCAAGGAAAGCAAAACGAGTCATGCGGGGGGACGTGGTGCACTAACTGGTTGTCCCTGTGCTGTGATGGTGAAAACGACACAAAAAAAACATTTAAAAAAAAACCCCCATATCAACCTTTTCCTGGGTTAACCTTTTCCATGTCGACCTTTTATCCACGTCAACCTTTTTCCCCATGTTGACCTTGTGCACATCGACCTTTTTGGGTCGACCTAGACACTTTTGACCTTTTCCAGGTTGACCTAATGATCCACACCCAGTTGCTACAGTTTCAGTAAAAAATTGCTTGAAAAGTAGTACTAGTTAATAACCTCCGAATTCTTTATTCTTTTAAACTGAAATAATTATTTATTGTAATATCCATTGGATTGTGGATGATATTATATTTAGAATGGACATGTAAGCAGAATGCTAGTAGTAGGGTGGCCAAAATGATCAATCCCGGGATTGGCTTCTTTTCAATGTGGACTACCCCCCTGTCCTGCCCTGCCCATATAACTCACCCTAATATGGCGGGAGGGAGGGTGGGCTACTTGCAGTGAGGTGCGAAGCAGTGCAGGGCGGCGAAGGTCGATTGGTGGGCGGCTGGCTGAGCAGCATGACTTCTTACTTCACATCACACAGCGCAGTGCGCACAGCTGAGGCGTGAGGGAGCTGAGCAGCCGGGCAGTGTCTGAGCCTCCTGAGGACGCTCAATGCTGCCCAGCATAGAAAAAACTAAGGTGGTGGCCAGTCCCGAAATCCCCGGGATTGAAAGCTCCAATCCGTAATTGAATCCCAGACAATTTTGGGTCGGGATCCCACCGATCCCAGGATTGGCCACAATAGCTAGTAGTAATAGATATAAATATGCAGATAAACAAATGAATTTCCCTGAACACTAAAGTGAAATAAAAAGAAAACCAATGTGCTGTTTTGTTGGTATTGGTTTTTATTTTATAAATGTGTATAAGTGTATATCTTCCCTTAAACTAATTGTATATCTTTTCCTATAAATCAGTGGCACAAAGAAAGTGTACTACTGAGAACACTGGACAAGTACTATAAGTAATATCGTGTGCAACCACTTACCCCAAAGAGGTGCCCCAAGGTGAGGGAGAATCCAATAGCCAAAGACACAGAGCCAAGACGCCCATTCCTCCTCTCATCATAGGTGGCAAAGATACAAATCACAAACTGCAAGGTGAGGAAAATCTCTACAGTTGTTGCTTGGCCAAGGCTCACACCAGGATGAATCTATGTATAGGGCAAAAAGAAAACAGCATACATATTATAAACTTGGCACACAATCTGTCTGATAAGTGCATTTTGGTTATTTTATTCTATAATCTATTTAATCAAAGTAATCTACTTTACTGGAGTCCAGGTCCAAAAATAATGAAAAAGAAACTTCAACACATAAACCTGGTAATGAATGTTGGCTTTGGGTAGGGGTGGGCATACAGTACACGATGCACCCATACAAATGTTTTTCAGAATCCTCTCAACCAGACTGCAGAGAATATATTGCTTTGCAGCATTTTGGCTTGGTGTGCTTTAGGGAGAGTTACTAATTAATTATTGTTTCAAGTCATCCTTGCAAGGATGCAATGTGCACGGGCTCGGACTGGCCCATAGGGGCACAGGGGAAACCACCGGTGGGTCCCACTACCTGGGGCCCCACCCTCTCACTTATACAGTATGAATATGTTACATTATACTGCACAGGACTATGTTGTATTTTCTACAGTGCATTATTGTTATTATTCTGGAACATTGTCATGCATGCACTAGCAGTATTTACTATATATATTATTTCTCAAGGGGCCCAGACCATGCACTAATGGTTTGCCAAGACTCTAAGAATGGGCCCCCTACCACTGCATTTTCCCGGTGGGCCCTTCATGCCCCAGTCAGACACTGAATGTGCATAAATAAGTTATCTGTTTAAAGTAGTAATGATTTGCATGTTCAATAACATGGGCCCTCATTCCGAGTTGTTCGCTCGCAAGGCGAATGTAGCAGAGTTACACACGCTAAGCCGCCGCCTACTGGGAGTGAATCTTAGCTTCTTAAAATTGCGACCGACGTACGCGCAATATTGCGATTACAAACGAGTTAGCAGTTTCTGAGTAGCTTCAGACTTACTCTGCCTGTGCGATCAGTTCAGTGCTTTTCGTTCCTGGCTGACGTCATAAACACACCCAGCATTCGCCCAGGCACTCCCACCGTTTCTCCGGCCACTCCTGCGTTTTTTCCGGAAACGGTAGCGTTTCCAGCCACACGCCCCTAAAACGCCGTGCATCCGCCCAGTAACACCCATTTCCTGTCAATCACAATGCGAACGTCGGAGCGATGAAAATGCCGTGAGTAAACTTACTTTCATCATAGTAAAGTTACTTGGCGCAGTCGCAGTGCGAACATTGCGCATGCGCACTAAGAGAATTCTCACTGCGATGCGATGAAAATCTCCGAGCGAACAACTCGGAATGAGGGCCATAGAACGAATAAAAGGAAATATGATAGATAGTTTCCAGTCTGAATCCTAATACCTGTCACTTACAGACAGTATCTTTAGAAGATCCGCAGCCACTGGGAGATCCCATTCGTCCCATTTACTAAAGCTTCTAAAATGAAAAATGGTTATGTTGCCCATAGCAACCAATTAGATTCTGTCTATCATTTCTCTATTGCATCCTAGAAAATGATAGACAGAATTTGATTGGTTGCTGTGGACAACATCACCACTTTTCATTTTTAGAAGCTGTGTCACCTGGCTGTTTCTTTTCTATGCTCATACAAGGATTTTGCTAGCGTCTCATTGGTAATGTAATTGGTGCCTGAAATAAGTATAAAAGTTCCTTGATGAACGGCACTCCAAACTGTAATCAATTGCTTAAACATGTTGGTTTATTAAAGTTTACAACATTTCAAATCTCTTAGGTCCTTTCTCAAGTAAAACTAGCCTTATATATATTATATATATCTATATATATCTATATATATATATATATATATATATATATATATATACACCAGTATTAGCTAATTATTAATACTAAAGCCCTCAATTGTTATGAAGCACAGTGATGCTCGATAAATAAGACATTGAAGCTGGGGAAGAAAGGCTAAAGATTTAGCAGTTGTAGCTCTGTAATGCATGAAATTGTAGATTTGTTCAGTAACTGCAATGTAGACTCTAGTACAAAACGTTATTCTTTACTGTATGGTTTATTACAAATTCTATGTGGCCGATTCAATTGTAGTAACCCGCAGCTTCCACTAGGGGGCACAAAACAGAGCAATTCAATTGTTGTTCTATTTAGATGCCCAGTAGCCACGGGGAAGACATTTCTTCTCGCAGCCTCCTGAGGCATTCGAACAGAAGTTTGAACGCCTAAAGCAGGATTTAGATGGATTTAGCCATTTAATGCAGCTAAACACTGTCTGGAAGCAACATGCGCGATATGCTTGTGTGCCCAGGCAACAGCTGAATTGTGACAATTGTTTGGGCAACTAAACATTCCCGTTTAGACAGGAAAATTAGCTGCCCAAAACAATTGAATTGGCCCCTATATCATGTAAAAAATGTTGTCCTGTAAAATTTTCTGACTTTGCCAGTAAATGAAAATGCATATAGGAAAATAGGCACAGGGCAAATTATTAGTTAAAAGTAATTAACATACATTGTAAGTTTTCCATCTTTCCCTTTAAATGTAAAATGCATTATTTCATCTATAAATTGTGTATACTATGATAAAGGAACATCTGCAGTAGTAAAAGAAGGAATCAGTCTGATTTACCGGCAGGCGGGATGACGTCTGTCCATATCCCAACAGCGGCATCCCGCCCCGCCAGAATGCCAGCAGCGGGGCGAGCGCAAAGAATCCCCTTGCAGGCTCGCTGCGTTCACCACGCTGCGGGCTCGGTGGCTCGCTGAGCTCGCCACAGGATCTATTCCCCCTCTATGGGTATCATGGACACCCACGAGTGGGAATAATCCTGTTTTGAATGGGATTCCAGCTGGCGGCATTGTCGGCTCTCAGGATTCCGACGTCGGTATCATGACCACCGGGATCCCGACAGCCATCAAATTGAACGGATCCCGTAAAAAAATATACAACCAATCTTTTTTTTTTTTTTTTCCCACCAAATCTGTAATACATCCAGAATTGTATGTACTTGTTCTAGAAAACTGCAGCCCTGCCTATTGTGAGGTCCACACACATCACTGACTTCTTAGGAATTCACAACACTGCCTTGAAAGCTTTGGACTGTTTCTTGTGCTGCATTAGTAACGTAGTTTAACTTGCGCGTATATGATATGTATAATACTAATATAATAGTCAAAAAAACATTCACAAATATGCAGCTTATTTATAGGTTACAGGAACTTATCAGAACCTATGATATCTGAGAGGTAGTTCTGGATAGTAAGGGAACATTATTACCTATACTTTTCAATAAAATGATTGATGGATAATGCAGCCTCTTTTAAACCATGTTTCGCATTCAGTGTCTACTGACACAAAACATAATTAGACTGCAAATCAAATATAAATACAATGTCAAACTTATTAGGTTATGTCAATATATGGAAACATTTACATATATATTTGTGAATGTTATTAGTAGTTAAATTACTTATTTCCTTTTTAGAAAGCCACTCCTATGAAAAACAAGCCTTGTCTATGCGAGGGACAGCCCTACTAGAATGTAACCAGTAGAACAGTTAGCGAAAGGCCTCCATACATCATCCAGCGTGACACCCCCCCCCCCCCCTCCCCAATCTACCACCGCCAATCGGCGATTTGTCAGGGAATCAGGGTAATTAAACATGTTCAAATGTCAGATTCCTCAATCCCAACTGAAAACGCTTGGGATATCAGGATTTTCCGACATGTTTAATATTCCCTATTCCCCACCCCGGCCGTCAGGGGGATCGGGACATTGCCCTAATTCATCTGTGATGTATGGAGGCCTTAAGTCTACTGTAAAGATTTCAGATGCAGTAAAGAATACAAATGATTGATATTCAACAGTGGTGAAGTTTCCCATAGCAACCAATCAGCTTTGAGGAAGCATTTATAAAGTATATTCTATAAAATGATAGGTAGACACTACTTGGTTGCTATGACAACTTCTCCACTGGTCAACCTATCTATTCTTTTCACTGCATTGTAAACCCCCCCCCCCCCCATACATCCCATGCTTTCTAGCTAGCTCTTAACTATGCAACAGTAAGAAGAAGAAAAGGCACATATTATGGTAAACTATGAAAATTGAATACTATGCAAAAGAATCATCACCCTTTTTCAGTATATTTCTAGCAATACTAAGTATTTACCGTGTTAAGAGCCATGTTGCCACGGATTGCTGCAGGAGTGACGCCATACAGAACGGCTGCTCCAGCCACCGCTCCCAGCAATTGTGCTGCGATGTAAAAAATGGCACGGAAAAGGGACATCTGTGAGCCAATGAGGAAGGCAAAGGTGACAGCTGGGTTAATATGAGCACCGCTGACATGGCCAACAGATTGGACCATAGTGGCCAGGGCAAGACCAAATGCTAATGCAATTTGTAATACATTTGCTGGACCAGCTGCCCACTTCAGAGATGCACCTAAGCCAAAGAAAACGTAGAACATGGTAGCAAAGAACTCCGCAAAAACTGCTCTCCAGAAGGAGAAAGAGCGGAATTCCCACATGATTGCGGGCTGTGTGTCAAGACTCAGTTAGAGAACAGGGGGCAGGTGAAAACTTTCACAGTGGGTGGGAGATGCACCAAAATGTTTATGGAAAACTGCCCAAAACTGAAGACAATTGTATTTTAAAGTATTACTTAAAAATGTAAAACAAAACAAAAATAAAATAACAAAAATGTAAACTTACAAAGAAAAAAATGAAACGTAAAAAAAAAAAAAGAACTCAAAAAAGCCACGGACAGAGTAACTGCTCCAAATTCCCAACTGCTGTGGATACTTCCCCCCCAACCTGTTTATAGAGTGGCGGGGGGATTTATAAGGGGCAGAGGCTGTGACATGTTTAATCCCCCTATACAGATACACACCACCCCCTAACAGGAGGGGTAGTGTCAAAGCTTTAACTCTTCCCTGTATACTGTCTCCTCCCTCAGGTTAGCACATCATATAAGGACACACAACTGTGTATTGGCCATACAATAGATTAATTTGCTGCCCTTCAGTAGTGTATAATAAGACACAGATTTATCAATCCAAAAATGTGTTTTGCACAAAAACATTATGTTTGCTCACAGCTGGTGTATAACCATGTGCCTATACCATACCATCCCACATCAGACTGTGTGCATTGACTTCAGCTCATATCAAGTTGGGGAAGGAAATATATAATAGAATATAAACATGGATACATTTGTAAGTAAAATACTGTAGTGTAAACTGTAACACCTCCAGAGAAGTAAAGATAGTGTATATGTGAAGAGTATAGAATTGAATGTTTCGATATAAAGTACAGTACAAAAGCTGTCTTAGTTACTGATAAATTACATGTTCTGGAGTTTGCGATTATTCCGTTTAGAAGAAGAAGAAGAAGAAGAAGAAGCAGAAGAAGAAGAAGAAGAAGAAGTGTTCTCATTAGACTTTCACCAGTAACAGATGCTATGATGCTGGATGTGATATGTAGCCTGTACACACAATAGCACCAGGGATATGTGCTGCTAGTTTAACATCACGAGACAGTATTTATGCATGTAACACACTTGCAAGGACTAGTACTGTATGTCCTCTTCTTACAGCCTTCATATAAGTGTCAGTTATATTTTAAGAATCACTTTGCAGGCATAGTTATTGTATTGTCTGACAGTAGAGAAGCTATGTAAATGCTGCCTGCCAGTGTGGTCCTGATGTGATACCAGCACATGTATAAACTTATGCTTGTAGAAATAATATGCATTTTAACTTGGGGTGAGGTGGTCCCCACCCTTCATATCTGGTATGCTCTGATTTTGTTGCACTGGCAGTTTGTGTCTTAGCTGGGTTTTGCCGTTGTGTACAATTCTCTGGCTCCTGTCAGTCTGGGAGAGGCATCCTAAATCCACAGCTCCCCTATGGGATTATCCCATCTGCAATTGGGATTGTTTGTAAAGCGCTGTGCGAGCATCCTCGGGAACAAAAGCACTTGCTGTGTGTGAGGTTTCATTCAGCTCCGATCCCTTTCTGCGTTCTGCAGTGTCAGCATTTTTCAGTTCCAAAACATAAAAAGCAATGTATATAGAATCTACATGCATAAAAATATACGTATAATGCTATTTTTTTGTAAATACCATTTACATAAAAGAATTGTGTTTACAGTTTACTAATATAAACAATTATTACCACTAGGTGGGGCTCAAGAGCATAAGATTTATACTTATTGTGCAATAAGTAAGATCATTTACAAAGGGACAGTGCAATGCTAATATTTTCTCTGCTGTTATATTTAACAACTTGTACGATATAACCTATTGATATAACCTATTAATGGAACCTATTTGGTTAAATTAAGTACCAGCTGATTGTGAAATGGAGGTTAGTCCACACAGACGTCCTTAACCTGGATTGTGGGTTTATTTGGCAACAGTGTTATACACTGGGTTAACAGCGGTTATGCAGAGTAACAGCGGCGGTCTCAGATAATGGCACTGGAAGTTCTGAGGAAGCATTGTACCGCACAAACAAGCTTTCGCCATCCACTGCTCCTCAGGTGAAGGCTAAAGGAAGCCCTGAGGCGGTGGGGTTTGCCCCGCCTCAGATAAAACTGCTGGAATCCCGGAGGTGGTTTGGAGTTGTCCCACCTCCAGTGAAGACAAAGCGTGAGACTGGTAAGTCCATTGCTAATATCACCCTAGGCCACCAGGGTTCGGGCATAAGGCCCGCAGTTATTGCAAGGCATTAGTCCTTTAGCTCAAAAGTTGGGTGTTAGAGGCCATAAGGGCATTAGGCTCAATGTAGCGGTAAAAAAACCCAAGGTTGGGCAGCAATAGGCCAAGGCGCTGAGGGCATTAGGCCCTAAACTGAGCATTAGACCTCAAGGTTAGGGGGCTGTTGGCATTAGGCACTACATAGTATTGCACAAAAGGCCCTTTGGTTAAGTGCCAATAGGCCGAGGTGGCAGAGAGCACTAAACTCTATAGTATGTAGTTTATGTAAGAGTCCCCATTGGTCAGACAGGCATCAGGCACTATACTAGTTGTAAGAGATCCCACTGATAGGCAGGTACTAGGCCTGGGTCACGGGATGGCATTAAGGCGTGTACACATGGTGAGATTTATCTGTCCAATCTGTCTGGTGAGAACAAAAATCTGGCAATGGCTGAGAGCAAATGACAAGCAACCATTTTCTCCCAAACACTGGAAAATGGATTAAAACTATTGATTTAACACATTTTTCCAAACAAACTGATTTAACCTATTTGTTTGAACAACCATTGTCTATTTTCCAGTGGTTGGGAGCAAATGGTCTATTGGCCCCCATTAAAGGTAGGCTATGATAAGTCACTGCATCTCCCACAGTCAGGCCCTCATTAAAGATAGGCTGTTAGTAAGGTACCTGCTTGTGTGTTTTATCTGGTTTTGGAACTCTGCTGTTGCCTTGTTTTGTAGCTGTTACCTCATTGTTTGGATAAAAACATTGTTGGGGAAGTCTAGGAATAGTGTGTTAAGGGAGTATGCTACGCTCAGCCTGGATTGTTGTTCACCGGGTCAGTGAGAGTTAGGGCCCTGATGTATTATTGAGTAGCCAGGTTGGTTTGGGTGGCACATGCTAGGGAAAAAGTGAATTGCAGTCGTACAGGAGGGCTGTTGTCTTGTGTTTATTGGCAAGTACTGAGATCAGGACCGGTCATCCAATGGAGTCACAAGAGTAAATACAGTGAGTGTATCCAAAAAGGCCAATGATGACCCCCCATTGATCCCAGTGAGGGTCATCCTGATATAACGCATTTTCCTTCACTTGCAGAACCCAGGAGTGTAAGCTTTCATCCGTGTTCGACCAGTGTTCCCAAACTGGAGCATCATCGGGAGCCTGAAAGTGAAAGCAATTGGCATGAGGAAAGTACCCGACTACAATTGCACTGCAGCAGGCTTTTATTCCTTTTACATACTGTAAGTCTGATAAAGGGGATAGTTGCGCTTAGGGTGGCCAATCCCGGGCCATTTTTCAATCCCAGGATTGGTTTATTTTCAGTGCCCCCCCCCCCCCCCCGCCCCCCTTTACGCCCTAAAGAGCCTAGATAAGATCAGATCACTCACTCTAATCTGAGAGGGAGGGAAGAAAGGTGGGTCACTTTGTTGCGAGGAGAGGTGTTGAGATGCGGGGCAGTGCAGGGCTGTGGTGAGGTCTGGCGGGCGGCTGGTTGCACAGCATGACTTCTGACTTCAAGTCAAGCTGCGCAGCGCACACAGCCGGGGGCTGGGGGAGCCGTGCAGCATCTGAGTCTCCCGGGGGCGCTCAACGCTGTCCGGCATAGAAAAATGTTTTGGATCCTAAGTCTGTCACGTTCAGCTGCTGAACCAAACCAGACCATAACTGACGAACATAACACAGGTTCGATTATGGCCGAGTAAAACAGGATCAGCAACTCACGAAGGAGGTTAAATTTTTTCAACTGCCGTAGGAAGAACAGTCTTTGCTGAGCTTTTTTGACAATAGCGTCAATATTGGGTCCCCACTTTAAGGTCACATGAGATTCTTGACCCCAAGTACTTAAAGGAGTCCACTACAGACACAATATTGGCAGCTCTTGTAATTGGGAGCACGAGGGTTGGACCCCTCCTAAAATCTACAACCATATTTACCGTTTTAAGTGGGTTAAGCTCCAGATTGTTCCTGCAGGCAGCACATTGTATTTAAACATATAAAGGGCCCTATACATTTACAGATTACACTGAAAGATATGAACGATCTTGTTTATTGATGAACGAGATATCGTTCATATCTTTCAGTGTGTATGCACCAACGATGAACATTGTGCTGCCCTGCGCTCATTCCTCTTTGGTGCCGGATCGTTTATACCTTCAAGCCAATATGGACCATATTAGCATGCAGGGCTATGAGGCCGGGTGACAGGGGGGAGTGAAGAAACCTCACTCCCCTTGTCACCCCCCTCCACGCCGCCGGGTCGTCCATCATCTGTATCGCCCATCGGGCACCTCGGCGGCCAATCGGCCAGTGTGTAGGGCCCTTAAGAGAAAAACAAGCCTTTTTTTGCTGGGGCACTTCTCTTGTTAAAATTTTATTTTATTGATATGCATTAAAAATAATCTTGAAAGACATGGTTAGTCCCTTACAGATTAACACAAATGGCAATAGTACACACGTAAATAATGAAAGAAAAATATACAATATACAGTATATATCAGAAATTGCCAAAGTTCTTTTTTATGTATAACAAGAAACTAGGGGCCTAATTGAATCCTGATCGCTGTGCTGCAAATTTGCAGAGGTCTGCGATCAGATAGTCTCTGCCCAGGAAGAGTGAAAACCCGCCCCTTGCGCAGCCAAGGACTTACTCCTACAGTACGATATAAACAGGCTGATCAGGGCCGGAGCTGACCTCACACACCCGCCCTGAAAACGCCTGGGAACGCCTGCATTTTTCCTGACACTCCTGAAAAACAGCAAGTTACCACTATGAAGGCCAATCCCGGGCCGTTTTTTTAATCCCGGGATTCAGGATTGAAAAACGCTCAATCCCGGGATTCCCGAGATTGCAGTAGGGATCAGTGTAGGGAGCAGGTAGAGTGGAAGTGGAGGGCAGCAGAGAAGGGTCTAGGGAGCAGAGAGGCTGTAGGTAGCAGCGCTGGAGGGTGGGTGTAGTGTAGGAAGCGGCGCGGGAGGGAAGCTGTAGGGAGCAGCACTGGAGGGTGGGTGTAGTGTAGGAAGAGGCGCGGGAGGGTGGGTGTAGGAAGCGGCGCGGGAGGGTGGGTGTAGGTAGCGGAGCGGGAGGGAGGCTGTAGGGAGTACTGCAGTGAGGGAGGGTGGGTGTAAGTAATACTACTTACCAATAGGCGTGCAGCAGCCATGGACACACGCTGAAAGCACAGGCGGCCTTTCAAATTGTAGCGCTAGCCGCCAGCCAGTCAGAACGGGCAGTCCGGTAGCCAATCAGTGCGTCCGTTCCCTGATTGGCTGCCGGTCTGCCAGCTCTGGTTGGCTGGCAGCCGGCGCTACATTTGAAATGACACCGGCGCTACATTTGAAATGCCGCCGGTGCGGTCTGTGTGTTCATGGCTGCCGCCCGCCTAATCGTAATAGTAAGTATTACTTACACCCAGTGCCATAACTAGGTGTGTGCCAGCGGTGCCTGGCACACAGCGCATTTGCACTGTGGGCGCAGGACCGCCGGCAACACCCGCAGGGCCACTACTATCATAGAAGGCAGCTTCAACACCACTGCCTGAGCGCTGCCCGAGGGGAGGTGCGCCCAGCTCATTCTTGCACCTCATGTAGTTAACTACATTACACCGGGCAGCACTGCAGCTGCCCGTCCGCAGGCTCCGCCACCTCCATGGTCCCCCTCTCCTGCCACAGCTACATTTGTCCCAGTGAGTGGGCAGCCGAAGCCCCACCCACTCACTTCCTTATGCCCCGCATCTATAGTGTCTGCAGGCTCTGCCTCCTTCCTGGTCCCCCTCTCTGGCCGCTGCTCTGCTTGTCACAGTGAGTGGGCAGACGAAGCCCCGCCCACTCACTCACTAATGTCCTGTCGCCATGCCTGCCTTATGGAATGTCCGCAGGCTCTGCCCCCTCTCCGGCCGCACCTCCGCTGAGTGGGCGGCCGAAGCCCCACCCACTCACTCCCTCATGCCCCGCATCCTTGCCTGCAGCTACAGCATTAAGAGAGTGTACTACTCATGCCCCCCCACTGGTGCCTCCAGTACTGTGTGGAGAGAGAAAGTTCAGAGGAACAGAGGCTGGCAGCTGAGTGTCAGTGCAGATGGGATGTAAGTATGTAAGTAATAGTTGCTTTAGACACACACACACACACACACACACACACACACACACACACTCTCTCTCTCTCTTCCCGGTGTAATGTGTATAAGAGGTAACACTGTGCTGTGTTATGTGACTAACTCGCGCTACTGTGCGGTGTAATGTGAGTAACGTGCACTCTTGTGCAGTATAATGTGACTACCGTGTGCTTCTGTGTAATGTGAGTAACGTGCACTCTTGTGCGGTATAATGTGACTACCGTGTGCTTCTGTGTAATGTGACTAACGTGCGATACTGTGTGGTGTAATGTGACTAACGTGCATTACTTTGAGAGGCTGTGGCCCGCTATCGGAACCTTGTTTCTGCAGATAGCCAGGTGGGACTGCAGACGGTGATGATTCAGGGCAGTGCTCGTAGACTTTACCTGCCTTAATGTGTAAAAGAGACTCTACCTGCCGTAGTGAGTAAAAGGGTACTCTAAATGCTGTAACGTGTAAAAGGGAACTATACCTTGCTGTAATGTGTAAAAGAGGACTCTACCTGCTGTAATGTGTAAAAGGGAGCTCTGCCTGCCGTAACGTGTAAATGGAGCTCTGCCTGCCGTAATGTGTAAAAGAGTGCTCTACCTGGCACAGTGTGTGATAGGGGCTCTACTTGAAGTAATGTGTAAAATGGGGCTTCACCTGGCATAATGTGTGACAGGGGCTCTACCTGGCGTAATGTCTAAAAGGGACGCTACCCGGTGTAATGTGTGTTCGTGGCGCTACTGTGCTCTGTAATTTGAATAATGGAGACTACTGTGCAGCTTAATATGAATTGGTATTATTTTGTGGTCATGCCCCATCCCCATGAAGCCACGCAATGACTGGCCCTATTTTAAATATGGGAGGGGGGGCTGATGCTGTTTCTTGCACACAGCTCTAAAATGTCTAGTTACGGCACTGTTTACACCCACCCTTCCTCACTGCACATGCGCAATCTAATCCCATTAATCCCGGAATTGGAGGCTTCAATCCTGGGATTCAAATCCCGGCATTTTTGGGTCAGAATCCCGGGATTCCGCCGATCCGGGGATTGGCCTCCCTGGTTACCACCCACAAATGTCCACTTCCTGTCAATCACCTTGTGAACGCCTGTGCGATCGAATTTTTTGCACCATTCTGTCACAATTTGGCGACGCACCAGCACATTGCGGTGCATACGCATGCGCAGTCATTCGATAATCGGCAGCTGTGCGATTTCGCACAACAGCGATCAGGTCTGATCAGGCCCTATGTTTCTAAAAACTCTTTTTGTAACAGCCCATGGTTATAATAATTCACATATATGGATAAGCGAATATCATGGTAATCACAATTAAACCTGGTTTCAGCAGCACCACAGGGTCAAGTGATCCACCTCTCTCCTATTGGAGACTCGTCCCCATCCTTAATTAAACCAATTACAGTGGTGTCATCTACAAATTGTAAAAATTTCATGGATGGCTTACCGGTGGCACAGTCATTAGTATATAGAGAAAATAGTATAGGGGATAGGACACACCACTGGGGGTGCCAGTACTGGTCGTACGTACACTCAAAGTCACTTTCCCTGCTTTCACAAACTGTTTCCTGTCCGTCAGGAAATCAACAATCCATTTACAGGTGAATAATGGAACCCCACAGTTTATCAACTTGGAGAACAGTATCCCTGGAACAGTCGTGTTAAACGTTGAGCTGAAATCAACGAACAGGATCTTCTCATAGGTACCACGCAGGTCAACATGTTGCAAGATGTAATGGAGCTCCATGTTGACCGCATCCTCCACTGACCTATTTGCTCGATAGACAAACTGCAGGGAGTCCAAGCGAGGACCTGCCGTCTCTTTCAAATCTATTTATTTATTTATTTATTTATTTATTTATTTATTTATTAACAGTTTCTCATATAGCACAGCAAATTCCATTGTGCTTTACAACTGGACACAATTAGAAAACTGTGTAAAAACAAACAGTCATAGAGGTAGGAGGGCCCTGTTAGCAACCTTACAATCAATGGGGAAAAATTATTCAAATGATTCAGCGCCAAACATTCAAAGGTTTTCATGACTACAGATGTAACGGCAATAGGCCTGTAGTCATTCAAACCTGAAACTGCAGAAGATAGTGGAACACTAAAAACAGGTGGTAACCACACACGATTCCAAGGACTGATTAAATATCTTTCAGAAAACAGGAGCCATCTGCTCAGCATAGGTCTTCAGAACCTCTGGTAATGGAGCCTTCCTAGACTTTAGCCGACCAAATAGCTTTGCCACAGGAAAACTTTCCACCGTTGTTTAAAAACCTTAAGGCCGATCTTTATAAATGTCAATCTTTGATTATTTCCTGGCTGGGTCGTATAGTAGCTTTGAAAATGAACATTGTCCCCCGCCTACTTTATCTGTTTCAGACGCTACCAGTGAAAGTTCCGGACTCTGTCTTGGCACAGATCCACTCTTGGTTGCTCCGCTTTGTGTGGAGAAATAAGGTCCCTAGGATAGGTTTCTCTACTTTACGCAAGCCAGTAGAGGATGGGGGTAGAGGTTTTCCAGATATCCGCCTTTACTATCTGACCACTCATCTTAGCCAAGCGGTGGCTTGGTTCGCCCCTACGCAGTCCATTCGTTGGCTCCAGTTGGAAACGGCGCTTAGCCACACTCCATCTTTGTCGTCCTTACTCTTATCCCCCTCTAGAGCTAGATCTCCTCATTTGCAACTGCACCCTGTGCTGGAATTCACTTGCCAGATCTGGGACTACTGCACTCGTCACTTTCACCTGCTGTCATCCCCCTCTGCGCTTACCCCCTTGTGGGATAACCCTTTTTTCGCCCCGGGTCATTCTCTGACCCGCTCTTGCCCATGGTTGGAAAGGAATATCCGCTTTGTTCTGGACGTGCTGTCCGAGGGTGCCTGTGCACCTTTACCGGATATCATGTCAAAATATAACTTCCCGGAAGCGAATCCTTTTACCTATTTCCAATTAAGACATTTTGTCTCTTCTTTATCGAACTCGTCCCCGTTCCAACCTTTATCCACCCTGGAGTCCTATTGCTATCACAAAC
Source organism: Pseudophryne corroboree (assembly GCF_028390025.1). NCBI lineage: Eukaryota > Metazoa > Chordata > Amphibia > Anura > Myobatrachidae > Pseudophryne > Pseudophryne corroboree. The sequence continues at coordinate 239,738,826 of NC_086445.1, read as the reverse complement.
CGCTTGTCCGAGGAATCATTTCCCTACTGTACTCCCTTCTTCAGGCATGGGGCCAGTCGGCGACCCCGGCCTTTGTACTCCAGTGGGAACGGGACCTAGGACCGCTGCCTGCTGACTATGACTGGTCGGATGTCTTCACTGCGGCCGCGAAATCCTCCATTTCAACCCTAGTAAAGGAAAACGCCTACAAAATATTATATAGGTGGTATTTTGTCCCCTCTAGACTCCACAAAATGTTTCCCTCCTCTTCGCCCATGTGCTGGAGAGGATGCGGCGGTCATGGCTCTTTCCTCCACATCTGGTGGACGTGCCCTAAGAGCATGCTATTTTGGGACTCGGTCGCACGCCTGATGAGTACAGTGCTCCAGACCCAGATATACAAAGACCCTTGGTCTTTTCTACTAGGCCTCCCCATTGTTAACGTCCCTCCACAAGCCGGTAAATTACTGACACAGATCTTAAATGCGGCCAGGTGCTCAATTGCCCTCCAATGGAAACAGAGAGAGGCCCCCCCTATTAAACAGGTCATCAATAAAGTATGGTACTTCGCAAGCATGGAAAAAATCACTGCATACCTTCATAATAGATCTTTCCAGTTTCTTCTGATTTGGGAACTATGGTTCGACTCTCAGGCTCCCGCAAGTAGAATACGCTCCCCTGGGGGCTCGGTGGCTCTCCTACTATGACTTCTGTGGTCTCCTGACCTGTCGAGTGGATTTGGGATTACCCCTAGTGTTCCCTCTTCGTGTTCCTCAAGTGTTACCTCCCATTTTACACTAGCGCTCTGAGCAAGGATTATGGCGTTTGGAGACGCGACGGCGGTTCCCCCTAACTCTGTCTTTTCTCCCCCTACTCTATACCCCCCCCCCCCCCAATCTTTCCCTTCTCTTCTTCTCTCTCTTCTTGCTTTGTCTTTAGTCTTCTTCTCTCTACTGCTATAGTCACGAGTTTAATTTTTGGTTCCCATCCGATTGAACTGCTTCTGTTACTCCAGATGTATATTTTATCGCTGTTTCCCGTGGTTATATTTATGCTCTTAGTATTATATTGTTTAACGAAAAGGCTCACCCCACGTGTGGTGGGGGGTCGTTGTAATCCTTTATAACCTGAAAATTAAATAAACAATTAAAAAAAAAAATAGCTTTGCCACCTCAACCTGGTCCACCTGCAGACTACAATGTCCACTACTTACCTCAGGCAAGGTAATTATTGGGGTGTCATCTATGCATTCAGGCCTTTCAAACCTGCAGTAAAAGGCATAAAGCTTGTCAACCAATTTCCGGCCCATAACAGTACGGCTAGGTGTTTTTTAAATAATTGGTAATAGCCTGCATGCCTCTCCACACAGATACAGGGTCGTTAGCCGAGAAATTGTTCCTGGCCACTACTATAGGCCTCCTCCTTGGCACAACGCAACTGCCTAAGCTTCAAACTAAACCATGGCTTGTTATTGTTAAAAATACGGATAGATCTGGATGGTACACACAAATTCTCTCAAAAATTTATATATGATGTCACAGTGTCAGTTAAATCATTCAAGTCAGCATTTGAAAGATGAGACCCCCTTATTTTTAAAATGGTTGCCCCTGATTTTAAGGATGCCAGGTTGGAAGGAGACGTTCCCTCATCCCTAGACTCCATGAGCTTTCTGTAGTGCAGGTGATTTTGCCTGGTGATGACATGGGGCACATAGTTTGAAACAGGGGATTCCCTCTTTCAAGTAAGGGTGTCCCCATCTCTCTAGGTACCAGGGTTGGGGAGATAGAGGGACTTAAAGCACCCCACCACCACCTTCTCTGGCAATCCATATTCTTTTACTTTGAACTGGCATCAGCTTGTACGCGCACTGATGTCACTGCTGCTCGGTTCTCTCCACCAGTGATTAGTGCTTGTGGAGAGAAGGTCATTTTAACTTGGGTACTTTGCTGTAGATGACAAACGGGACGCGTTATCAGCAGTTTTAAGGTGTGTGCAGATGACGAGCCCCTCTGCAGCGAAGGGGTTAAAATACATTTGCAGAGTGGGTGTAGAAAAAAATCTTTATTCTGATTATCTTAGCCTACTTAGCAAAGCCTTATTATATTATTGTGCTGTTGGAGAGGCTGGCTTTCTTCGTATCTGGTGTACCTGCCCAAAAATTGTATCCTTTAGGAGATTGTTCCGGCCTTTTGTGTACAGTATTGTATTCACCAATTGATAAAAACCATGTGGTCCTTTCTTCTGGGAATTTCCCTTGTTTCCCTGGCCTTGTACAGCACTTCGGATGTCTTTCCCACAGTGCAGGACGCAGGAGATGGAGGAGGGCAGGCTATACCACAGGCTGCCCACCCATCCGTATCCTCCATCTTAGTCCTGGGAGATTTTCAGGTGTTTGGGGACTTTTTTCGGCAGTTACCATGGATAAGCGCAGGTTGTTTTAACCAGTCACGAGTGCTTTACGAATGGCAGACATCCCTTATCGAAGGGGTTTTCCAACAAAGTTTAGAGTGTCTTGTATTGGATCCATGGTTACAGTTGCTTTTCCTATAGTGGTACAATAGAGCTACAGTAAAAACTAAGACAGTCAATAGGTCAACCCGAAATCGTCAACATGCAAAAGGTCGACAGAGTCAACAGGTCAACATAGAAAAGATAGACAGTAGAAAAGGGTGACAGGTACATTAGGTCAGCATGGTCAAAAGGTAGACACAAAAATGGACAACATAAGTTTTTCTGGGGTAATTTTGTATGTTTTACCATATCTGAGGCAATTAGTGGAAATGTGTACCCTTGCCCCGCTTCGGGCAAGGTTACTATTCCCAATCGTAGTCCACGTGGATGGCAAATGATGAAGTTCAAAAAACTTGTGTCAATTACATGTGTCATGTTGACCTTTTGAACCTGTTGACCTTTTGAACCTGTCAACCTTTTAAGCAGTGTCTACCTTTTACCTGTCAACCTTTTGACCCTGTCAACATTTTGTACGTCGACCATTTGGGGTCAACCTAATGACTGTCTATGTTTTTACTGTAGATCTATCAACTGGGCAGCGCGGACAGTGTAATGATTAGCATTACTGCCTCACAGCACTGAGGTCATGGGTTTGAGTCCCACCACGACCAAACTGTATAGAGTTTCTATATGCCCCCCATGTTTGCATGGGTTTCCTCCGGGTACTCCGGTTTCCTCCCACAATCCAAAAAATATACTGGTAGGTTAATTAGCTCCCAACAAAATTAATCCTAGCGTGAATGTATGCACATGTGGTAGAAAACATAGATTGTAAACTCCAAAGATTGAAAACTCTGGGGCAGGGACTAGGGAGGCCAATCCTGGAATCGGGATCGGCAGGATCCCGGGATTCTGGCACAAAAATTCTGGGATTTGTATCCCGGGATTGGGTCCTCCAATCCTGTGATTCACTGGATTAGATTGCGCATGTGCAATGAGGGAGGGTGGGTGTAAGTAATACTTATAATTACTATTAGGCGGGTGGCAGCCATGAACACACAGACCGCGCCGACGGCATTTCAAATGTAGCGCCGGCCGACAGCCAATCAGGGAAGCAGCCGCAGCAGCGGCTCCTGATTGGCTGCCTGTTCTGACTGGCTGGCACCCAGTGCTACAATTTGAAAGGCCGCCGGTGCATTCAGCGTGTGTCCATGGCTGCCGCCCGCCTAATAGTAAGTAGTATTACTTACACCCACCCTACTTCACTGCAGTGCTCCATACAGCCTCCCTCCCGCGCCGCTTCCTACATCCACCCTCCTGCGCCGCTTCCTACACTACACCCACCCTCCAGCGCTGATCCCTACAGCCTCCCTGCTCCCTACACCTTTCTCCAGTGCCCTACCCTTCTACTCTCCCTGCTCCCTACTGCAATCCTGGGATCTCGGGAATCCCAGGATTGAGCGTTTTTCAATCCCGAAACCCGGGATTGAAAAAACGGCCCAGGATTGGCCTTCCTAGCAGGGACTGATGTGAATGGCCAAGCGCTGCGGAATATGTGCGCGCTATATAAATAACCGGTAATAAATAATAATAATTGGATACCAAAGAGATGACTAGCCTTTCGGTATTTTGCAGGATAGCCCCCGGTGAATTTATTAGCAAATAATTTCCATGGCTTTACTGCAATCCTTAGGTGTGTGACATATAAACTGTAGTTGCATCCTTCTTTGAGAATACATTTCTCTCTGCTAGTTATGCTCATGTTTTGACTCTGTCTGCCGTCCACGTGCTGCTGTCTGTGTAGCCATGGAGAGGGAAGATCGGGAGATGCTTGCTGTCTCTACAATCTCAATGTCCTTACAGGTGAGACAGGCGACCAGCTTCTCTCGTGAGGCACTGGATGCAAAGAAGAATTCATAGGAAGCACCTGCTAGGAAGGCACCCATCATGGGACCAATCCAGTATACCTGGAGAGAAAAAGGTATGATTAGAGATGTCAGTTTTGAGCAGTAGTGTATCACTGATATTAATGTCCTGGTTCCATCACAAGAAAATAATAGTCTCAACTAAAAATAACCTTTATTAAAAATGATTATCCAAAACAGATGAAAAATATGCTCTATTTAATCCCTATTAATGTTTATTTTAAAATTGTATTAATACAATAAAAACAAAATAATTTTTCAGTGAAAATTAAATCTAGTCATAAAAATGAAAAAAAAAAATCCCCCCAAAAAATCAGAATATTCACAACATAATTATAGTATTTCCCTTTAACCAATTTTTGTGGTACAACTCACCCAGTGATGCTCCCAAATGCCTGTGAATAAAGCTGGGCCAAAAGATCTAGCTGGGTTCATACTGCCTCCTGAGAAATGTCCCTATGGAGGGATAAAAACATACAGTAAGTAAAGAGTATTTAATTTACTATCTACAGACAGTGGGAATGAATGGAAAGATGTGTAGTTTAGAAAAGTAGGTGAACCAGAGTTTGCAAAGGGAATGAAGGGTGTTGATTTGAAGGTTGTGCACCATCAAAAGTAGTTGAATATAAGAGATGAGCTTGTGTTGGGAAAACATGGGGGAATGCACAAGTAGAGTGATATAGATCGAAGATATGTGCTACATAGTGTACAGTATGAGCAAGCATTGTGTGGGAGGGAATGGGGTGAAGTGGACAGATTGAAATGGAAAAGGGAGAAAGGAATGCAAAGAGCTCATCCTCAATTCTGGGAGAGAAAAAAAACAGGAGAGGGGAGAAGAATGAGAGTGGAGAAGTGTTAACTGTAGTAGGAAGACATGATAAATTAGTGGTGATCTAGCCTACTACTGGCGAAACACGCATCCAGCTTGAACCCGGTCAGCAGATGTACCGCCCCATAGCTCAACTACTGGTAAACCATGTATTTTTCTGATTCTTATATATGTACTGTAGGTGATTACACTGCAATTTCATTTGGTAGTCATACACATTACGAGTAGCATCTATGGAGACTTGCTTTATCATTAATTTCTCTTACATCCTAGGGGATACTGTGAATCCATTTAGTACCATGGGGTATAGAAGGGTCCGCTAGGAGCCATGGGCACTATAGAAGTTTGATTACATGTGCTGGCTCCTCCCTCTATGCACCTCCTACCAGACTCAGTTTAGAAAATGTGCCCGGAGGAGCCGGTCACGTCTCTGGAAGCTCCTGAAGAGTTTTCTGCATTTATTTTAAAAGTTTGTTATTTTCAGGCAGGACTGGATGGCACCAGCCTGCCTGCTTCATGGGACTTAGGGGGGAAAATAGCCCAACCCGACTAAGGGTTAATGGTCCCGTTTCCCGCTGACAGGACGCTAGCTCCTGAGGGAACTATTCGCAAGCCCCACCACAGCGAGCGTACATTCCCGCCACCCCTAACAGAGCCAGAAGAATGAAGAGTGGGGAGTACTAAGCTGGTGTCCCAGTTAGCGGGTCACCGGCCATTATGGCGGCATGAGGGTATGCAGACGCATGGCTTCTAAACGGGGCAGACTGAGTCTCCTGACTAAGCACACTATAGTGTACACAGTACCCAGACTGACACTACAGCCATAAAAGGGGGCTTACTCCATTTTATGCACACAGACGCATAAAGCCAGTATAAAGAAGAGCAGGAAGACCACGTGCCATTGAAGGTATGGGGCTTCACTATGAGCGGATCCAGCAGCTCACAAGTGCCATTTCCCCTACTGCAGCTGACACAGACGCTTACTGACAGGGACGCGCAGGTCCTCCGGAAAGCCTCCAGTTTACCTCAGCGGTACCAGGGGGTCATAGCAGGGGGGAGCGATTTCTAGTGTACTAAGCCCCTAATCTAGGTACTTAGCCTGCGACCCAGCTAAGCTTGGCATTAGCGATAAGGGCGCCGTGTGCTGGTTCCATACTCTCTCTGTGTCTCTCTGGATGGGCTCTTTGTGGGTTAATTGTGCTTTCTGCAGCGGGGTACACTGGTATTCCACAGGGAATAACATCGGGGTGTAGAGTTGGATCTTGATCCGAGGTACCAACAGGCTAAAGCTTTGACTGTTCCCAGGATGCACTGCACCGCCTCCTATATAGCCCCGCCTCCAGGCACTGGAGCTCAGTTTGTAAGTTGGTGCCTGCAAGTGCTTTTAACCTTTTCCTGTGTGTGTGCTTTCACTGTTGCAGTATGTCAGTCAAAGAGTGTATTTCATGTAAGGCACAGTGTTCCTCTTCTCAGTGTAGTATCCCTTCCCAGGCTAGTGGGGCAGAACCAGCATGGCTGGACTCCAATAGGGGAATGATTTCCACCATTTCTACAAAATGATCTCGTAATGAGAAGGAGACACAATACTTAAGGCAGTCTATGGACAATTCTTTTCACCCCTTTCCACACTCGTTCTGATTCTGCCCTCACGGACGTTGTATCATTATTTCAGCTCACTACCCCCAGAGTAGCGAGGCACCCAACCCTTTACACAGCTAACACAAGAACAAAATGTGTCGGGGTAGTCCAACTGGCGCTAAGCTGCTCAGATGTAACAGATTTCGGAATAAATGTCACCACATTTACCCTGTGTGTGTTCCACTATAAAGAAACCGCTATATGCTTATAGTTCTTTATGCATGTGTGAGTGGGGTACGCCCTAAATCTATCTAAGTTTGTTGGAGATACCCTGTTTATCACACTTAATACTAGCAGGACCTATTACACATTGGTTGTTTTTATTATCTTTTTATATGACCTACGCCTGGAGACCATATCAGAAATCTCTAATTGTGATCTTCATGTGAAAACTTAAAGATACCTTGATAGGAGTTACACAGTTCTTCAAATTGTGAGTTGTGGTACGCGATTTCTGGATTGTCTTTTCCCCTGAAGGAGAGAAAGATTCCTTTACATGCTTGTAACCAGCTTATCGAGTGTGAGTGTTGGGGTACGCATCTCCTGCCTACTCCAGGAAATTATCACATGTCACTTTTTAGTCTGATTGTGAGCCCATTTTTGTCACACTGGGTGTTATATGAACAAAAGAAGTTGACCCCCACAAAGAAACCTTGATGTGTTTTACACTCCCATTTTTAGTGTGAGTGGGGTACGCTTCGAATCTACTTCAGTCATTTAAAGGCACTATATGAACTATAATAAGTCTTGAGATTATTTACTACACATTGGTCTGTTCTTGTTGTTTTGTCTTTTCTATGACATCCATAATCGGGAATCCTATATTCTATTGACCTGAATCGGAGATTCTTCTGAGAGGAAAGAATCCGTCACTCAGCCTAAAAGGGACGTTATGGTGATATCTCAATTTAGCGCTTGTGGTGTATGACAGTGTTTCAAATTGCTGGTTTTTATTCCTTTACACTGCTAAACCTGATTACTATGGGCGCAATATGCGCGATAACAGAGATCATTTTAGAAAGGAAATTGGGCATGATATATCATTTGAATCTCACCCACTTAATGATAACTACTTAGTTCAACTAATTGAGGAACCTACCAGGTACAATGCAATCTTAGACCTGGGCCAGTATTTACTAAAAATTTGAGTTTGTCCGATTTGTGTTTTTTTTTCTAAGTCCCAATCCGGGAATTCACTAAGCACCAATCTCGGCAGTGTTTGGACTATTCGTAATGGTTTGAATGACAACCTTCACAAATACGAATGAATTGACCATCGGTCAAACGCGGCTGTTATTTCATAGAATACGGGTTATTTCAGTGAGATCTGTGCATGGTTATCTATGGGAAAGGGTCTGTTTAGTGTAAAAACGGGAAAAAAAATTGCGTGGGGTCCCCCCTCCTAAGCATAACCAGCCTCGGGCTCTTTGAGCCGGTCCTGGTTGGGGTTTTAATGGCACGGCCGCAGGGACCGATATCAAAGTGTCCCCCGGCTGTGGCATTATCTCCCCAGCTAGTGGAGCCCGGTGCTGGTTTCAGAAATACGGGGGACCCCTACGCTTTTTGTCCTCCGTATTTTTGGAACCAGGACCAGGCGCAGAGCCCGGTGCTGGTTGATTAAATATGGGGGGACCCCTGTCATTTTTCCCCCCATATTTTTTCAACCAGGACCAGCTCAAAGAGCCCGAGGCTGGTTGTGCTTAGGAGGGGGGACCCCACGCAATTTTTTTCAGATTTTTAAAGACTTTAATCAACTTTTTAAGGTACACAATGAAGCCCTGCACGGATCTCACAGATCCGGCCGGGATTCCTTGTGTTTTTTCAGGCAGTGTTTTACTCATCACTCCCGTAAAACACTGCCTGATATTACGAATCACATCGACATCGGAAAAAACGAATGTGCAAAACTCGGCAGCTTAGTGAATGATTGTATCAGGATTCAAAAAGTTGCAGTAAAATGCACCCGATACCATTCGAGTTCAAACACCCTTCAAAACGGCCAAAACACGAATATTAGTAAATATTGCCCCTGGTATTAACAAACAGTGGGGATTTAGTATCCGGTATTATAGTAGGGGAACCCATAGGAAACAGCGACCACAATATGGTCACATTCAATATCAGTTTTCAGAAACAGTCCTATACTGGCTCGACTAGGACTCTAAACTTTAGCAAAGCGAATTTTGAAAAGATGAGAGTATTTTTCAGGGATATTGAATGGGAAGGTTTGTTTCTAGGAAAAAATACTACGGAGAAATGGGATGTACTAAAATTCCTGCTAGTTAAAAAATACTCTCAAATTTATTCCTACGAGCAGCAAAAAAGGAATAAAAATCATAAACCGATGTGGCTTAACAAAAAGATAAAGGAACTTATGGGCAAGAAAAGTCGAGCATTTAAAAAATACAAATCTGATGAGTCATTTCAGCACTATAAGGACTGTAACAAAATAAGCAAAAAAGAAATAAGAGCGGCTAAAGTAGAAACTGAAAAACTAGTAGCAAAGGAAAGTAAAGCGAATCCCCAAAAAATATTTAAATACATTAATAGCAAGAGATTAAAGAAGGAGAGTATAGGCCCTTTAAAAGACACGTTGGGAGTCTTAAGCAAAAATTATAATGACATAGCGGACACACAAAATTAGTTTTTTTCAACAGTAGTTACTAGAGAAGACCCAATTCAGGGACTAACGCATAATCTCAATGATGAGAATATCCCACTGATAGGTACTTATTTAAGCGAGGAGGTAGTCTGTGACCAATTAAAACATTTAAAAATTAATAAGTCACCGGGTCCCGATGGAATTCACCCAAGGGTTCTAATGGAGCTTCACTCTGAACTTGCAAAACCGCTATTTTTGATCTTTAAGGATTTAGTAATATCAGGTATGGTTCCCAAAGACCGGCGTATAGCAGAAGTAGTGCCTATATTCAAAAAGGGAAGTAAAGCTGAACCAGGTAATTATAGACCAGTTAGTTTTATATCTATAGTGGGGAAATTATTGGAAGGTATTCTAAGAGAGAGTATTCAGAAGTTCCTTGAAGTCAATAAGGTCATTAAAAGGAATCAACATGGATTTGTGAAGGACAGATCCTGTCAAACCAACCTGGCTTTTATGAAACAGTAAGTGCAAACTTAGATCAGGGTAAAGAGGTGGATGTAATCTTTTTAGACTTTGAGAAAGCTTTCGACACTGTACCGCACATGAGACTTATCTACAAGCTACAAGAACTATGGCTAGGAAGCACAATATGCACTTGGATCAAAAATTGGTTAGATAATAGGGAGCAGCGCGTTGTGGTTAATGGATCTTTTTCAAATTGGACTGAAGTGCTAAGTGGTGTTCCACAAGGCTCAGTATTAGGACCGCTATTGTTCAATATTTTAATTAACGACCTAACAGTAGGTCTAGAGAACATGGTGTCAATTTTTGCAGATGATACCAAATTGTGTAAAGTTATAAAATACGGAGGGAGATGCTGAGTCACTTCAGAACGAATTAGTTAAATTAGAAGCATGGGCAGCGAAATGGAGAATGCGCTTCAATACAGACAAGTGTAAGGTAATGCACTGTGGTAATAAGAACACAAATAACACCTACATACTAAATGGGGTAAAATTAGGGGATTCTGTACTGGAAAAGGACTTAGGTGTCCTCATAGATAGCAAACTAAGCAGTTGTATCCAAAGTAGGATTGCAGCAAAGAAAGCTAATAAGATATTAGCATGCATAAACGGGGAATTGATGCTAGGGACGAGAGTGTTATACTCCCGTTGTATAAATCACTAGTGAGGCCACACCTTGAATACTGTGTTCAATTCTGGGCACCATACTACAAAAAGGATATCCTGAAGCTAGAAAAGGTTCAGAGGCGGGTGACCAAACTAATTGAGGGCATGGAGACGCTGGAAAACGAGGAAAAGCTTTCAAGGCTAGGCATGTTTACATTGGAAAAGAGGAGACTAAGAGGGGACATGATCAACATCTACAAATATATAAGGGGACAATACACAGATCTTGCGCAGGAACTGTTTTTGGTTAGATCAACACAGAGAACTCGTGGACACTCGCTCAGGTTAGAGGAGAGAAGATTCCGCACAATCCGGCGTAAAGGCTTTTTCACGGTAAGGACGATACGTGTTTGGAATTCCCTGCCTGAGGGAGTTGTAATGGCGGACTCAGTCAACACCTTTAAGAATGGATTAGATAAATTCCTAATGGATAAGGATATCCAGGGTTATGGTGCATAGTCACGCACTATAGTTATTATAAAAAAAGAGGGATAAAACGTAACGGCAGACATCAGCATCAGTCAAAATTTTACCACAAATAGGTTGAACTCGATGGACAATTGTCTTTTTTCAACCTTAGATACTATGTTACTATGCTACCTTGGGCTGCATTTTCAAATATGCTGACTACGCATGTAACAAGACTTACGCCCCCTGTGGGACCTCCTGTGCCATTACAGCCACATAATGTCCCTGTAGTTAATACACCACGGGCGGATACTCTGTCAGCCCATTTACAGCAATTAAATCAGTCCTTGGTTAAACAAAAACCTAACCCCCGCCCTACTGGGCCCAAAGGGTCATCTAAGCAGGCCATTTCTACCTCACAATCCACTAATATTTCGGATGATTCTTCCGATTCGGATGGGGAATATACTGATCCATCAGATGCTGATACTGCTGCTTCTGATGAAGATTCTACAACACAGGTTGATGTTCCTGACCTGGTGAAGGCGATCAAGCTGATTCGTCAGACTGATGATGAGATTGACCCTCCTGAAATGTCTAAGAAACTTGATAAGTTCAAACGTCAGAAGGTTACTAAATTAGTCTTACCACATTCTGACCATTTAATTGACATACGTCAGGAATCCTGGTCTTCTCCAGGAAATAAATTTTCCCTGTCTAAAAAGATGCTAGCTCGTTATCCTATCCCTGCGGAGTTGAATAACAAGTGGTAAACCCCGTCACCAGTGGACTCACATGGAGCCCGTCTTGTGGTGTCATCTACTCTGCCTGTCACCACCATCACCTCTTTGAAGGAGCCGACGGATAAGCGTATGGAGGGTTGCTTGAAGTCTACTTACACTCTTACAGGTGCTGTACATAGACCCACTATGGCAGCCTCTTGGGCTGCAAAAGGCATTGAAGCATGGGTTCAAGCAATTGAGGAAGAGCTACCTCTAAATTTTTCTGACACTGCCAGACAATATCTGACCTATATTACCACAGCCTCCCACTATATATAGGAGGCAGCCTCTGATGCAGGCGTTATGGCGGCCAAGGCATCTACTACGTCTATCCTGGCTCGTCGGATTCTGTGGTTACGGTCCTTGTCGGTGGACCTGGACTCTAAGAAGACCTTGGAGGTACTCCCTTTTAAGGGAGATGTACTATTTGGAGATGATGTGAACAAAATTGTGACCGACTTGGCGTCGGCCAAGACTGCGTTTCTCCCAAGTACTAATCCTTCGGTTCCAAAGGCTAAGAGTACTACTGTTCATTCCTTTCGACCTCCAGGTAAAGCAAAGGGTCAGGTGTACCCGAGACAGGCTCGCAGTTCCAAGTCCTCTAGGCCCAAACCTATACGCCCGTCAGCCTGCTTCCAAACCGGACAAGCCTGCTGCATGACGGGGCGGGCCTCCCCCTGGGGGACCCCAGGGTGGGAGGCCGACTTCTGCAGTTCGCCCAGGTATGGTTAAAGACCACTTCGGTCGCCTGGGTGCAGGAAGTGGTCTCTCACGGGTACGCGATCTCTTTCAAGAGACGTCCACCTCGCCAGTTTTGTTCAACGGTTATCTGTTAAAAGCACAAACTCTACATTTGGTTGTCCAATCTCTCCGGGATACAGGAGTGATAGTGCCATTGCCTCTGTCTCAGAGAGGCAGGGGATACCATTCAACGCTGTTTCTAGTTCCAAAGCTGAATGGATCCTCCCGACCTATACTCATCTTCAAATCTTTGAACAAATTTGTGAGGGTGTCCAAATTCTGTATGGAAACTCTGCATTCTATTGTACTGGCTATGGAACCCAAGGACTATATGGTATCCCTGGATATGCAGGATGCTTACTTACACATACCTATTGCCATGTCGCATCAGCAATATCTTCGGTTTGCTATTGGCAACCTTCATTATCAATTCCAAGCTTTGCCTTTCGGACGTACCACGGCTCCTTGGATCTTCACCAAAGTCATGGCGGTCATGACGGCCCTTTTCCACCGTCAGGGTATCAGGATCCTGCCGTATCTGGACGACTTGTTGATCCTGGCAAACTCCCCAGAGGTTCTCCTCTGTCATCTGGAACAGATGGTCCAATTCCTACAAGCCCACAGGTGGCTCATCAACTGGAAGAAATCCTCACTGGTCCCTGCTCAGAGCATGGTGCACCTGGGGGCATTACTGAACACACACAACCAACATTTGTTCTTGTCTCCAGAGAAGGTTCTGAAACTTCAGGACAGAATCAGATACTTCCTCTCTTGCCAAAAAGTGTCGATACACTCGGCGATGCAAGTACTAGGCCTCATGGTGTCGGCTTTTGACATGGTAGAGTACGCTCAATTTCATTCCCGCCCTCTGCAGAGGTTAATCCTTTCCAAGTGGGATGGCCTGCCTCAACGGATCAGGTCTCAAATGATCTCCTTGACTCCGGAGGTTCGTCTGTCACGGAGTTGGTGGCTACAGGACCAACAATTGAGCAGGAGTCGTCCCTTCTGGATCTCCAACTGGGTCCTCCTAACGACGGATGCCAGTCTGCGGGGTTGGGGCACAGTGCTGGAGCAATAATCTCTCCAGGGTCGGTGGACCAGGGAGGAATCTATCCTCCCAACAAACATTCTGGAATTGCTAGCAGTGTTCAGTGCGTTGACACTGGCCCTGCCTTTCGTACAGAACAGGCCTGTTCAAGTACAATCAGACAACATCACCATGGTGGCATACATAAATCATCAAGGTGGCACTGATGGAAGTGTCAAAAATTCTTTCACACTTCAAAGAATTGCTCAAAAATTCAGCAATATCGGCAGTGTTCATTCCGGGGGTCCTCAACTGGGAAGCGGACTTCCTCAGTTGTCAGGACGTACACGCCGGGGAGTGGAGTCTTCATCCAGAGGTCTTCCAACTCCTTGTGGACAAGTGGGGTCTACCAGATGTTTTGGAGGACAGTCCCATTAGGGAGTTAGTCTTGCGTGAGATTCACAAAAAAATATTATGAAGACCGTAAGTGTAGATAAGGATGCGGACATGGGACTCAGTGAGAAATTGTCCTTCTGCTGTGTCTTGTTCACAAATTCTGGCCCCTTTTTCAGGCTGGATCGCAAAATGCGATACAACCACAAAAATTACAGAGGATGCAGGCGCATGCGCAGGGCCCGTCCCACGCATGCGCCCCTCAGTAAATGCGAACGCCTCAGCCTGTCAATTAGGCAGAGGAGTTCACGGGGCAGGAGGGGGGCGGCAGTCAATCAAAAGGATTGCAAATTCTGCTACTTGTTTCATTTTCAAGCTTACTGTGTGGAAACTAATTATATGTTAAAACATAAAGCATATTCTATTTATTAAAAGGACATATACCACACTTTCTTAATCTCTTATAATACAATAAAATTTAATTTCTGACTACAACACTGAGTGCACTTCATTACACGGTTTTTGAGTCAATATTTAAGATACATTTGCAGGTCTTGTTTAATGTTCATTTATTTTTCCTTGTGAGATGCAGGCACTAAAAGTTATTTCTAAACTGACACTTCAATTTCACACCATTATAAAGGCACACTTGATACATAAATGTGTATTTATTTGAGCCATTTCACCAATCAAAGCACAGAGGACAGTAGGTCAGGAGCAGCGCAGCACAGCCACAGGTACAGGTGAGAACATGTTCAAAAAAGAGGCACACGTAGGCACCACAGTTGGCAATTTAGGCACAGGTAGGCGCCAGAGTTAGGCAGGAGGCACATGTAGGCACCAGGCACAGTTGGTCAGGAGCCACAGGTAGGCAGGAGACATCGGTAGGCACAAGGCACAGGTGGTCAGGAAGCATAGGTGGGCACAAGGGGTCAGGATGCACTGGTGGTCATCAGAGATAGTCAGGAGGCACAATGGGTCAGGAAGGACAGGTAGGCAGGATGCAGAGGGTAGGCACAAGGGGTCAGGAGGCACATGTAGGCACCAGGAATAGGCAGGAGGGAGCACTGGATTAGGATGTTTAAGGAATGCCTGGATGGGATTTTGAGTCAAGGGCGTCAGTCTCCCTCAGCAATGGCCCCCGACTTTAAAGATTGCCCCTTACACTAAATTGCAGACCGAGTACCTCAATGTCGGAGTTTAATGTTTCACCTCCAGTTGCAAATGCAATGGAATACTGTGTCCAGTTCTGGAGACCATATCTCCAGAAGGATATAAATACATTAGAGAGTGTACAAAGAAGGGCAACTAAAATGGTGCATGGCCTACATCACAAAACTTACCCGGAAAGGCTAAAATATCTTAACATGTATAGTTTGGAGGAGAGAAGGGAAAGGGGGGACATGATAGAAACTTTCAAATATATCAAGGGTCTTAACAAAGTTTAGGAGGGAAACATTCTTCAAAGGAAGAGAAGTATTAAAACTCGAGGACATACACTGAGACTGGAGGGGGGGAGGTTCAGGGGAAATTTAAGGAAAAATTACTTCACAGAAAGGGTAGTGGATAAGTGGAATAGCCTCCCATCAGAGGTGGTAGAGGCTAAGACTGTAGAGCAATTTAAACATGCTTGGGATAGGCATATGAATATCCTTACAAAGAATTAAGGTTCATAAAGGTTGAGATTGCCTAAAGGATAAAAAACAAGAAAACAAGGGGCAGACTAGATGGGCCAAGTGGTTCTTATCTGCCGTCAAATTCTATGTTTCTATGTTCCCTCCAGTGTCACTCCTGCCCAGCGTACTACGGAAGTTCAAGCAAGAAGGAAGAATGCTGCTTCCAGTCGCTTCAGCATGGCCCAGACGGCATTGGTTCTCAGACCTGCAGGGTCTCTCGATCGAGCGTCATCTTCTATTTCCTCCATGCCCAGACCTCCTCGTATCAGGGCCCTTGCGTTTACTATGTTATGAGCCACGGCTGTGGCTCATTCCTGTTTTGCATTTTTGTGCTGTAATTTATGTTATACTTCTGTTTATGTTCCCCGTGGGTGTCATGGGGTGCTCGGAGCTCACCCTTAAGGAGGGGATACTGTTATGAACCACAGGTAGTGGTTCATTCCTATTTTATGTTTATAAAGTTGTCTTGCATGCCAGGATTTCCCGTTGCTCTGTTTTAGAATACTCTTGTCTGCTGCCGCTGGTGAGTCTGTGTAATTGCAGCTTGTTCCCATGTGTTCAGCCTCACCTGGCTGCTAATTGCATCTTGTCAGTTTAGAGTCATGCAACAGGGCAGCTGCATGGGATTATTAATTGGGCCTCTCTGTTATATGCTGGCTGTTTGCAATTCACAGATGCTGGTGATATTCCTTGGTTTGCAGTCTGCTTGAAGTGTGAGCTGGTTCCTGTCAGTCCCTGTGTTGATTCCTGTGTCAGTCCCTGTGTCGATTCCTGTGTCTGATCCCGTGTCCTGCTGTAAAGCGTTCCTGCCCTGAGGTCCAGTGGCTTTGCCTGTCCCTGGTCAAGTCTTCTGGCTTCCTGGTGTCCACCGGTCTGTCGTTTGGGATTCTGCCTGTCCTCCAGTTCTGAGAGTCGGTGTCGGCAGCATTAGAAGTTCCTGTCCGTTTGCCAGTATTCGTACCGGTTCCGTGAGTAGCGGCTCTCCCGCGTCCGTTGGCCTAGGCCGCTGTATTCCATTATTGTTTCTGTCCCTGGTGTTTTGCAGAGGGTTCTGCTTGTGCTGTCACCGCCGGTACACAAAGGTATTGTGTCGGCGTGTGATCAGCATTTCCTTTGTTGTTCTTTTCCTTTGGCGGTTTCTCCGCACATACTTTAGGTTTTTAGTTAGCTTGTAGCCCCTGGCCTGTTTGCTTAGTTAGAGGTCCTCTTGTTATCATTCTGCCTCGGATTTCCCTTTGTCTCTCATTAAGACCGGGGGGCACCGGAGTTGGGCAGACATAATCCGCCCTTCAAACGTGGCTGCCAAGGGCTCAAGAAACCATAGTCTCGCAAGGGATTTCCGATAGCACGGGTGAGACAACAGAGTTAGGGCGCCAGGGGCTATTCCCTTTCCATTCCCCTTTCCCAGCGTTACGTCCTGGTGCTCTGGATTCACTTCATGAACATCTCCCTTGTTCTGAGCACCAGGAACCTAACATTATCACCAGCCATACCACAAAAAAGAAATAAAACTTTTTTTTTTCTTTTTTGGCCCAGTCCAGTGTCTAGTCTAGAATCCAGTCCTGTCTAGAATTCAGTGTGCAGAATCCAATCCGGTGTTTAGAATCCAGTCTTGTCTAGAATTCAGTGTGCAGAATCCAATCCGGTGTTTAGAATCCAGTCCTGTCTAGAATTCAGTGTGCAGAATCCAGTCCGGTGTTTAGAATCCAGTCCGGTGTTTAGAATCCAGTCCGGTGTTTTAAATCCAGTCCGGTTTAAAAAAAAAAAAAAGTCTTGTTTTGTTTAGTTAAAATTTAGTCTTGTCTTGCCTTGTCTTGTCTTGTCTAGTTTTAAATCCTCCTATGTCTACTATGCAAGCCCTGCAGGCATCTCTCGCAGCCCTGAACTCTGTATTCAGTGCTTTGAGACCAGAGCGACTAGAAGTTTTGCAGCAATCCCTAAAGCAACTGCAAAACCTACTGACTAAAATCTTGCTCATCTTGCCAGAAGTCGTTGAGAGTACATCTATCTCTAAAGAGACTCTTGTTCACAGTATGGTGACAAGAGAATCCTCTGGTTTAATTGAAGAGAAAAGGTTTAAAAGTTTTCTGCGGCCCAGGCTCTCAGAAGAGGAGCGTCTGCGTCGCAGAAACTTAAACTTGTGCCTATATTGTGGGGGTTTAGGCCACTATCTGCAGACCTGTGAGTTGCGCAAGCCAAAGTGTGGTGACGAGTCTTGCCCTCTGGCCAAGTTGAGTCAGGATACAAGACCTACTCCTGTCTCTACTGTGGCAGAGGTACTTGTCACACAACCCACACTAAAAAGCTCTCTGTCCTATAATTGGGGTCCTTGGGCAAGGGAGCCCCATTATAGATTCAGGAATCAAAAGAGAATGTTTCTCTCCTCTCTTGAGGTTCCTGTGGAAGCGGAGTTGCAAGCCCCTGGAGTGGTGCCCGATGCCCAGGGTCCTGGAGTGGTGCCCGTAGCCCAGGGTCCTGGAGTGGTGCCCGTAGCCCAGGGTCCTGGAGTGGTGCCCGTAGCCCAGGGTCCTGGAGTGGTGCCCGATGCTCAGGTTCTTGGTGCGGTACCCGATGCCCAGAGTGCTGGAGCGGTACTCGATGCCCAGAGTGCTGGAGCGGTACCCGATGCCCAGAGTGCTGGAGCGGTACCCGATGCCCAGAGTGCTGGAGCGGTACCCGATGCCCAGAGTGCTGGAGCGGTACCCGATGCCCTAGCTTATAGAGGGACGTCAAATATTATAGTTCAGGTGTCCATACCGGAAGGGGTCTCAGAAGCTGTCACCCCAGGTAGGGACTTGAAAAGCGCAACCCTAGAAAGGGTCTCTAAAACCATAGTTCTTGAAGGGAACTCGAGAAGCAAAACCCCAGAAGGGATCTTTGAAGTAATATCCCCAAGTGGGGTCTCGAGAGACGCAGCCCCAAAGAAGGGTCTAGAAGTCGCTTCCCCAGGAAAGAACTTAAGAAGCATAGCATTAGTGGAGGATCTGAACGTTATTGCTTCGGCAAAAGTCCCGGAAGTCATAGTCCCGGGAGAACTTTCGATGGTTATCGACTCAGAGAGGGAGGCCGATGGCCCGATCCCAGTCAGGGAGGCCGACGGCCCGGTCCCAGTGGGAGAATCCGAGGTGCTGGCCCCAGCGGGGTTCCCAGAGGCCACTGCCCCAGCGGGGTTCCCGGAGGCCACTGCCCCAGCGGGGTTCCCGGAGGCCACTGCCCCAGCGGGGTTCCCGGAGGCCACTGCCCCGGGTGGGGTTCAGAAAGTCACTGCCCCGGGTGGGGTTCAGAAAGTCACTGCCCCGGGTGGGGTTCAGAAAGTCACTGCCCCGGGTGGGGTTCAGAAAGTCTCAGCCCCGGGTGGGGTTCAGAGAGTCTCAGCCTCGAGTAAGGTCAATAGTGACCAGGTCCTAGCAAAGCACTCCAGTCAGTCAGATGGGAAGAAAACAGATCCTGACTCTGGTATCTCAACATCCATAATCTTTGATGGGGACTTAGCCCAATTTTTGGCACTTTACAAACACTATTACATTATTATGTTGTCTAGACCATTTCTGGGCATCACTTCAGAGAACCTTGTGCTTTATCTGATTTATTCTTTTAGAGGAGAGCCTTTTGAGTGGGCGACCAGCCTAATGAAAGCTGAAGATCCCATTCTTCAGGATCCCCCAGCATTCAGTGATGCAATTATTAAAAGATATGGTTCCAAAGAAATTGGTTCAGGTTCCTCTAAGTCACCCGTCTTGTCTTCTGAGAGTCCACCAAATACTGTAAACTCGGCACAAGAGTCCCAGCCCGTTGTTTTGACTGCAGGATGTGCTTTTTCGACTTCTTCTTCTACTAATAGTACTTTACCAGAAAGTTCAGCTCCCAAGGGTAAGAGACCTGTCTCTGATTTGAACGCAGCCTTGCTGGGTGGTACCATCAGTTCAGACAATGTTTGGGGAATTACCTTGGTCAGACCTAAAGAGCTTTGTAAAAAGAAGAAGAAGAAGAAGAAGAAGAAAAAGAAATAATTTTTGACTCTTGCCTTGATAAAAAAAAAAAAAAAAAGGATTTTTTTTTCCCTTGTCTTGTGTCCAGTGGCCACCATCAAGGGGAGGGCACTGTTACAAGTTGTTGTTACAGCTTGTTTTTTGTTTTCTTGTCTGTTAGACCAGTGTGTCAGGTTTCCCCCCCCCTTGTTCTGGATAGTCTGAATTTTGGGGTCTTTTGACCCCTCCTCAAGGGGGGGGGGGTAATGTTATGAGCCACGGCTGTGGCTCATTCCTGTTTTGCATTTTTGTGCTGTAATTTATGTTATACTTCTGTTTATGTTCCCCGTGGGTGTCATGGGGTGCTCGGAGCTCACCCTTAAGGAGGGGATACTGTTATGAACCACAGGTAGTGGTTCATTCCTATTTTATGTTTATAAAGTTGTCTTGCATACCAGGATTTCCCGTTGCTCTGTTTTAGAATACTCTTGTCTGCTGCCGCTGGTGAGTCTGTGTAATTGCAGCTTGTTCCCATGTGTTCAGCCTCACCTGGCTGCTAATTGCATCTTGTCAGTTTAGAGTCATGCAACAGGGCAGCTGCATGGGATTATTAATTGGGCCTCTCTGTTATATGCTGGCTGTTTGCAATTCACAGATGCTGGTGATATTCCTTGGTTTGCAGTCTGCTTGAAGTGTGAGCTGGTTCCTGTCAGTCCCTGTGTTGATTCCTGTGTCAGTCCCTGTGTCGATTCCTGTGTCTGATCCCGTGTCCTGCTGTAAAGCGTTCCTGCCCTGAGGTCCAGTGGCTTTGCCTGTCCCTGGTCAAGTCTTCTGGCTTCCTGGTGTCCACCGGTCTGTCGTTTGGGATTCTGCCTGTCCTCCAGTTCTGAGAGTCGGTGTCGGCAGCATTAGAAGTTCCTGTCCGTTTGCCAGTATTCGTACCGGTTCCGTGAGTAGCGGCTCTCCCGCGTCCGTTGGCCTAGGCCGCTGTATTCCATTATTGTTTCTGTCCCTGGTGTTTTGCAGAGGGTTCTGCTTGTGCTGTCACCGCCGGTACACAAAGGTATTGTGTCGGCGTGTGATCAGCATTTCCTTTGTTGTTCTTTTCCTTTGGCGGTTTCTCCGCACATACTTTAGGTTTTTAGTTAGCTTGTAGCCCCTGGCCTGTTTGCTTAGTTAGAGGTCCTCTTGTTATCATTCTGCCTCGGATTTCCCTTTGTCTCTCATTAAGACCGGGGGGCACCGGAGTTGGGCAGACATAATCCGCCCTTCAAACGTGGCTGCCAAGGGCTCAAGAAACCATAGTCTCGCAAGGGATTTCCGATAGCACGGGTGAGACAACAGAGTTAGGGCGCCAGGGGCTATTCCCTTTCCATTCCCCTTTCCCAGCGTTACGTCCTGGTGCTCTGGACTCACTTCATGAACATCTCCCTTGTTCTGAGCACCAGGAACCTAACATACTAGGACCTGGCAAGACTGGCTTTGACGGCGTGGCTCTTGAAGCTTCACTCCTGAGGGCCAAAGGATTTTCTGAGGTGGTTATTCAAACTATGTTGAAGGCCCACAAACCGACTTCTGCATGGATTTCTTATAGGGTCTGGAATTTTTACTTCACCTGGTGTGCTGCTAAGAATTATGATGCATACAAGTTTAGTACTTCCAGACTTCTGGCTTTTTTGCAACAAGGCCTGGATTTAGGACTTCGCCTGGTCTCCCTCAAGGTTCACATTTCTTCCTTGGTGTGGTTTCAGCGTAAAATTGTATCTATTCCTGACGTTCATACATTCACTCAGGGCGTACTGTGGATTTAGCCTCCCTATGTCCCTCCTGTTGCTCCATGGGTTTTGTCTGTTGTTCTTAATGCCCTTCAATAGTCTCCATTTGAACCTCTTGAGTCTGTGGACCTTAAATGCCTTACGCATAAGGTCATTTTTCTGTTTGTTATTGCCTCTGCTAGGAGGGTGTCAGACTTAGGCACTTTGACCTGTCGTCCACTCTTTCTGATATTTCCCGTGACCGGGCAGTTCTTAGAACTCATCCTGGTTATCTACCTAAGGTGGTGTCATCTTTCCACCTTAACCAAGAGATTGTGGTTCCGGCCTTTATCTCTCCTGGTCTGTCCTCCAAGGAGCGGTCTTTGGATGTGGTACGGGCTCTCTGTATATATGTAGAAAGGACTGCCTCTATCAGGAGGTCAGATTCTCTTTTTGTACTTTTCGGTTTTCACAAACGTGGCTGGCCTGCGAATAAGCAGACCTTGGCCAGATGGATTAGAATGGTGATTGCACAAGCTTATGTGCAGGCTGGACTCCCAGCTCCTGCTGCTATCAAGGCCCATTCCACTTGGTCTGTTGGACCTTCTTGGGCGGCCCGCTGTGACGCGTCCGCTGAACAATTGTGCAAGGCGGCTACGTGGTCCTCAGTGAACACGTTCATCAGGTTCTATGCCTTTGATACTTCCGCCTTCCAGGATGCTTCCTTTGGATGCCGAGTTCTTGTGCCCGCTGCAGTGCATCCCCTCCCATGAGGAACTGTTTTAGGACATCCCCGATGTTATTCTCTGTGGAATACCAGTGTACCCCACTGCAGAAAAGGAGATTTATGGTAAGACTTACCATTGTTAAATCTCTTTCTGCGAGGTACACTGGTTTCCACATGGCGCCCACCCTGACACATAGCTTCTTTGGGTTTGTATGGCATTAGCCGCTAGTCCCTTCTCCTGTCTTGAGAATGAGGGTCTATGTGACTAACATCTACCGTCTCTCTTACCTGCTACTGCATTGGACTGGTTAACGAAACTGAGCTCGTGCCTGGAGGCGGGGCTATAGAGGAGTCGGTGCAGTGCATCCTGGGAACAGTCAAAGCTTTAGCCTGTTGGTGCCTCAGATCAAGATCCAACTCTACACCCCGATGTTATTTCCTGTGGAAACCAGTGTACCTCGCAGAAAGAGATTTAACAATGGTAAGTCTTACCATAAATCTCCTTTTCTTCCTTCATCCAGAAAACCCATTCCATTTTTTGGTGCTCTCAGCCAGCCGTTCACAACCTCAGTTACACGGCTGGGTAGTAGAAACCAAATGGAATAGGTTGGTTTTCTAAATATTTTTTACTCTAAAACTACAGTACTTCATCCTCAATCATTAAGCAGGACGGCATGATCATGTGTTAAACTACAGAAGAGCCCTTTTCAGCTATTACCAGGACTGTTTCCTATTGGGAGACCCACTATATTGGTTATTTTAACCTTAAACTCATGTATGTTATGGGTCATTATATCCATAATTCGCCAGATTGTGATTATATTCCATTGTGAGTATAATAATATCATTTATTTGAAATAAAAATTCCTCACAATTTTCACATTATTAATACAACCAATTATCACTGTGATTTTCAGGGTATTAACGTATCCAGAACCATTGCAATCATCCAAAACTTGACTGTGACATATTCAAATATTTTTTCCGCTTCTATAAACCTCTTCTTACCACAGATTTTTTCACACACCTTGTGCATATATATACCAATAAAAATTATATTTTATAACTGTTTAATAATGTTTTGTAGGAGTGCCCCAACACCAGAGTCCTCCTTTCTCTCTACAATTTTGAAAATCCTTTTTGTGACTCTTCGAAACACCACCAACCTAGCTTACTATCCTTGAACTCAATGCTTGATTATACACATGTTGGTTACTAGAACATCGCCTACTAATATACGAATGCAATCCTACCCAGATATGTACTGTGTGGAACAAAGTCCTCCCTCACTAGATTAGTGGGACGAAAATAAATGGTGATGTCACCCTGCATCAGCCACTTCCGTTCTTATTGTTCTTCTGCGATCCAGGGGCCTGCTGTCACCAAATAAATACCCATGCAGATTGGTCATGTCCATAGCACTCTATCGATATATAAGAACAAACTTGCAGCAAAGATCTGTGTACGTGCTGCACTACCGTAGTAAGGTACCATTCTTGCACGAGTGCAAAACAAATAGTAGGCCACATATAGACTGAGGGGTCTATTCATGAAGCAGAGAAAAGAGTGGAGAAGTGAGCCTGTGGAGAAGTTGCCCATGGCAACCAATCAGCTGCTCCGTACAATTGTATAGTATGCAAATTTTAATTTTTACTTCAATACTAATTGGTTGCCATGGGCAACTTCTCCACTGGCTCACTACTGAACACTTTTCACTTCTTTATGAATAGGCCCCTTAGAGGGAATTCAATTAGCCACAGTAATTTATGGCAGGTTAATTGGACCCCCTGGGCTACTCAATTAACTCCGTCCGAAGTGAGCACTTAATACCTTACCCCAATATTGCATATTTTCCTGAACACCTCTATGGAGTGGAAAATCTGCAATGTTTGTGCTCAGGAGGTGTCTGAGAAATGATCAATATGCCAGAACCTAACTGCTATCACCGCAAACTGAATCCACCCTTTTGACATTTTGAGCATTAGTAAAGGAGGCCCTTTAAGTCTATGTACTTTGGTCATTATCCTGTCCATTGCACTATCTTCAGTGGCATCCTTAGATGTAATTGTGTCACCTACCGCTGCTAAAGCTCCTGCTGTGAGAGAAAATCCAATGGCAAGACTTCCTGGCTCTGTCATGTCCCTGCGGCGGCGATCTTCCACAGCAAAGACTGTAAATGCTAGCTGAAATGTAGAGAAAACTTCCATCCCCATAGCCTGTCCTGCATTCCCTTCACTGTTTACCTGTAATGCAGACAATAATTAAAAGAACATTGGGCATACAGTATAGTAAGCTTTTAATATCAAGATACTTCACAACTCTTGGTTCTTGCAGTTAGCTCACGTATTTTCTTGCCTAACTCCTCCTCCTAATTTTACTATTTGTTGTTGTCTCCCTGAACACATGAATTAGATGCAGTTTTTCCATAAAGCATTCTTCATAAAAGCATTGTCTGTATTGTGTTCCCAGAACAAGGTATTTGCCAATAAGAAGCAAGATGCATTTATGAGTTTAGAAATATTTAGGTGCCAAAATATGATCAAAACTGATTATTTATCCCAGTAAACCATCAAATCCAAATAGTGTACTTACACATAAATCTCTCTCTCTCTCTCTCTCTCTCGACGTATGTGTGTATGTTCCAGCATAACTCTGGAATGCCTGGAGCAATTTACACCGAACTTGGTACGGGATGCGGTCAACATCCCGCCAGACGGAATCCCGGCGGTCGAAATACCAACGCCGGAATCCCGACCGGCACAATCCCGACATATTCTCCCTCCGTGGGTGTCCACAACACCCATGGAGGCAGAATATAATAGTGTGGCGAGCGTAGCGAGGCACCGTGCACGCAGCGTGGCGAGCGAAGCGAGCCCGCAAGGGGCTGCGTTCCGCTCGCCACCCCTGTCGGGATTGTGTGGTCGGGATTCCGGCGTCGGTATTTCGACCGCCGGGATCCCGTCCAGCGGTGTTACGTACTGATCCCCTTGGTACACATATAATTTATAATCTGTAAAAAAATACTGTGGGGGTAAAACACCCCTAGTACCCCTAGGGGTGGGAAGGGGGTGACATGTAAAAATCCATAGTTTTCATCATAACTCTGGAATGCCTTGAGCAATTTATACCAAATTTGGTACACAAATGACTTACAATCTGGAAAAAAATACTGTGGTGTATGACACCCCTAGCACCCCTAGAGGTGGGGGTGGGAAGGGGTTAACATGTAAAAATCCATAGTTTACGGCATAACTCTGGAATGGCTGGAGCAATTTACACAGAGGCACACATGGGTAGGGGCAGAGGCACCCACGTGTAAGGGCAGAGGCACCCATGGGTAGGGGCAGAGGCACACATGGGTAGAAGCACAGGCACCCATGTGTAAGGACAGAGGTACTCACGGGTAGGGGCAGACGCACACATGGGTAGGGGCAGAGCCACCCACAGGTATGGGCAGAGGCACACACGGGTATGGGCAGAGGCACCCACGGGTAGGGGCAGAGGCACAAACAGGTAGGGCAGAGACACGCACGGGTAGGGGAGTAGGCATACGGGTAGGAGCAGAGGCACCAACGGGTAAGGGCAGATGCACACACGGGTAGGGGCAGAGGCACACACGGGTGGGGGCAGAGGCATACTTTATTGTCGACGCTAAGCCATGTGACCTAGGGCCCTTTGACATAGAGTCAGCCTGCAAACCTACCATATTTAACATACAGCGGGCAGAGCTTGGCCTGTCATCCCAGAATTTATAGCACTGAGCAGGGCAGCATCAGAGGCGGGAAGGGGCAGAGAAGGAGGCGGATTATTCTCCTCAGCACCAGCATTTTGACAGCATCAATCCGGTGAAGCCCAGAGGTGCGGCCTGACAAAGATTGGCATTATTCTGTAAATTCCGTAGCAAAGCATGGGTAGTCAGCTAGTCTAAAACTAAAAGTGAATGAAACCTTATTCTGATTCACATGGATGCCATTTAAATGGCAGGTACCTCTCGTAAAGAACATGTGTAAATATCAGTTCTGAGTGTGTAAATTGTTTCAGGTTGCCTTTACAGAGGAGAGTATCTTAATTTTCTGGCTTTATGCTGAATGCTCACCCATCAATGCATGCCGCTATCTGTATTTGGAATTTACCCTTAAACTTAGCGAGACCATAATCAGATGGAGGACATCACTAGTATCCAGAATAATACAGTGGACAAGTTTCATTTGATATGGTCTCCCTGGTACTCTTCCCAGGCGCTCAGGGAAATTTGCTTTACAGTATAAAATATGCCTGGATAGTTCAAATGGTATCTCAATAAAAGTAAGTGCCTCATTATAGCAACACATTTGTGCATGTATTTTATAAATAAAATAATTGACGTAGCTCTTGTAATGTGACAAATAAATGAGACAAGTAAGAAATGCCATATATAAAATTGCAATGACATGGCATGAAGGCTAACATGATTAAGGAACTAATTCAGACCTGAACGCAGCAGCAAATTTTTTCTCTAATGGGGAAAACCATGTTGCCCTGCAGGGGGAGCAGATATAACATTTGCAGAGAGAGTTAGATTCGGGTGGGTTATCTTGTTTCTGTGCAGGGTAAATACTGGCTGCTTTCTTTTTACACTGCAATAATAAGAATTTACTTACCGATAATTCTATTTCTCGTAGTCCGTAGTGGATGCTGGGAACTCCGTAAGGACCATGGGGAATAGCGGCTCCGCAGGAGACTGGGCACAAAAAGAAAAGCTTTAGGACTACCTGGTGTGCACTGGCTCCTCCCCCTATGACCCTCCTCCAAGCCTCAGTTAGGATACTGTGCCCGGACGAGCGTACACAATAAGGAAGGATTTTGAATCCCGGGTAAGACTCATACCAGCCACACCAATCACACCGTACAACCTTTGATATGAACCCAGTTAACAGCATGATAACAGAGGAGCCTCTGGATAGATGGCTCACAACAACTATAACCCGATTTGTTAACAATAACTATGTACAAGTATTGCAGATAATCCGCGCTTGGGATGGGCGCCCAGCATCCACTACGGACTACGAGAAATAGAATTATCGGTAAGTAAATTCTTATTTTCTCTGACGTCCTAGTGGAGGCTGGGAACTCCGTAAGGACCATGGGGATTATACCAAAGCTCCCAAACGGGCGGGAGAGTGCGGATGACTCTGCAGCACCGAGTGAGAAAACTCCAGGTCCTCCTCAGCCAGAGTGTCAAATTTGTAAAATTTTACAAAAGTATTTGACCCTGACCAAGTAGCAGCTCGGCAGAGTTGTAAAGCCGAGACCCCTCGGGCAGCCGCCCAAGATGAGCCCACCTTCCTTGTGGAGTGGGCTTTTACAGATTTTGGCTGTGGCAGGCCTGCCACAGAATGCGCAAGCTGAATTGTGCTACAAATCCAGCGAGCAATAGTTTGCTTAGAAGCAGGAGCACCCAGCTTGTTGGGTGCGTACAGGATAAATAGCGAGTCAGATTTTCTGACTCCAGCCGTCCTGGAAACATATATTTTCAGGGCCCTGACAACGTCCAGCAACTTGGAGTCCTCCAAGTCCTTAGTAGCCGCAGGTACCACAATAGGCTGGTTCAGATGAAACGCAGAAACCACCTTTGGGAGAAATTGAGGACGAGTCCTCAATTCTGCCCTGTCCGCATGAAAAATCAGGTAAGGGCTTTTACAGGATAAAGCCGCCAATTCGGACACACGCCTGGCTGAAGCCAGGGCCAACAACATGACCACTTTCCATGTGAGATATTTTAATTCCACAGTGTTGAGTGGTTCAAACCAATGTGATTTTAGGAAATCCAAAACAACATTCAGATCCCAGGGTGCCACTGGAGGCACAAAAGGAGGCTGTATATGTAGCACTCCCTTAATAAACGTCTGGACTTCAGGCACTGAAGCCAGTTCTCTCTGAAAGAAAATCGACAGGGCCGAAATCTGGACCTTAATGGATCCTAATTTTAGGCCCATAGACACTCCTGCTTGCAGGAAATGCAGGAATCGACCCAGTTGAAATTCCTCCGTCGGGGCCTTTTTGGCCTCGCACCACGCAACATATTTCCGCCAGATGCGGTGATAGCGCTTTGTGGTTACATCCTTTCTGGCTTTTATCAAAGTAGGGATGACTTCGTCTGGAATGCCTTTTTCCTTTAGGATCCGGCGTTCAACCGCCATGCCGTCAAACGCAGCCGCGGTAAGTCTTAGAACAGACAGGGTCCCTGCTGGAGCAGGTCCCTTCTCAGAGGTAGAGGCCACGGGTCCTCTGTGAGCATCTCTTGAAGTTCCGGGTACCAAGTCCTTCTTGGCCAATCCGGAACCACGAGAATAGTTCTTACTCCTCCCCGCCGTATAATTCTCAGCACCTTGGGTATGAGAGGCAGAGGAGGGAACACATACACCGACTGGTACACCCACGGTGTTACCAGAGCGTCCACAGCTATTGCTTGAGGGTCCCTTGACCTGGCGCAATACCTGTCCAGTTTTTTGTTGAGGCGGGACGCCATCATGTCCACCTTTGGTTTTTCCCAACGGTTTACAATCATGTGGAAGACTTCTGGGTGAAGTCCCCACTCTCCCGGGTGGAGGTCGTGCCTGCTGAGGAAGTCTGCTTCCCAGTTGTCCACTCCCGGAATGAACACTGCCGACAGTGCTATCACATGATTTTCCGCCCAGCGAAGAATCCTTGCAGCTTCTGCCATTGCCCTCCTGCTTCTTGTGCCGCCCTGTTTACGTGGGCGACTGCCGTGATGTTGTCCGACTGGATCAGCACCGGCTGACCTTGAAGCAGAGGTCTTGCTTGGCTCAGAGCATTGTAAATGGCTCTTAACTCCAGGATATTTATGTGAAGTGATGTCTCCAGGCTTGACCACAAGCCCTGGAAGTTTCTTCCCTGTGTGACTGCTCCCCAGCCTCGCAGGCTGGCATCCGTGGTCACCAGGATCCAGTCCTGAATGCCAAATCTGCGGCCCTCTAGAAGATGAGCACTCTGTAACCACCACAGGAGAGACACTCTTGTCCTTGGGGACAGGGTTATCCGCTGATGCATCTGAAGATGCGATCCGGACCATTTGTCCAGCAGGTCCCACTGGAATGTTCTTGCGTGGAATCTGCCGAATGGGATTGCTTCGTAGGAAGCTACCATTTTTCCCAGGACCCTTGTGCATTGGTGCACTGATACTTGGCCTGGTTTTAGGAGGTTTCTGACTAGCTCGGATAACTCTCTGGCTTTCTCTTCCAGGAGAAACACCTTTTTCTGGACTGTGTCCAGGATCATCCCTAGGAATAGAAGACGTGTCGTCGGGATCAGCTGCGATTTTGGGATATTGAGAATCCAACCGTGCTGCCGCAGCACTACTTGAGATAGTGCTACTCCGACTACCAACTGTTCCTTGGATCTTGCCCTTATCAGGAGATCGTCCAAGTAAGGGATAATTAAAACTCCCTTCCTTCGAAGGAGAATCATAATTTCGGCCATTACCTTGGTAAAGACCCGGGGCGCCGTGGACAATCCAAACGGCAGCGTCTGAAACTGATAGTGGCAGTTCTGTACCACAAACCTGAGATACCCTTGGTGAGAAGGGTAAATTGGGACATGGAGGTAAGCATCCTTGATGTCCAGAGACACCATATAATCCCCTTCTTCCAGGTTCGCGATCACCGCTCTGAGTGACTCCATCTTGAATTTGAACCTCTGTATGTAAGTGTTCAAAGATTTTAGATTTAGAATAGGTCTCACCGAGCCATCCGGCTTCGGTACCACAAACAGTGTGGAATAATACCCCTTTCCCTGTTGCAGGAGGGGTACCTTGATTATTACCTGCTGTTAATACAGCTTGTGAATGGCTTCCAATACCGCCTCCCTGTCGGAGGGAGACGTCGGTAAGGCAGACTTTAGGAAACGGCGAGGGGGAGACGCCTCGAATTCCAATTTGTACCCCTGAGATACCACTTGAAGGATCCAGGGATCCACTTGTGAGTGAGCCCACTGCGCGCTGAAATTCCCCCCACCGTGCCTGAGTCCGCTTGTAGAGCCCCAGCGTCATGCTGAGGACTTGGCAGAAGCGGGGAACTGGCTGTTTGCTGCAGCCTTTTTCCTCTCCCTCTGCCACGTGGCAGAAATGAGGAGCCTTTCGCCCGCTTGCCCTTATGGGGCCGAAAGGACTGCGCCTGATAATACGGCGTCTTTTTATGTTGAGAGGCTACCTGGGGTAAAAATGTGGATTTCCCAGCAGTTGCCGTGGATACCAGGTCCGATAGACCTACCCCAAATAACTCCTCCCCTTCATAAGGCAATACTTCCATATGCCTTTTGGAATCAGCATCACCTGACCACTGCAGCGTCCATAACCCTCTTCTGGCAGATATGGACAGCGCACTTACTCTTGATGCCAGTCGGCAAATATCCCTCTGTGCATCACGCATATATAAAAACGCATCTTTTAAATGCTCTATAGTCAGTAATATAGTGTCCCTATCCAGGGTATCAATATTGTCAGTCAGGGAATCCGACCAAGCCACCCCAGCACTGCACATCCAGGCTGGGGCGATTGCTGGTCGCAGTATAACACCCGTGTGAGTGTATATACATTTTAGGATATTCTCCTGCTTTCTGTCAGCAGGTACCTTAAGGGCAGCCGTATCCGGAGACGGTAGTGCCACCTGTTTTGACAAGCGTGTGAGTGCTTTATCCACCCTAGGAGGTGTTTCCCAACGTGCCCTATCCTCTGGCGGGAAGGGGTATGATGCCAATAACTTTTTAGGAATTATCAGTCTTTTATCGGGAGAAACCCACGCTTCATCACACACTTCATTTAATTCCTCAGATGCAGGAAAAACTACAGGTAGTTTTTTCTCACCAAACATAATACCCTTTTTAGTGGTACTTGTACTATCAGAAATGTGTAAAACATTTTTCATTGCCTCAATCATGTAACGTGTGGCCCTACTGGAAGTCACATTCGTCTCTTCATCGTCGACACTGGAGTCAGTATCCGTGTCGGCGTCTGTATCTACCAACTGAGGTAGCGGGCGTTTTAGAGCCCCTGATGGTCTTTGAGACGCCTGGACAGGCACCAGCTGAGTAGCCGGCTGTCTCATGTCATCAACCGTCTTTTGTAAGGAGCTGACACTTTCACATAAATCCTTCCATAAGCTCATCCACTCAGGTGTCGTCTTCCTAGGGGGTGACATCACCAGTACAGGCAATTGCTCCGCCTCCACATCATTTTCCTCTTCATACATGTCGACACAGTCGTACCGACACACAGCACACACACAGGGAATGCTCTGATAGAGGACAGGACCCCACTAGCCCTTTGGGGAGACAGAGGGAGAGTATGCCAGCACACACCAGAGCGCTATATATAAGTTGAGATAACACCAAACAGAGTGTTTTTCCCTTTATAGCTGCTATGTATATTATACTGCGCCTAATTAGTGCCCCCACCCCTCTTGTTTTACCCTTTTCTGTAGTGCAGGACTGCAGGGGAGAGTCAGGGAGACGTCCTTCCAGCGGAGCTGTGAGGGAAAATGGCGCCAGTGTGCTGAGGAGATAGGCTCCGCCCCCTTCTCGGCTGACTTTTCTCCCGCTTTTTTTTTTGTTAATCTGGCAGGGGTTAATATACATCCATATAGCCCTGGGGGTTATATGTGATGTAATTTAGCCAGCCAAGGTGTTTATATTGCTGCTCAGGGCGCCCCCCCCCAGCGCCCTGCACCCATCAGTGACCGGAGCGTGTGGTGCATGAGGAGCAATGGCGCACAGCTGCAGTGCTGTGCGCTACCTTGGTGAAGACTGATGTCTTCTGCCGCCGATTTTCCGGACCTCTTCTTGCTTCTGGCTCTGTAAGGGGGCCGGCGGCGCGGCTCTGGGACCGGACTCCGAGGCTGGGCCTGTGTTCGGTCCCTCTGGAGCTAATGGTGTCCAGTAGCCAAGAAGCCCAAGCTGGCTGCAAGCAGGCAGGTTCGCTTCTTCTCCCCTTAGTCCCTCGATGCAGTGAGCCTGTTGCCAGCAGGTCTCACTGAAAATAAAAAACCTAAAACTAAACTTTTACTAAGAAACTCAGGAGAGCCTCCTAGAATGCACCCTTCTCGGCCGGGCACAAAAATCTAACTGAGGCTTGGAGGAGGGTCATAGGGGGAGGAGCCAGTGCACACCAGGTAGTCCTAAAGCTTTTCTTTTTGTGCCCAGTCTCCTGCGGAGCCGCTATTCCCCATGGTCCTTACGGAGTTCCAAGCATCCACTAGGACGTCAGAGAAATAGATTTCAGTTTAAACACACCCCACCCAAATCTAACTCTCTGCACATGTTATATCTGCCCCACCTGCAGTGCAACATGGTTTTACCCATTAGAGAACAAATTTGCTGCTGCGATCAGGTCTGATGTAGGCCCTAAATTGGTAAAGAATCTGAGGCCAGAGAGCCAGCAATCATGAGCACAAAGGATCAGGGAACCTTATATTTCGAGATAACCGAGGTGAGAACCTGAGAAAGAAGCAGGAACAAACAATAGCTCAAGAACTAGGCATGGAAATATCAGGTTTGCTAATAAGGAAACGGGTAAACACAAGAGAGGGATAGAGGAATATGCCAAGCACTGGCAAACAGATAACCAGAAACGTGGGGTTCTTCTGATTAACTATATGCCCGAAATTTAAAAGGGCAATGTTTTCACTAGCAAAACATGGCTAGTGAAATCATGTCCCTTTTAAATTTCATGCATAAACACAATTGTAGTATAAAATACAGTGCGCTGTATCCCACTGCATTTTATACAAAATCCCTGGAAATTGAGGGTGACAGAACAAATAGGGGTTAATTTATTAAGTGTTGAAACATATAACCTGGTGCTTCTGATCGTGTTTATGCTTGAAAATTAAAGGCCAATGCTTTCAGTAGGAAAAAAAATCATAGTAAAAGCATTACCCTTTTAAACAACCCAACACTTAAATAAACCCAAGGAGGAGAATAGTCATAAGCAATATAGACAGAACAACCAGATAGATCAAAGAACAGCAGCTAAAATGGGACAGATTAGAGAATAATAAAGAAGGCAAATATACTTACAGGATGAGTACAGAGCAAGAACTAGTTAGAAGCTGGATTATGAAGGCATTAAAACCATAGTTCATCAGGCAGACTACAGTAAACCAAAGGTTAGAAAGACTACATAAACGGGGATGCTGGAACCAGGGGTAAGACACTCAAGGAATCAGCAAGACAATAGTATTTTGAGTGGCTTTGAATAGAATTAGAGTGTTCTTGGAGGAACCAGTAGTGAGCTATGCTATGGCTTGTTAAGTACAAGGAATAACGTTCATTAAGTAAAAGTGAGAAAAACAACAGTGAGGGGTACAGTAGCTCAGATTAACAAACACAGAATGAGTTTTATTAATACATGATATATTTATTATTATTGATTACTTTTTGCAACAAGACTTTTGTATTAAGTCTTGGAGAGAGACAAAGTGGAGCAGTTACTCAAAGTAACCAGTCAGCTTCTTACTGTCATTTGGAAGACTGTGCTAAATAATGGACAGTTAAAAGCTGGTTGCTTGGTTTCGGCAACTACAGTAGTTCCCTTCATTTCTTTCCAAGACTTGATACATTTCCCCCAAGAATGTTATACAAAGTAATTCTCCCAGTGTTGCCTAATTATAGGTTGATTTTCTACTTTTAAAGTACTGGTTTGGTTTAAGCATAAAATGGTGTGATTTATTTTACCAAAATAGATATGCAGGTGGAACTATATGGTATCATAATCAAAGTGTATCTGTTCAAATCACTTTTATTCACTTTTATTGTGATAGCACAGATGAGTAGGAATGAGGTATGATAAATAATATGAATAAGTCATTAAAACTAATATACCCAAATTGATTAAAATATTACAGGTTGAGTATCCCATATCCAAATATTCTGAAATACGGAATATTCCGAAATACGGACTTTTTTGAGTGAGAGTGAGATAGTGAAACCTTCGTTTTCTGATGGCTCAATGTACACAAACTTTGTTTAATACACAAAGTTATTAAAAATATTGTATTAAATGACCTTTAGGCTGTGTGTATAAGGTGTATATGAAACATAAATGAATTGTGTGAATGTACACACACTTTGTTTAATGCACAAAGTTATAAAAAATATTGTCTAAAATTACCTTCAGGCTGTATTTATAAGGTGTATATGTAACATAAATGTATTCTGTGCTTAGACTTGGGTCCCATCGCCATGATATCTCATTATGATATGCAATTATTCCAAAATACGGAAAAATCCCATATCCAAAATACCTCTGGTCCCAAGCATTTTGGATAAGGGATACTCAACCTGTATTGCTACACATTTGTATGCTTCCACATGGTCGATGTAAATCACATATAGCGCCAACTCTCTCGCAAAGCAAACCTATTTTAAATACCTAATCACCACCAACTCGACCTACCCCAGTTGCCTTTTTGCCACTGTCAACCTGATTATCTGCATTAACCCACCACTCTCCTTTTCTTTGCTGACTACTCATGACTTCATTATCTACTTCAAAGGAAATATGAAAATCATAACTTACAAAATCTCCTAACACCAGATCCCTCATCCCAAACTCATCTACTCTTCCACATCTACCCACCAGCATTCTTCCTGTCTGAAGGCAAGATCTTAACATTCCTCTTTTCCCCTTTCCCCTTAACCTGTCTCCTAGAGCTAATTACCGCCCAACTCCTCCATAGCAATTTTGAAAGAACTTAGCTTACCTCTTCAACCTGTCTCTCTAAACTGCCACATTCACGTCTATCTTTAAACATTCACTGCTGACCATCACTGATCATCTCGTGTCTACATCTCTCTCCAGCTACCACTCATGCCTCTTTTCCTCTGTTCAACTTTTTCCTATACTCACTGTCTACTACCAACTAAGGGCCTAATTCAGACTTGATTGTAGATTTGTGAGAAAACGTGCATCTATGATCAATTTCTTTGACATGCGGGGGGACGCCCAGCACAGGGCAATTTCGCCCCGTATGCTGGATCCAGGTTTCCCCCCGCAGACATGCCAGGCGGCGATGCTTTTGCATGTTTAGAGTAGCCCCCTGCCCTGCAAACGGTCCGGACACACCTGCGTTGTCTTGGTGAATTGATTAATTTCTTTGGCTTCTACAACCACCCGCACGCAGATGACTCAGACATACTGTACCGATCCTTTACCATTCTCTCTCTCTCTTTTATCCCATGTGTCAAACTGACTCTTTACTTGACTATCCCACAGCTAAAGCTCAACATGTCCCAAATAGAGATTATCATTGTCCTCTACTCTAGGGTCACTAGCCCATCTCTAGTCTCCCTCACAGTTGATAACATCTCAATCTTCCCCATGCTCACTGAGTTGCCTGATCCAACTTCCACCATACTGGAAAAGGGAGAGATAACTAAGTGATCGATTTTTTTTTCTATTGTAAATGCAAAAAGCACTGATTTGTAAGGTTATTAATAGATATATTGTGTGACGCTGAAAGAGCATTTTTCTTAAACAATTGTTCTAAGGGGATTGTGCTATATTGGTCCCCATATTCTTGTGCTTGAAAGCATTTTGTCTGCTGTGTGTTTGGATGTGTTAGAACTTCTTGTGGTAAAATTCAAATAGCTATTGTATGTAAAACTTACTTTGGTGACAAGTTGATTGCTGATGGATGCTGGTACAAATAGATAATAAATGGCAGATGCACATATGGCACCAAGACACTGAGCTAGGGCAAAGGTCAGTCCATGAAGAAGATCCAATTTTCGTGCACATACCAGAGCACATGTAATGGCTGGATTCAATTGGGCCCCACTTATTTCCCCGAAACACTGCACAAGACTGACAACTGACAGACCTGCAGCTATTGCTGGAGCCATAGAATGTGGTTGTGATTCTCCCACTCCCAAGCAGGATGCACCCAGCACTACAGACACCAGCATAAAAGTCCCCAGGGCTTCTGCCAACACTGAGCGCCAGAAACGGTGTCGCCTCAACTCCTGCAAAATCCAAATATCTAAATTAGTTCTGCAATCATAAAAGCATTTCTAATTGCCTGTAGGACAGAAATACGGTGATTTTGCTGTGTTTATTTACAGAGTCTCCTTAAAAACTGACTTCGACTATATATTGTTATGATATCTGGAAACTGATCGGTGCAAAATGATATTGTACTTTTACATATTGAAATACTCTTTATATAATTGCATTTCATGATTGCATTGTTTGGATATTGTTTTGTAAAGACCAATTAAACATCAATTATTTTTGCAATTTTTCTAAATTGTTCAATGAAAAGACCCCCAGCGGTTGGCTGCTCCATTTAACCTTTCATTAACTTAGCTAATACATTTGAAAAGTGTATATCAAAGAAATAAAAATTCAGGAAATGACAAAACAAAGAGCAAAAAGAATTCTGATAGCATTACGACAGAGAATAATGACAAATTGCAGAACGTGAAAATTCGCTCACAAGATGTCTCCTACCTCTTTGATGACCATCCTCTTTCAGTGCTTCTGGAGATGTGGATATATTAATAACCTGATGCTCTAATTTTATACTGCGCGCCTCTGATGTACAGTCACAGCTACCCCCATCTCTGTGAGCATCGCTCCTCTTAAAGGCACATCCATAGCATCTTTTACATCCCCTTTCTTTCCCCTCAATTTTTGCTGACTCACTAATTGAATCAGTATAAAATAAAATGTTTGTTTTTTTTTGTTTTGTTTTTTAATGTATTTAATACTAAAATTAATATAAATACGTATGGCCTGGACATTTATTTTGTTTTAGATTGTGCAACTCTGTATCCTAAACCTTTTTGTTATAATAGTATATGTTTATATGTTATTTTAACTATGAACTAGGATAGAGAAATTGAACTGTATATGTATTTATATATTTTATAGTGTAAATTAGGTGTAGCAGTAACTCATTGGTTAACTAACCGTAACAAATTCTGATGGACCCTATTTGCAATGTAAAGTGTATGGATGCAAGCCATTAGGGGAAGCCTCAGTTGTTGTGACCAAATTCTGTTTACAATATGAATAGATAGGTGAGTAGTGCAGCTGTTTGGACCAGGCCTCATTCCTTGCGTCTCCTAGGTAACTATTGTGGTATTTGTAATAAGCTTCTTTTATATACAGAAATAAAAAACAGGATAGAAAACAAAATGAAAACATCATCAAAGGCAAAACATAATAGAAAATGGTAATTCAGGGAAATACTCTCGATCAATGTAAAAAGCATGTTAGTTTAACTACATCACACCTATAGCTTATCCATCATAAGCTGTTCAATTGTACAATCTAAACAACTGTTTGAAAATTCAAGAACATTTTACTTGCACATGGATATTACATTTTTGAGCAATCACACATTGAAGTGAACCTCAGGGTAGCTTTACAACAATGACATTTATTTTTTATTTTTTTTATTAAATTATATTTTATTAAGAGTTTTGTACCGATAACCATGGAAAAGGGAAGGATACAGAAAAAAAGAGAGGGGGGAGAGGGTCGGGAGCAGGTAAATGGGGTCAGACAACACATTACCAAAATGATTATGCAAATATTTAGCACACAACAAAAATAGTATATGAAATGTATAAGAAGAAGACATGTACAATAAAAAGAGCAGAGACAGTCGACCTTATGAATAAGAACACCAAACATCAAAATACATAAAACTAATCTGTTTCAAGTAACAAATTAGCTCCATCTCTCGATGGGGAGTATTCATGCCAACTGAACCATCTAACCAATGGAGAATAAGCTTTAAAAGAGTAAGGTAAACCCTGGGTTTCCATCTGAAAGGTACGGTGAATATTTCGGATAATTTTAGGAAGCGTTGGGGAAAGGGGGGGAGGGGGGGGATTTTTCCAATCTTGGGCTATCATAGCTCTGGTGGCACTAAGTATGTGGCCTAGGACATATCGATCCGCGTTAGATAGATCATTTGGGTAGACATGTAAAAGGGCTAGTAAAGGAGACTTATGGAGGGTGAAATGTAAAACTTTGGATGCGAGGGCGAAAATGTCCTTCCAAAGCTGACGGATGTTCATTCAGACAAGTCCAAAAAATGTGGAAGAGATCTCCCACCTCCGCACAGTTTCTCCAACATAATTTGGAAACCGTAGATCAGATTCTATGTAATTTGGCTTGTGTAAAATAAAGGCCATGCAGTAGCTTAAAATGCATCTCTATGTGGTTGTTACATTTAGACATAGTATGGGTTGAGATAGAAATCAACTCCCATTGTTGCTGAGTAAAGGAGCACAGCAGATCAGATTCCCATTTAAGCTGTGTCGGTGATTTATGGTCCAATTCAGCATTGCGCTCTACTGCATACCAAAAACGTATAGAACCCCTACAATTGTCAGAGAGGATCTTCGCCAGTATAGTAGGGGGTGGCAAGCGTATTGGTCCTGAGGACCGTATGGTATTAGTTATCCAATGGACGATATGATTGTATGAAAATAATTCAGTAGAGAGGTGGTTATATTGAATTTGGAGCATATTAAATGGGGGTAATTGTTGTACCATCAACAAGTGCATTAATAGTAGCAATACCACTGGATACCCACTTAGACAGATTTAAATCCGGAATCATGCCAGAAAGAGCAGACAGGTATAGGGTGCGAGAAGGTAAAGAGATAGATTTAGAGGAAACCAAGATGGTATCCCACGCTTTGATGGAGCCCAGGATGGCACGGGGAGTGTGTTGTGTGAGGGGCCTCTGTTGAGTCGGAGTCCATAATAGGTCTAGCAGGGGAGTACAATAAAACAACTGTTTCTCCAGGTCTACCAATAACTTCCTACCCGCCGGCAAAGACCAATCGCATATTTGTGCCACCTGGCAAGCAAATTGGTATTTTTGTAGATCTGGGACTGCACACCCCTGTCATTTTTCAAAAAATTCTGCACCACCAAATTAATTGTATGTGCAAAACATGGGACGTGCTGGAATTTGCCCACATGTAATGCACGCACAATATTGGTGGCATTGTCCAATATCATAAATCCCCAGGAGAGCCTAAGTGGGGTAAGCCATTGTGCGATGATGTCCCTCAGTTTCCGTAAGAGGTTGTCAGCGGTGTGCCTCTTACGGAAAGCGGTGATACATATCGTAGCCTGCCTAGGAACGAGTTGGCCTTTGTGAGATGCTGCTACTGGTGCCGCTGCTGTTGCTGTGGGAGGCAATACATCTACCCAGTGGGCTGTCAGAGTCATATTGTCCTTAGTCTGCCCTGTGCCACTTGTTCACATGTCCTTGGTTAAGTGGACAGTGGGTACAACTGCATTTTTTAGGACACTGAGGATAGTTTTTCTGACGTCTCTGTACATTCTCGGTATCGCCTGCCTAGTGAAGTGGAACCTAGATGGGATTTGGTACCGGGGACACACTACCTCCATTAGTTCTCTAAGTCCCACTGAACTAATGGCGGATACCGGATGCACGTCTAACACCAACATAGCTGTCAAGGCCTCAGTTATCCACTTTGTGAGGAAGATGAAATATGACAGCAGTCATCCTGTTGCAAAGGACTTTTGGACAGTTAATTGCTTACTTTAAGGCTGTCACGATCCGGGTATCTGGATGCCATTTCTTACCCATCAGATGCCTCCTAAGGCTGGCTCAGCGCTCCAGGACCGGATCCCATCTGTTATCCTGATGTTCACATTCCTGCATCCTCTCCTGTCTCCCTGAGACGCTGTCACAGTCACGCCATATTACATCTGGCATGGCGTCTCCCGCGGCCTCCGCCGCCGTCCCTGAGCTTCTGCATGCAGAGTGTCAGAGTGGCGATTACGTCAGCCGCGGCCTCCGCTGTGTCCGCGTGGTTGGATGTGCACTTGTCAGCCTGGCGTCTCCTGTCTCCAGGGGCCGGCGCCGCCATTACTGTTTTCATTACCACATGGATTACAAACCAAACTTCCCTCCAAGTGTCTGCATGGGCGCAGCCATCTTGGATTCTGTCAGCTGATCATTTCCTCCAATCTGTTGTCAGTATTGTTAATCTGCATAATTGCCAAGCCAATCCCTTCCTTGCTGCAGGTATAAATACACTGTGCCTGTGCAAGGAAGGCGTCAGTGCTTTGGTTGTCAAACCTAGTTCCTGTTTGTCTCTCTCCTGTGATTGTCTTCCAGGTTCCAGCTCCTGTCTCAAGACTTCCACCATAGAGACCCGCACCAGCATTCCACCTGCGGTGTAGCCTGACTCTCCAATCCATTGTGGATTCATCTGTTTCCAGCTACAACATTACCTGCTTCCAGCCCAGCTTCCAGCAGAGTACAGCTTCTCTTAAAGGGCCGGTGTCCTTTCTACACTTTACCACTCTCCACCGGTATTATTATTTCTCCGCTCTCAAGTTCTACATTTCAGCTCATATTTCATCGCTCCCAAGTTCATTTATTATTTAACTGGTTCCAGCCAGTATCCACTCCGTGGTAACAACAGTCTGGTTCCAGCCAGTATCCACAGCAGCCGTTTTATCTTCAGCAACCCAGCTTTTCCTGGAACACCAGCTGGTACAATCCTGGGTTATCTCCATTGCTACAGTCGGGCCTGGTAAGGACTTTCCATCTAGAAGATTATAAGAACTGTCTCACACTACCAGTGCCCTGTGGCTCCTGCCATCCTGTAGTACCCAGGAACTGTATTTATTCTTTGCTGACTTTTACGTTTTCTTTTACTGCTGCTGTGTTGCGGAGTTGTCATAAATAAACATCATTGACTTTTATTCCTGGTTGTCGTGGTCACGCCTTTGGGCAATTCTTCTACATGTCTAGGGGTCTGATACAACCTGCCAGGTTCCATTACACCTCAGCCCCTACAACTGAGGCTGCCTCCCGTCAGCTCAGGCCCTCAGTTGTGACAGTCCCTACAACTGAGGCTGCCTCCCGTCAGCTCAGGCCCTCAGTTGTGACAGTAAGCACTGACCTAATGAATCCAGCCGGAGACCAGGATCAAGCGGCCAGGCCGATGCAAGAACTGGCAGCCCGACTAGAACATCAGGAGGCTGCACAGGGCCACATCATCCGCTGTCTCCAGGATTTCTCTACTCGGCTGGATGGGATTCAGACAACTCTCCGTGGATCAGGCGCGTCTGGTGCGTCAACCACAGTGACTCCAGCTATAACCCCACCCACCTTACCCATTTCTGCTCCACGTCTTCATCTTCCAACGCCAGCAAAATTTGACGGATCTCCAAGATTCTGCAGGGGATTTCTCAACCAGTGTGAGATTCAGTTTGAGCTACAACCTGGCAATTTTCCCAGTGACCGTACAAAAATTGCCTACATTATTTCTCTTCTCAGTGGCTCAGCCCTTGATTGGGCATCACCGTTATGGGAGAGGTCCGACACCCTGCTATCTTCCTACACTGCCTTCGTGTCAACATTCAGGCGCATCTTCGACGAGCCAGGCCGGGTAACCTCAGCTTCATCCGAGATTCTCCGTTTACGCCAGGGGTCACGTACTGTAGGACAATATCTGATACAGTTCCAGATCCTGGCATCCGAACTGGCATGGAACGACGAGGCCCTGTATGCTGCATTCTGGCATGGCTTATCTGAGCGTATTAAAGATGAGTTAGCTACCAGAGACTTACCCTCTAAGTTAGATGAGCTAATCTCACTCTGCACGAAAGTTGATTTACGTTTCAGAGAGAGAGCAACTGAGCGTGGAAGATCATCTGCTCCAAAATCTTCTGCTCCTCCTCCTCGCCAACTGTCACCAACTAAAGATGAGCCCATGCAAATTGGCCGTTCCCGTTTAACTCCTGCTGAGCGCCGAAGACGTCTCACCAAGTCTCTCTGTCTTTATTGTGCAGCTCCGTCTCACACCATTAATGCCTGTCCCAAACGTCCAGGACTCCAGACCCTAGCTCGCCAAGGAGAGGGCCGGCTAGGAGTAATGATCTCCTCTCCATCTCCTCAAGATTGTAATCTCCCAGTCTCGCTTCAAGTTGC
Source organism: Pseudophryne corroboree (assembly GCF_028390025.1). Classification (NCBI taxonomy): domain Eukaryota; kingdom Metazoa; phylum Chordata; class Amphibia; order Anura; family Myobatrachidae; genus Pseudophryne; species Pseudophryne corroboree. The sequence goes on along the minus strand of NC_086445.1, from coordinate 239,696,742 downwards.
TCAACGTTATCGGAACGTCATTGCCCTCCTTGATTCCGGAGCAGCTGGGAACTTTATTACCGAAGCCTATGTTAAACGGTGGTCCCTACCCACCGAGAGACTTCCTGCGTCCATCTCCTTAACTGCCGTGGATGGCAGCAAGATCTTTGAGGCAGTTATTTCTTTAAGGACTCTACCAGTTCGTCTGAGAGTGGGAGTTCTTCATTCCGAACTTATTTCTTTTTTAGTGATTCCAAGAGCCACACATCCCGTGGTCCTGGGACTTCCATGGCTCCGTCTTCACAATCCTACAATTGATTGGACGACTACGCAAATCCTGGCATGGGGTTCCTCCTGTGCTGAGACATGTTTGTTCAAAGTATTGCCTGTCTGTTCTTCCTCCCCCAGGTCGTCTGATGTTCCACCTCCTCCATATCAAGATTTCACGGATGTGTTCAGTAAAGCTTCTGCTGATATCCTTCCTCCTCATAGAGAATGGGACTGCCCGATTGATCTCGTTCCAGGGAAGGTTCCACCTCGAGGCCGAACTTATCCGTTGTCTCTGCCTGAGACGCATTCTATGGAGGAATACATTAAAGAGAACCTAGCAAAGGGGTTCATTCGACCTTCTTCTTCTCCAGCCGGCGCAGGCTTCTTTTTTGTAAAGAAGAAAGATGGTGGTCTGCGGCCGTGCATCGACTACAGAGGTTTGAACGACATTACCATCAAGAACCGCTATCCTTTACCCTTGATTACTGAGCTCTTTGACAGAGTTAGCGGAGCTACCATCTTTACAAAGCTGGACTTGAGAGGTGCATACAATCTCATCCGGATCCGTGAGGGTGACGAGTGGAAGACCGCCTTTAACACCCGTGACGGACATTATGAGTACCTCGTCATGCCCTTCGGATTGAGCAATGCTCCAGCTGTCTTCCAGCATTTTGTCAATGAGATCTTCAGAGACATTCTATACCGTCATGTCGTGGTCTATCTAGACGATATCCTCATTTTTGCCAACGATTTAGAGGAACATCGTTTTTGGGTTAAGGAGGTTCTGTCCCGTCTCCGTGTCAATCATCTCTATTGCAAATTAGAGAAATGCGTCTTTGAAGTCAAGTCCATTCCGTTTCTAGGGTACATTGTGTCCGGTTCCGGACTAGAGATGGATCCTGAGAAACTACAAGCAATCCAAAATTGGCCGGTACCCTTAACCCTCAAAGGGGTCCAGAGGTTCTTAGGATTCGACAACTATTACCGAAAGTTTATACGAGACTTTTCCACCATTGTGGCGCCTATTACTGCTTTCACTAAGAAGGGTGCTAACCCGTCCAAGTGGTCTGAAGAAGCCATGCAAGCATTTCATCTTTTAAAACAAAGGTTCATCTCTGCGCCTGTTCTGAAACAGCCTGACATCGACTCTCCTTTCATCTTAGAGGTGGATGCCTCCTCCGTTGGAGTAGGAGCGGTGTTATCTCAGAGGGCTAAAGATGGCCATTTACACCCTTGCAGTTTCTTCTCCCGGAAGTTCTCCCCAGCTGAGCGCAACTATGCCATTGGCGACCAGGAGTTGCTAGCCATCAAGCTCGCTCTAGAAGAGTGGAGGTATCTGTTGGAGGGAGCTTCTCATTCAATCACCATACTTACAGACCACAAGAACCTTTTATATCTGAAAGGCGCACAATGTCTCAACCCTCGTCAGGCCAGATGGGCACTTTTCTTTTCCAGGTTCGACTTTAAACTCCAGTTCTGTCCGGGCTCTCAGAATCGCAAGGCCGATGCCCTTTCCCGCTCATGGGAGCAAGAAAATGAGTCAGAGTCTTCAGACAAGCATCCTATTATAAATCCGTTGGCATTCTCCACGGTAGGGATGGACTCTACGCCCCCATCAGGGAAAAGTTTTGTGAAACCGATGCTAAGGAAGAAGCTCATGCATTGGGCCCATGCTTCCCGTTTTGCCGGACATACAGGTATCCAAAAAACCCTGGAGTTTATCTCTAGGTCCTATTGGTGGCCAACTCTGAAAAAGGACGTCTTGGAGTTTATTGCATCTTGCCCAAAGTGTGCTCAACATAAGGTATCCCGCCAGTCGCCTGCGGGGCAACTGGTTCCACTATCTGTTCCCCGTCGACCTTGGACCCATTTGTCGATGGATTTTATTACAGATTTACCCATGTGCAACAAGTTCAATACCATCTGGGTGGTAGTTGACCGGTTCACCAAGATGGCACACTTCATTCCTCTCACCGGTCTTCCGTCAGCTTCCAAGTTGGCTCAAGTATTCATACAAGAGATCTTCCGACTCCACGGTCTTCCTGAAGAAATTATCTCAGATCGAGGAGTTCAATTCACAGCCAAATTCTGGCGAAGTTTATGTCAAGTCCTCCAAGTCAAGCTAAAGTTTTCCACGGCTTACCATCCTCAGACCAATGGTCAAACCGAGAGGGTGAATCAGGACTTGGAGGCCTTCCTCCGCATCTATGTGTCCTCCTCTCAAGATGACTGGGTTCAATTACTTCCCTGGGCCGAGTTCTGTCATAACAACCAGTATCATTCTTCATCTGCTTCAACACCATTCTTCACTAACTTTGGATTCCACCCTAAAGTCCCTGAGTTCCAACCGCTTCCAGCAACTTCTGTTCCCGCAGTGGATATCACCTTGCATCAGTTTGCCAATATCTGGAAGAGCGTACGATCAGCTCTGCTCAAGGCATCATTCAGGTACAAGAAGTTTGCGGATAAGAAGCGTCGAGCAGTTCCTGCTCTCAAGGTGGGTGATCGGGTATGGTTATCCACGAAGAATTTGAGGTTAAGAGTTCCCAGTATGAAGTTTGCACCTCGCTATATCGGTCCTTTCAAGATTAAACAAGTCATCAATCCTGTTGCTTACAGACTCCAGTTGCCTCCCTTCTTAAAAATACCCAGGACATTCCATGTTTCCCTGTTGAAGCCACTGATCTTGAATCGGTTTCATTCCTCACTTCCTCCAACTCCGAAAGTCCAAACTCAACGAGGCGTTGAGTATGAAGTGGCCAAGATCCTGGACTCACGTCACCGTTACGGTCAACTACAATATCTTATTGACTGGAAGGGTTATGGTCCTGAGGAACGTTCATGGACCAATGCTTCTGATGTCCATGCTCCTGCCTTGGTCCGGAGATTCCATTCCAAGTTTTCTCAAAAGCCAAAGAAGTGTCCTGGGGCCACTCCTAAAGGGGGGGGGGGTGGGTGCTGTCACGATCCGGGTATCTGGACGCCATTTCTTACCCATCAGATGCCTCCTAAGGCTGGCTCAGCGCTCCAGGACCGGATCCCATCTGTTATCCTGATGTTCACATTCCTGCATCCTCTCCTGTCTCCCTGAGACGCTGTCACAGTCACGCCATATTACATCTGGCATGGCGTCTCCCGCGGCCTCCGCCGCCGTCCCTGAGCTTCTGCATGCAGAGTGTCAGAGTGGCGATTACGTCAGCCGCGGCCTCCGCTGTGTCCGCGTGGTTGGATGTGCACTTGTCAGCCTGGCGTCTCCTGTCTCCAGTGGCCGGCGCCGCCATTACTGTTTTCATTACCACATGGATTACAAACCAAACTTCCCTCCAAGTGTCTGCATGGGCGTAGCCATCTTGGATTCTGTCAGCTGATCATTTCCTCCAATCTGTTGTCAGTATTGTTAATCTGCATAATTGCCAAGCCAATCCCTTCCTTGCTGCAGGTATAAATACACTGTGCCTGTGCAAGGAAGGCGTCAGTGCTTTGGTTGTCAAACCTAGTTCCTGTTTGTCTCTCTCCTGTGATTGTCTTCCAGGTTCCAGCTCCTGTCTCAAGACTTCCACCATAGAGACCCGCACCAGCATTCCACCTGCGGTGTAGCCTGACTCTCCAATCCATTGTGGATTCATCTGTTTCCAGCTACAACATTACCTGCTTCCAGCCCAGCTTCCAGCAGAGTACAGCTTCTCTTAAAGGGCCGGTGTCCTTTCTACACTTTACCACTCTCCACCGGTATTATTATTTCTCCGCTCTCAAGTTCTACATTTCAGCTCATATTTCATCGCTCCCAAGTTCATTTATTATTTAACTGGTTCCAGCCAGTATCCACTCCGTGCTAACAACAGTCTGGTTCCAGCCAGTATCCACAGCAGCCGTTTTATCTTCAGCAACCCAGCTTTTCCTGGAACACCAGCTGGTACAATCCTGGGTTATCTCCATTGCTACAGTCGGGCCTGGTAAGGACTTTCCATCTAGAAGATTATAAGAACTGTCTCACACTACCAGTGCCCTGTGGCTCCTGCCATCCTGTAGTACCCAGGAACTGTATTTATTCTTTGCTGACTTTTACGTTTTCTTTTACTGCTGCTGTGTTGCGGAGTTGTCATAAATAAACATCATTGACTTTTATTCCTGGTTGTCGTGGTCACGCCTTCGGGCAATTCTTCTACATGTCTAGGGGTCTGATACAACCTGCCAGGTTCCATTACACCTCAGCCCCTACAACTGAGGCTGCCTCCCGTCAGCTCAGGCCCTCAGTTGTGACAGTCCCTACAACTGAGGCTGCCTCCCGTCAGCTCAGGCCCTCAGTTGTGACAAAGTAGTACAAGTGGTTTTCCGACTTCCCCTCTGGGATGACGATCAACTCCCAGCAGCAACAATAGCAGCGGCAGCAACAGCAGCAGTAAGCGTACCACTCAAGGATCCTCCGGAGGAATCCCGGTTAGGAGAGGACTCCTCAATCTTGCCAGTGACATGGCCTACAAGACTACTGACATTCCTGACTGAAGAGGAAGTTGACGTTGAGGGAGTTGGTGGTGTGGCTTGCAGGAGCTTGGGTACAAGAGGAAGAAGGGATTTAGGTGTCAATGGACTGCTTACGCTCTTACTCAAAGTTTCACAACTTGACACTGACTTCTGATGAATGCGCAACAGGTGACGTATAAGGGAGGATGTTCCTAGGTGGTTAACGTCCTTAACCCTACTTATTACGGATTGACAGAGGCAACACATGGCTTGACACCTGTTGTCCGGATTTGTGGAGAAATAATTCCACACCGAAGAGGTGGCTTTTTTGGTATTTTGCCCAGGCATCACAATGGGCTTATTCATCCCACGGACAACAGGTGTCTTACCCGGTGCCTGATTTAAACAAACCACATCACCATTAGAATCCTCATCGTCAACTTCCTCCTCAGTGCCAGCAACACCCATATCCTCATCCTGGTGTACTTCAACAGTGACATCTTCAATTTGAATATTAGAAACTGGACTGTGGGTGCTACTTCCAACACTTGCAGAGGGCGTGCAAATGGTGGAAGGAGCCACCTCTTCCCGTCCAGTGTTGGGAAGGTCAGGCATCGCAACCGCCGACACACTTGGACTCTCCTTGGGGATTTGTGATACCATCTTAGAACGCACAGTTCTTTGCTGTGCTTTTACCAGCTTAACTCTTAACATTTTTCTAGAGGGAGGATGAGGGATTCCATCGTCATGTGAAGTTGAAACACTAGTCATGAACATTGCCACTCCGTCTCGTAAATGGCATATTGGCAAGTTTACGTTTCTCCTCAGACCATTTCAATTTATTTTTTTTATTTTTTTTACTGAACTTTGGCTTTTTGGATTTTACATGCCCTCTACAATCACATTGGGCATCGGCCTTGGCAGACAATGTTGATGGCATTTCATCGCCTATGTCATGACTAGTGGCAGCAGCTTCAGCACTAGGAGGAAGTGGTTCTTGATATTTCCCTATTTTATCCTCCAAATTTTTGTTCTTCATTATTTTTCTAGAGTTATATAACACAATATGCGGCACAGGACAGCGTATCCTACACTACACAGGGCAAACCCAGTAAAAATGATTTGGATTAAATATTAATAACCCCTTTAAATGCAGTAAATAATATACAGCACAGGTCAGTACCACTGGACTTATACGGCAGTACCACTGGACTGGATTTCTACGCCAGTATTACTGTATTTATACGCCAGTACCACTAGAATTATATGGCAATATCACTGGAATTATACGGCAGTACCACTGGACTTATATGGCAGTACCACTGGACTGGACGTAAACGCCAGTACCACTGGAATTTGTCCAAGTCGAAAATATTATAGCCACATGCATCACGTGCAAACACCACACAGAGTGGCCTCTGTGCGCGTACTTGTTCTGCCGTGCGTGCGCATACCCGCATATTGCGTATATTGGCTCACGAGGTCCTGCGTATTAACGCGTGTTATTAGTATAGGTTGCATACGCATTCGCATGGAAAAGCCACAAAGACATATCTCATAGTTAATCCACATAGTACATAATTTACACATAGCCTACACGCACCACACCAGCAAGTTACATTTGTTTTAGAGGTATAGCAACAGAGGGATTCAACTTTACAGGATATGAGGGGACAGAATTAGGTTAGGAGGTGGTGTTTGGTATCCAGCTGTACAGTATTTCAAGGGCAATATTCCAATGGCAGTTTGCAGAATGTAGCACGCTCCTGCGCATAGATATGCGCAGGAACAGAATATTAATACCACACTGTATTTACTGTACTCTTGATATTCGGCGGGAACCCAGTGGAGGACATCTCCAAGTGCACCTGGACCAGGCATCGCCCACCAATTCAAACCCACCTATGACCCCTCATGTACTGTAAATGACCAGTCCTTTGACCTATGGATGAAGAGATTACAGTTTCCTTTGTTTCACACTTTGGACTATTGTATAAAAGCCAAGCCTCCTGGCCGGTCAGAAACATTCTCTGAAGGTCATCTATCCAGATTGACTGAGGACCAGAACCGGGTGGCGCAGGCGAACAAACGTATGTATCCATTGATTGTGGCCTTTTCTCTTATGTTACTGTATTTCTGTTGTACCCCCTTTTAAGTAAATATTTGCTGCTGGGTTGGACCTCAACATTACATATACAATTGGTGTCGCATTTCCTTTCCTGTTAGGGGTTATAAAGTGTATTCCACAGCACGTGTAGCTACTTTGTGCTTACAGCATGACGGCGTGCTTACGCAAAGTGTACGCATTTCATAGGGGTTACACACACACACTTAGCAGTCGCAGCGGCCTGAACAGATTGTGTATTTAAGGTATTGCTTTTCTTCCTGAAAGTTAATCAAACTTAACAATTGGGGGCTCCTCCGGTTCATCTCACACTCACATAACAGACTTTGATCTATCAACAAAGGTTGGAGATGCATGTTAAGTAACCTTGCATTGTGTTTGAAACCAGTTTGTGTTGTTAGACCATGTCTGTTCTGTATAGTCTTAGAGGTGCTGCTGTAACCCAAGGGACAAACAGGAAAAAAAAGCAGTTTATTATTTGTGTGTAATTTTTTGGGGCGCGTAAGCATACACAAAGCGTACCGATACTTTGCATACATTCTCACATATTGTTGCCATAAGTTATTACAGTCATTAAAGATCTGTGTGAAATCGGATACATTTATTTGCTATATATATATTTGAAATAGTGTGTTAAGCGAGTAATTGTAAAACACAAAACGCAGTTCCGGCCTAAATGTTTAGGTTTACACTCAAAAGAGGATTGCCCGTGGGGGTTACTTCCGGCGAGCGTACGGAACAATTGTGTGTTGTGTTGGTGAGCAATAGTAGTTTTGTTGCTCACATTTATCGATAGTGTGGTTTATTTAATTGCGAACGCACGTTTGTACACGTGGTACGGTATGTGAGGACAGCATACAGAAGCATGCAGGTGGCGCAGGGTCGCGCATGTGGCGTAGAGACACGCACGGTCGCGTGTTTACGCAAGATTGCGCACAATGGCAGTTTCAATTTAAGGTGAGATAGAATACATTTATACTATAGCACATAACTATCCGATTTCAAAAGCAGATTATTGTAATATTTTGTTTAAACTGTACTACCTCTGGGATAGACTATCAATCAAAGGGAGTGATATTTTTCTGTACAGAAAAACAGTGTATTTGTGTGAGCTGAAACTAAGAGTGAACGGAATGAACCCCGGAAATCGGGATCCCATGGAAACACTGAGTTAGCAGAGGCTCGGTGGCGTGAGGTCCGCTACCTTGCGTTAATAAATAGAGAAGTACGCAAGTCGTGAGGAAACTTGCACAGGAGCGTGATAGAGTATAGATTGTGAATTGAAGTTTAAGGTTTTTGTGTTACGCTCTGGCTGAGGAGCGCAGCTTGTGAATTCAACTCCAGTGATCGTAGGGCGGATAGATAACAAGTATCTATACGCTGTGCGACTGGACCGCACGTCCGTGTGTTATACGCAGCGCAACGTGATACCATTTGCGTTATTTTGTGCAGGTGTGTCATAGGCACCTTGTAAAGAATACGCAGACGTGATTGTGTAAACAAGGAGTTTTTCGCTGATTTCTTCAGGAAATCTCCCTGGTGGACATCCATTGGAAAGGGTGATCGATAGTCTGTGTCACGATCCGGGTATCTGGACGCCATTTCTTACCTATCAGATGCCTCCTAAGGCTGGCTCAGCGCTCCAGGACCGGATCCCATCTGTTATCCTGATGTGCACATTCCCGCATCCTCTCCTGTCTCTCTGGACGCAGTCACAGTAACGCCTTATACATCTGGCATGGCGTCTCCCGCGGCCTCCGCCGCCGTCCCTGAGCTTCTGCATTCAGAGTGGCGATTACGTCAGCCGCGGCCTCCGCTGTGTCCGCGTGGTCGGATGTGCATCTGTCAGCCTGGCGTCTCCTGTCTCCGGTGGCCGGCGCCGCCATTACTGTTTTCCAGACCACATGGATTACAATCCAAACTTCCCTCCAAGTGTCTGCATGGGCGCAGCCATCTTGGATTCTGTCAGCTGATCATTCCTACCAATCCGTTGTCAGTATTATTAATTTGCATAATTGCCTAGCCAATGCCTTCCTTGCTGCAGGTATAAATAGGTTGTGCCTGAGCAAGGAAGGCGTCAGTGCTTTGGTTGTCAAACCTAGTTCCAGTTTGTCTCTCTCCTGTGATTGTCTTCCAGGTTCCAGCTCCTGTCTCCAGACTTCTGCTATAGAGACCCGCACCAGCATTCCATCTGCGGTGTAGCCTGACTCTCCGATCCATTCTGGACTCACCTGTTTCCAGCTACAACATCACCTGCTTCCAGCTCAGCTTCCAGCAGTGTACAGCTTCTCTTAAAGGGCCGGTGTCCTTTCTGCAGTTTACCACTCTCCACCGGTATTATTATTTCTCCGCTCTCAAATTCTACATTTCATCTACATTGCATCGCTCTCAAGCTTTATTTATTATTTAACTGGTTCCAGCCTGTATCCACTCCGTGCCAACACCTGTCTGGTTCTAACCAGTACCCACAGCAGCATTTTATCTACAGCAGTCCAGCTTTCCCTGGAACACCAGCTGGTACGACCCTGGGCTTTCCTCATTGCTACAGTTGAGCCTGGTAAGGACTTTCCAACTTGCAGATAATAAGAACTGTCTCATACCACCAGAGCCCTGTGGCCCCTGCCACCCTGTAGTACCCAGGAACTGTATTATTATTTCTCTGCTGATTTTTATGTTTCTTTTTACTGCTACTGTGATGCATGGAGTTTGTCATAAATAAATATCATTGACTTTTACTCAAGTTGTCGTGGTCACGCCTTCGGGCGGTTTCTCTTCATGTTACTTACATGTCCAGGGGTCTGATACAACCTCCCAGGTTCCGGTACATCTCAGCCCCTACAACTGAGGCTGCCTTCCATCAGCTCAGGCCCTCAGTTGTGACATTAAGCACTGACCTAATGAATCCAGCCGGAGACCAGGATCAAGCGGCCAGGCCGATGCAAGAACTGGCAGCCCGACTTGAACATCAGGAGGCTGCACAGGGCCACATCATCCGCTGTCTCCAGGATTTCTCTACTCGGCTGGATGGGATTCAGACAACTCTCCGTGGATCAGGCGCATCTGGGGCGTCAACCACAGTGACTCCAACTATAACCCCACCCACCTTACCCGTTTCTGCTCCACGTCTTCATCTTCCAACGCCAGCAAAATTTGACGGATCTCCAAGATTCTGCAGGGGATTTCTCAACCAGTGTGAGATTCAGTTTGAGCTACAACCTGGCAATTTTCCCAGTGACCGTACAAAAATTGCCTACATCATCTCACTTCTCAGTGGCTCAGCCCTTGACTGGGCATCACCGTTATGGGAGAGGTCCGACACCCTGCTATCTTCTTACACTGCATTCGTGTCAACATTCAGGCGCATCTTCGACGAGCCAGGCCGGGTAACTTCAGCTTCGTCTGAGATTCTCCGTTTACGCCAGGGATCACATACTGTAGGACAATATCTTATACAGTTCCAGATCCTGGCATCTGAACTGGCATGGAACGACGAGGCCCTATATGCTGCATTCTGGCATGGTTTATCCGAGCGTATTAAAGATGAGTTAGCTACCAGAGACTTACCCTCCAAGTTAGATGAGCTAATCTCACTTTGTACAAAAGTTGACTTACGTTTCAGAGAGAGAGCAACTGAGCGTGGAAGATCATCTGCTCCAAAATCTTCTGCTCCTCCTCCTCGCCAACTGTCACCAACTAAAGATGAACCCATGCAAATTGGCCGTTCCCGTTTAACTCCTGCTGAGCGCCGAAGACGTCTCTCTGAGTCTCTCTGTCTGTATTGTGCAGCCCCGTCTCACACTATTCATGCCTGTCCCAAACGTCCGGGAAACTTCAAATCCTAGCTCGCCAAGGAGAGGGCCGGCTAGGAGTAATGATCTCCTCTCCATCTCCTCAAGATTGTAATCTCCCAGTTTCGCTTCAAGTTGCTCAACGTTATCAGAACGTCATTGCCCTCCTGGATTCCGGAGCAGCTGGGAACTTTATTACCGAAGCCTATGTTAAACGGTGGTCCCTACCCACCGAGAGACTTCCTTCCTCCTTTTCCTTAACTGCCGTGGATGGCAGTAAAATTTTTGATACAGTTATTGCTCTAAGGACTCTACCAGTTCGTCTGAGAGTGGGAGTTCTTCATTCCGAACTTATTTCACTTTTAGTGATTCCAAGAGCCACACATCCTGTGGTCCTGGGCCTTCCATGGCTCCGTCTTCACAATCCTACAATTGATTGGACGACTACGCAAATCCTGGCATGGGGTCCCTCCTGTGCTGAGACATGTTTGTTTAAAGTGTTGCCTGTCTGTTCTTCCTCCCCCAGGTCGTCTGATGTTCCACCTCCTCCATATCAAGATTTCACGGATGTGTTCAGTAAAGCTTCTGCTGATATCCTTCCTCCTCATAGAGAATGGGACTGCCCGATTGATCTCGTTCCAGGGAAGGTTCCACCTCGAGGCCGAACTTATCCGTTGTCTCTGCTCGAGACGCATTCTATGGAGGAATACATTAAAGAGAACCTAGCAAAGGGGTTCATTCGACCTTCTTCTTCTCCAGCCGGCGCAGGCTTCTTTTTTGTAAAGAAGAAAGATGGTGGTCTGCGGCCGTGCATCGACTACAGAGGTTTGAACGACATTACCATCAAGAACCGCTATCCTTTACCCCTGATTACTGAGCTCTTTGACAGAGTTAGCGGAGCTACCATCTTTACAAAGCTGGACTTGAGAGGTGCATACAATCTCATCCGGATCCGTGAGGGTGACGAGTGGAAGACCGCATTTAACACCCGTGACGGACATTATGAGTACCTCATCATGCCCTTCGGATTGAGCAATGCTCCAGCTGTCTTCCAGCATTTCGTCAATGAGATCTTCAGAGACATTTTATACCGTCATGTCGTGGTCTATCTAGATGATATCCTCATTTTTGCCAACAATTTAGAGGAACATCGTTTTTGGGTAAAGGAGGTTCTGTCCCGTCTCCGTGTCAATCATCTCTATTGCAAATTAGAGAAATGCGTCTTTGAAGTCAAGTCCATTCCGTTTCTAGGGTACATTGTGTCCGGTTCTGGACTAGAGATGGATCCTGAGAAACTACAAGCAATCCAGAATTGGCCGGTACCCTTAACCCTCAAAGGGGTCCAGAGGTTCTTAGGGTTCGCCAATTATTACCGAAATTTTATACGAGACTTTTCCACCATTGTGGCGCCTATTACTGCTTTCACCAAGAAGGGTGCTAACCCGTTCAAGTGGTCTGAAGAAGCCATGCAAGCTTTTCATCTTTTAAAACAGAGGTTCATCTCTGCGCCTGTCCTGAAACAGCCTGACATCGACTCTCCTTTCATCCTAGAGGTGGATGCCTCCTCCGTTGGAGTAGGAGCGGTGTTATCTCAGAGGGCTAAAGATGGCCATTTACATCCTTGCAGTTTCTTCTCACGGAAGTTCTCCCCAGCGGAGCGCAACTATGCCATTGGCGACCAGGAGTTGCTAGCCATCAAGCTCGCTCTAGAGGAGTGGAGATATCTGTTGGAGGGAGCTTCTCATTCAATCACCATCCTTACAGACCACAAGAACCTTCTATATCTGAAAGGCGCACAATGTCTCAACCCTCGTCAGGCCAGATGGGCACTTTTCTTTTCCAGGTTCGACTTTAAACTCCAGTTCTGTCCGGGCTCTCAGAATCGCAAGGCCGATGCCCTTTCCCGCTCATGGGAGCAAGAAAATGAGTCAGAGTCTTCAGACAAGCATCCTATTATAAGTCCGTTGGCATTCTCCACGGTAGGGATGGACTCTACGCCCCCATCAGGGAAAAGTTTTGTGAAGCCGACACTAAGGAAGAAGCTCATGCATTGGGCCCATGCTTCCCGCTTTGCCGGACATACAGGTATCAAAAAAAACCTGGAGTTTATCTCTAGGTCCTATTGGTGGCCAACTCTGAAAAAGGACGTTTTGGAGTTTATTGCATCTTGCCCAAAGTGTGCTCAACATAAAGTATCCCGCCAGTCGCCTGCGGGGCAACTGGTTCCACTATCTGTTCCCCGTCGACCATGGACCCATTTGTCGATGGATTTTATTACAGATTTGCCCATGTGCAACAAGTTTAATACCATCTGGGTGGTAGTTGACCGGTTCACCAAGATGGCACACTTCATTCCTCTCACCGGTCTTCCGTCAGCTTCCATGTTGGCTCAAGTATTCATACAAGAGATCTTTCGACTCCACGGTCTTCCAGAAGAAATTATCTCAGATCGAGGAGTTCAATTCACAGCCAAATTCTGGCGAAGTTTATGTCAAGCCCTCCAAGTCAAGCTAAAGTTTTCCACGGCTTACCATCCTCAGACCAATGGTCAAACTGAGAGGGTGAATCAGGACTTGGAGTCCTTCCTCCGCATCTATGTGTCCTCCTCTCAAGATGACTGGGTTCAATTACTTCCCTGGGCCGAGTTCTGTCATAACAACCAGTATCATTCTTCATCTTCTTCAACACCATTCTTCACCAACTTTGGATTCCACCCTAAAGTCCCTGAGTTCCAACCGCTTCCAGCAACTTCTGTTACCGCAGTCGATATCACCTTGCATCAGTTTGCCAATATCTGGAAGAGCGTACGATCAGCTCTGCTCAAGGCATCGTTCAGGTACAAGAAGTTTGCGGATAAGAAGCGTCGAGCAGTTCCTGCTCTCAAGGTGGGTGATCGGGTATGGTTATCCATGAAGAATTTGAGGTTAAGAGTTCCCAGTATGAAGTTTGCACCTCGCTACATCGGTCCTTTTAAAATTGATCAAGTCATCAATCCTGTTGCCTCCCTTCTTAAAGATACCCAGGACATTCCATGTTTCCCTGTTGAAACCGCTAATCTTGAATCGGTTTCATTCCTCACTTCCTCCAACTCCGAAAGTCCAAACTCAACGAGGCGTTGAGTATGAAGTAGCCAAGATCCTGGACTCACGTCACCGTTACGGTCAACTTCAGTATCTTATTGACTGGAAGGGTTATGGCCCTGAGGAACGTTCATGGACCAATGCTTCTGATGTCCATGCTCCTGCCTTGGTCCGGAGATTCCATTCCAAGTTTCCTCAAAAGCCAAAGAAGTGTCCTGGGGCCACTCCTAAAGGGGGGGGGGGGTGCTGTCACGATCCGGGTATCTGGATGCCATTTCTTACCTATCAGATGCCTCCTAAGGCTGGCTCAGCGCTCCAGGACCGGATCCCATCTGTTATCCTGATGTGCACATTCCCGCATCCTCTCCTGTCTCTCTGGACGCAGTCACAGTAACGCCTTATACATCTGGCATGGCGTCTCCCGCGGCCTCCGCCGCCGTCCCTGAGCTTCTGCATTCAGAGTGGCGATTACGTCAGCCGCGGCCTCCGCTGTGTCCGCGTGGTCGGATGTGCATCTGTCAGCCTGGCGTCTCCTGTCTCCGGTGGCCGGCGCCGCCATTACTGTTTTCCAGACCACATGGATTACAATCCAAACTTCCCTCCAAGTGTCTGCATGGGCGCAGCCATCTTGGATTCTGTCAGCTGATCATTCCTACCAATCCGTTGTCAGTATTATTAATTTGCATAATTGCCTAGCCAATGCCTTCCTTGCTGCAGGTATAAATAGGTTGTGCCTGAGCAAGGAAGGCGTCAGTGCTTTGGTTGTCAAACCTAGTTCCAGTTTGTCTCTCTCCTGTGATTGTCTTCCAGGTTCCAGCTCCTGTCTCCAGACCTCTGCTATAGAGACCCGCACCAGCATTCCATCTGCGGTGTAGCCTGACTCTCCGATCCATTCTGGACTCACCTGTTTCCAGCTACAACATCACCTGCTTCCAGCTCAGCTTCCAGCAGTGTACAGCTTCTCTTAAAGGGCCGGTGTCCTTTCTGCAGTTTACCACTCTCCACCGGTATTATTATTTCTCCGCTCTCAAATTCTACATTTCATCTACATTGCATCGCTCTCAAGCTTTATTTATTATTTAACTGGTTCCAGCCTGTATCCACTCCGTGCCAACACCTGTCTGGTTCTAACCAGTACCCACAGCAGCATTTTATCTACAGCAGTCCAGCTTTCCCTGGAACACCAGCTGGTACGACCCTGGGCTTTCCTCATTGCTACAGTTGAGCCTGGTAAGGACTTTCCAACTTGCAGATAATAAGAACTGTCTCATACCACCAGAGCCCTGTGGCCCCTGCCACCCTGTAGTACCCAGGAACTGTATTATTATTTCTCTGCTGATTTTTATGTTTCTTTTTACTGCTACTGTGATGCATGGAGTTTGTCATAAATAAATATCATTGACTTTTACTCAAGTTGTCGTGGTCACGCCTTCGGGCGGTTTCTCTTCATGTTACTTACATGTCCAGGGGTCTGATACAACCTCCCAGGTTCCGGTACATCTCAGCCCCTACAACTGAGGCTGCCTTCCATCAGCTCAGGCCCTCAGTTGTGACAGTCTGTTTCTCACCCTATAAAAATTCCAGTGGAAAGATACCGAAAAGGAATTTTTCGCTGGCTCTCTCAGGAAAATATTCCAACAAAACCTTCACCGAAATAAATTACAGTGCTGAAGGGTCTGATAGGAGTCCGAGGTTGGGTACACCGGGTTTTCCACTGGTGGAGTGGGTCGGAGTACAGGCCAGCGTGGGCAGGAGCGGGTGAAAGCGCTAGGTTGACTTTCACCGTCTACTCGTATTGTGCATTTGGGGATTGTGTTTAAAAAGTCCGCAATGGGATCCAATTGCACAAGCGGGGGGCGTTCGGCAGTCAGGGTTCAGGCTGGAGAGCTGCGGCCCATGGGGTCAGCAAGGTTGATAATGTGTGGGAAGTATGGTCCACATGCGGAGGCTTTTTGTGACGAATGGGTATGTATGACTGCTGATGATAGGGCATCATTCCCTAGGGTGGGTAGTTTTGAACCAGAGGTACTACAGAGCATAAGGATTAGGATATGTCTGATAAAATCTAGGAAACAGAGGATCAGACATACTGACTGTTTAAATCTGTGGCAACAAGAGGGAGCTGTGCAAAGGGTACTGGCTCGCACAGCAAGTAACAAACCTGACAGGAAGGTGATTGCGAGCGCACCACCACCGCCATATGTCGATGGGGAGAAATTGGCTGCAATCAATGGTACATTGGTAATAGATAGCAATATGCATAATCAATGTGTGAACCCTAACCCTTGCAAGTTGTATCCCCCGTTTTGAATTTTCCCCAAGGTTGTGAAGAAGACGACGAGCCTAGCACGATATCAGCACTCTCTCTAGCAGCTACCATACAGGACACTCAGGTGGGCACGGCCCAACCGGTGAGAGCAGTGGCGATGCCCCCAGTGGAAGGGTGAGTGAGGTTGTGTCCACCAGTAAGTACGGAACTGTCCATTATGCAGAGATAATAGCTCCCAGTATTATAGAGACAAACAGAAATGATATGGTTGAGTTAAACCCAGTCAGGGTGATTGCAGTCCCCAATGTGAAGACTGATAATCAGGGAGTAACCCCTATCAGGAACATTGCAATGCATTGTCCTTGGTCCCGATCACAACTGAGGTCAATTATGTCAGAATTCCCCGATCCCAGAAAAGATCTAGTTGGATGCCAGAAATTTATTAAGGAATTGGGCAATGCCCATGAGCCCATGAACAAAGATTGGCGGACAGTGCTAAGAGCGAGTCTACCCTCAAACATTGACATCCCAAAATGCATAACTGATTGTAAACTAGATGTAGAATTGCCTCTCACTGAGTATAACCAGGAGAATGTAAGGCAAATTAACATACAACTAGGATTGTACTTCCCTACTGTTGTTAAGTGGAACAAATTTTTTTCCATAAGACAGAAGAACAGTTAATAGGCATCCGAGTATTTCCATAGAGCACTGCAGGAAATGGCTAGATACACTGGGATAGAGGATATTAAGGAAAATGCCAACCACAGGGAGGTATCTGTCTCTGTATTAATGGATGGACTGAAGGAGGCACTGAGGACCAGAGTGCAAACCTCTCTGCCAAATTGGAGAGGTATCACGGTAGCTGCACTAACAGAGTCTGCCATCGAGCATGATCGCAACATCAGTAAACACAGGGAGTTGCAAGGGGATAGGTTGATGATGGTAAGTATACAGGCTCTTACAGGGAAGTCCCATCAACCTAAAACCCAGACCCCTGATGGTAAGAAACGGTCAATAACATGTTTTCTTTGCAAGAGAGAAGGGCATTTTGCAAGGGATTATAGAAGTAATGGGACACATAACGTATATAGACCCCTAGACCTGAATACGAACCACGTTACCAGACACATAGTTAGGATCAGGGAACACATAGAAGTGATTATGAGCCGCATAGAGGGGAAACAAGGAGGTACCCACCAAGGAGGGACTGGCAGACCCCCAAAAACCCACAGTTACCCCCCCCCACATACACACATATTGTAGCTGCCAATGCCCTGCGGGAGGGTCCCACTACACAATAGAGGTTAGGTCATACCTGCAGTCTGCAGCCGGTGAAATTGATTGCTGGCCTTGGAAGTGAACCTGAGGTCATGGTTGATGTAGCTGGTGTACCACTAGCTTTTCTTGCAGACACAGGGGCGGCCAGATCAGTGCTAAACTCCACCACAGGTGTAATAACCACGGGTAAAATGATTTAGACAATGGGAGTAATGGGAAAGGTGCAGCAATACCCTTTGAGTAGACCTGCAGAGATTACGATAGGGCCCTTGCAAACCAAACATTCTTTCCTGTTGGCTGCATCGGCTCCGACTAATCTACTTGCAGAGATTTATTGTGTAAAATGCGGTGTGTCATATACTGTACCCCTGAGGGTGTGTTCTTAGATATCCCTGAGAACCATGCACAGGAGGTACAAGATATATTAGACACCCCTCAAAGGCTAATGTTACACTCCACCGTTATAGACACATGTCCATCGCAGGTAGTAGAAATGATCTCGCAAATACCGGGTTCCCTTTGGACCGCAGATGGACAGGACACTGGATTGATGGCGAATGTAGCCCAAGTAATAGTACAAATGAAAGGTGGCAGGATAGCTTCAAAAATCCCACAGTACCCTTTGAAACCAGAAGTGGAATTAGGAGTAAACCCCGTCATACAACGGCTGCTACAGCAGGGCATCCTAGTCAGGACGTCCAGCAACAGTCCCATCTTCCCTGTGAAAAAGAGTGGGGGGAGGGGTTACAGGCTAGTGCAGGATCTAAGGGGGATAAACAAGATAGTTGAGAGTCAATTCTTCGTAGTGCCCAATCCAGCTGTCATCCTCATGCAGATTCCCTCCACCTCCAAGTTCTTCACTGTCATTGATCTCTGTTCTGCATTCTTTTCTGTCCCTCTCCACCCTGACAGCCAATACCTCTTTGCTTTCACCTACAGGGGAGTACAATATACCTGGACTCGTCTCCCCCAAGGTTTCATTGACAGCCCAAGTATTTTCTCCCAGGCCCTACATGACTGTTTGCAATCTTTTCAACCTGAGAGCGGGTCGGTGCTAATATAATATGTTGATGACTTGTTGTGCTCTGACTCATTCGAGTAGTCCCTGGCAGACACTAAACAGCTTCTGTTTCATCTCTCCCAGACAGGACACAAGGTTTCAAAGGATAAGTTGCAGTTGTGTCGGACTAGGGTTAAATACTTGGGACACTGCTTGACGCAAGGACTTAGGCACCTGACCACTGATAGACTACAGGCCATCCGCAACATGACTCTGCCGCAAACTCAGCAACAGATCCACACTTTCCTCGGAATGTGTGGGTACTGTCGGAATTGGATTCCGGGGTTCTCTATTCTGGCACTACCTTTGCAAGAAATGGTCTCCTCGAACAAACCAGAATGGGTCTCTCATACAGAAGAGACCAACCTGGCGTTTTAGAGACTAAAACAGTGCTTGTCACAAGCACCAGCATTGGTTATGCCAGATTACGAGAAGCCCTTTGAATTGTACGGTACTGAAAGCGATGGGTGCGCGGCAGGAGTCTTAACACAGAAACATGGTGATGCCAGCAGACCGGTAGCCTACTACAGTGCACAGTTGGACACTGTAGCACGGTCTCTCCCCACTTGCTTACAAAGTGTTCCAGCCATAGCTTTGTTGGTAAGTAAAAGTGAGGACGTAGTGTTAGGACACGAATTGACCATCCATACACCGCATGCAGTATCAGCCTTGCTGAACTCCACCCAAACCAGACATGTCTTATCCGCTCGGTTTACAAGGTGGGAACTATCACTGATGGCCCCTGTAAACATCACCATAAAGAGGTGCAGCACACTAAATCCTGCAACTCACTTGCCGAGTGTGCCTGGTCATGCACAAAGGGTAGAGGATGAGAACGATGGTGAAGGAGGATTTAGTGCAGACACTGATACGCATGATTGTATGGAATACCTGAACCAGACTTTCACTGCGAGACCTGACATCAGTGACAACCCACTGGAAGGCGTAGACTTTACCTTCTACACTGACGGTAGTTGCCACAGACAGATGGAATTGGGAGACCTGTGCACCGGATACGCAGTTGTAGATGAGGAAGGTATCATAGAAGCTGAACCCCTTGGTCCACCTCACTCAGCACAAGTTGCTGAGCTGGTAGCACTGACCAGAGCATGTGAGTTGGCAAAGGATAAGTCAGCTAATATATACATGGACTCTAGGTACGCCTTTGGAGTGGTGCGTGATTTCGGGGCCCTGTGGGGCCTCAGAAATTTAATGACGGCAGCTGGCACACCTGTAGCGCATGCGTCATACATCAAGAGGCTTCTGACAGCCATACAGGAACCGGACAGAGTGGCTGTTATCAAGTGTAAAGCACACACTTACAACCAAGACCCAATTTTACTTCGTAACAGCCGGGCAGACGAAGCTGCAAAATCAGCAGCAAGCACCATCACACAAACTAACATCATACAACTGATGACATTTAACACGGTAAACATGCAACAGTTAATTGAAATGCAAAATTTGTGTTCCCTACAGGAGAGGGCGGTCTGGAAAGCGAAGGGATATGGTCAGGAGTCCTCAGGACTTTGGACAGATGGACACGGTAACCCAGTGGCCCCCAGGGCATATCTCCCAAGCCTAGCTGAGGTAGCACACGGTCTGACTCATCTGGGTAAGGAAGGTATGTGCAAATTGGTAAGAGCCTACTGGAGTGCACCAGGGTTCTCTTCTTATGCAGGTAAGAAAGCAATGACATGTCTTACTTGCTTGAGGAAGAATATTGGTGAGACAATACCAACAGAGTCATCCCATATCCCTCCTACAGACGGACCTTTCCAGGTAATACAAATCGACTTCATACAGTTACCACCCTGTAGGAATTTAAAGTATGTGTTAGCATGTACCGATGTCTTTTCAAACTGGGTAGAAGCATTCCCCGCTGCCACAAATACTGCCGTGTTCACTGCAAAGAAAATCGTGCAGGAATTTGTGTGTAGGTATGGTATCCCTAAAATGATTGAAAGTGATAGGGGTACCCATTTTACAGGTGAAGTCTTTCAGATCATGTGCAAACTGATGGGTATTAATAGTAAGCTGCATACTCCATACCGGCCACAGGCAAGTGCGAAGGTGGAGAGAATGAACAGCACTATTAAGAACAAGCTGAGCAAAGTGATGGCTGAAACTGGATTGTTGTGGCCAGAAGCACTGCCACTAGTATTGTACAGCATCGGAACCACTCCCAGATCACCGCTTAACTTATCACCCTTCGAAGTTCTTTTTGGACGACAACCTCATGTAATGATAGACCCCCAGGATGATTTGAAGTGCAAAAATGAGATAACTGTGGAATATTTGGTTAGGATGAGCCAGCAACTGAGAAACCAGCAAAGGAATCTAAAACTGGCGATTCCTGACCTACCAAACAGTAATTGTCATGACATTGAACCTGGGCATTCTGTGATGATTCAAAATTTTCTACGCTCAGGTTGCCTCATTAACAGGTGGGAAGGACAGTATCAAGTTTTGTTGACCAGCACGACAGCACTAAAGGTTGCAGAGAGAGAGACTTGGGTCCACTCTTCCCACTGCAAGAAGGTCGCTAACCCGGAGAAAACTAGTGACAAAGAGAAAGATGAAGAGAACCTCGTATCACTGGAGAATCTATTCCGGGAAAGCTGAGAGACAAGCCTGTTGGATGGCACCTGAGCGTGGAGAACAGCAAAGTCAAGGACGGTTGTCATAAAAATTTTCTTTTTCCACCCCCCCCCCCCCCACCCCCCCTCACTGCATTTTTCTTTTTTCCCCTATTCTATTTTTGCTCCTTAACGAAATGGATCCACACCAAGAGATTGTGTTCCGGCTTTTTCTTGTGACTCTGTTTTTGATCAGGCCAATTTGTTTTTGTGAGGGTCCCCGAGACGTCGAGCAAGGATCTGGAATGGGTTCTGATGGAGAGTACGGATTCGTAGGACCCCAGGATCAGCGCATCACTTTGGTCAAAGCTGGTATCAGTAAGAGATTGTTACGCACACCAGTGCTAACAGGAGTATACCGGTGTATGAACAGAGAGGGAAGCGAAGCAAACGAACTCACAGACAGTATAACATAACATACACAGGAGGTGATGGAATAACTAATAAACACAAAGTGAACGGAGAAGCCCAAAGGCTCAGGAATTGGGTGTCTCCCTAGTGTCAGGAATGCTCAGATGGAATAGAGCGGACAATGAAGCGAGGTGTAGTGATTTAACATGTGGAGCACCTGAAATTATGTTGCTAAGAGCAACAGAAAAAACCCCAAAGGGTTACCAACGGGTGTGGGAATAAACTCCTTGGTCAGAGATAGAAATATAGACACAAGGAGAGTATCCACAATCCTAACCCCCACTTGCAGGGCACAGGTTCAGCTTACTGCAACTAAACTGACACCTGGACGCCCTGCACAGTGAGGGAGGATTAAGCAAGCAGGTCTGAGAGTACAGCCGCAAACCTGCTGGGTTCACAGAATAGCAAAAGAACACCAGCAGGTCAAACAACTGACTCCAGTCTTACTGCTAGGTCCGGATTGGCAGAATGAAGTACCGAAACCCAAGGCCTATTCGCAGTAAGCAACAAGTAAATACAAAGTCACACAGTACTAGCTAACTCTCTGGAACTGACTAACAAACAAAGATTCAGCAGCATTTGCCTAGCCTGAGAGGATGGTTTATATAGCAGGTGCTGTCCACGCTCCACTCAGACCTCACAGACTGTGAGCACAAAACCAGCGCCGGATTCCCTGCCGTGCACAGAGCCTGTAACCACTACACAGTAAAAACCCGGACCGGAGTATCAGCTGCGCTCAGGTTACTTCGCTAACACTTGCCTCCCGGTTGCCATGGCGACATGGCAGCACAGAGCAGGAGATCCTAACAGTACCCCCCCTCTGACGAGGGGTCAAAGAACCCCTACCACCGGGTTTATCGGGGAACTGCGAGAAGAAAGAGCGTATCAGTCTGGGGGCATGAAGATCACAACTGCGCACCCACGACTGCTCCTCCGGGCCATACCCCTTCCAGTGCACCAAAAATGACAGCCGACCCCGAACCATCTTGGAGTCAAGAACCCTTTCAACCACAAACTCCCTCTGACCCCGTATCAGAAGAGGAGAAGGTCTTCCACTGGAAGAAGGATTACTAACCGCCAGTTTTAAAAGGGAACAATGAAATGTTTTATTGATACCCAATGAACGGGGCAGATCTAACTGAAATGCCACCGGATTGATAACCCTGGTGATCTTATAAGGGCCGATGAACCGGGGGCCTAACTTATGAGATGGCTGTCTCAACTTCAAATTCTTGGTGGACAACAGACGAAGTCTCCTAATTTGAAGCTGCAGGGTCTTCTCCGCTTATCAAAAACCCTTTTGGTCACTAATGACACAGACACAAGGGCTTTCTACACTTTCCTCCAAATACCCCTAAGGACCGAAAACAACAGAGGAACCACCAGGCATGGAATCCAGGGGGTCAAAAGAATTGGCCTTAGGATGATGCCCATACACACAAAGGAAGGGAGAGATCCCTGTAGCAGAGTGAGCCGCGTTGTTATAGGCAAACTCCGCCATGGACAGATGAGCAACCCAGTCAGTATGACACTTGGAGACATAACACCTGAGGAACTGCTCCAAGGACTGGTTCACCCTCTCAGTCTGCCCATTAGACTGTGGATGGTAGCCTGACGACAAGCTCACAGAAATCTGGAGATCAGAACAAAATGCCCTCTAGAATTTGGCCACAAACTGGGATCCACGGTCAGAGACCACATCAAGTGGCAACCCGTGGAGGCGCACAACATGCTGCATAAATAACTCAGACAGGCGTCTGGCCGATGGCAACCCAACCAGTGGAACGAAATGCGCCATCTTCGAAAACCTGTCAACGACAACCCAAGTGGCTGTCATCCCCGAGGATTTGGGCAAGTCCATCACAAAATCCATGGAAATGTGGGTCCATGGCTTAGATGGAATAGAGAGTGGATGTAATGGGCCGACAGGAACCCCTCTAGGAGTTTTAATTCAGGCACAAACGTCACATGCCCGAACCCACTGATCCACATCCCTAGCCACCGAGGGCCACCACACCGCCCTAGACAGCAACTCCCGAGTTCTGGCAATACTCGGATGCCCTGCCGACCTCTTGGCATGGAATTCCAGGAACACTCGCTGTCTTAACCTAGGAGGCACAAACAAGAGACCTACCGGAAGGTCTGGAGGAGCCTGCTCCTGTGCTCTAAGGACTAATGACAAGAGGTCCTGGGTAATGCCCACTTTAATACATGATGGGGACACAATGGGCAATGGCTCCTCGGTGGTCTCTTGAACTGGAGCAAAACTCTGCGAGAGCGCATCAGCCTTGATGTTTTTTGACCCAGGGCGATATGTTATCAAAAAATTAAAGCGAGCAAAAAACAAAGCCCATCGTGCCTGCCTGGCACTGAGCCGCTTCGCTGACTCTAAATATGCCAGATTCTTATGGTCGGTGAGAATTGAGACCACAAACTTAGCCCCCTCAAGCCAGTGTCTCCACTCCCCGAGTGCATCCTTTATAGCCAACAATTCCCGGTTACCCACATCATAATTCATCTCGGCAGACGAAAATTTACGGGAAAAGTAAGCACAGGGATGAAGGCGATTATCAGACACCCCCATCTGAGAGAGCACTGCCCCAATACCTATCTCAGAGGCATCCACTTCTACCACAAAAGGACGCTCTGGATCTGGGTGTCGCAGCACCTTGGCCGAGACAAATGCCCTTTTGAGACAGGCAAAGGCCGCTTTGGCCTCACAAGACCAGTGAGCAACATCCGCCCCTTTCTTAGTGAGTGCCACCAAGGGGGCCACTATAGACGAAAATCCAGCGATAAACCGTCTATAAAAATTCGCAAAGCCCAGAAAACGCTGAAGCGCCTTCAAACTAGTGGGCTGCACCCAATCCAGGACTGCCTGTACCTTAGAACCCTCCATTTGGAAACCTTCTGAGGAGATAATATACCCTAGAAATGCGATTTGCTGGACTTCAAACTCGCACTTCTCCAGCTTCGCCCCAAGCTGGTGGTCTCTGAGTTTCTGGAGGACTAAGCGTACATGCTTCCGATGTTCCTCCAGGGAATGAGAGAAGATTAGGATGTCATCTAGATAAACAACTAAGAATCTATCCAAATATTCCCTGAGCACATCGTTCATGAATTCCTGGAAGACTGCCGGGGCATTAGAGAGCCCAAAAGGCATCACCAAATATTCATAATGCCCTGAGTGGGTATTAAAGGCAGTCTTCCATTCATCCCCCTCTCTTATTCGGTTTAGATTGTAAGCACCGCGTAGGTCAATCTTAGAAAAAATGGTGGCAGTACGAAGCTGGTCAAACAAAACCGAAATGAGAGGCAGTGGGTACGAGTTTTTAATCGTGATACGGTTCAATTCCCTGAAGTCGATGCAGGGTCGCAACGAACCGTCCTTTTTACCCACGAAGAAGAACCCCGACCCAACTGGGGACTGTGAGGGTCTGATAAATCCCTTAGCCAAGTTCTCCTGAATGTACTCTGCCATAGCCTGAGTCTCAGGACGTGACAGGGAGTACAACCTGCTCTTGGGAAGCTTAGCATCCGGCAACAAATCAATGGCACAGTCATAGGGACGATGGGGAGGTAGTACCTCCGCAACTTTTTTGGAGAACACATCCGCAAAATCTGCATAACATCCTGGCAAACTTAGCTGCGAGAGCCTGACTGGAAGGCTCAAGCAACTCCTGAAACAATCACTACCCCAACTAAGAATCTCCCCAGAGACCCAGTCAAATTGAGGGTTATGGGCCCTTAACCAGGGTAACCCCAAAACCAATGGGGCAAAAGAACAGACAGTCACATAAAAAGACAATTTTTCAGAGTGTGTGGCTCCAATAAACAAAGGAATTTGGCTGGTGCAGGAGGTAATTTTACCCTGGGACAATGGTTCCCCGTTTAACCCACAGATCTCAATCTCTGATGCCAAAGGTACTGAGGGAACAGAGTGTTCCAGAGCGAATTGACGGTCCATGAAAACCCCATCGGCCCCACTGTCAACAAAGGCTTCAGTTTTGACAGTTTGACCGAGGATCTCCAAAGTCACCGGAATGAGAAAAGTCTTTTTGGGAAATTCTGACTTCTGGCCTGACAGGATATTTCCCATCACCCTCAGGCCCTGAAGTTTTCCGTTTTTTTCTGGGCATGATACTACAACATGACCTTTATTCCCACCGTACAAACACAAACCCTGCTGTCTCCTCCGCGTCTACTCACGCGAGGAGAGGCGGGTAGCCCCAATCTGCATAGGCTCCTCGGAATATTCCTCAGAGTCTGAGGTTCCCTTGGGAAAAAAGGAAACTGCGGTCTCCCTTTCAAGCCTATGCTCTCTCAGCCGTCTATCCACCCGGATGGATAACTGCATGAGCTGATCTAAGCTATCAGGCGAGGGATATTGTACCAGTGTTAGGGTCTCCTGCTCTGTGCTGCCACGTCGTCATGGCAACCGGGAGACAAGTGCTAGCGGAGTAACCTGAGCGTAGCTGATACTCCGGTTCGGGTCTTTTGCTGTGCACTGGTTACAGGCTCTGTGCACGGCAGGGGATCCGGTGCTGGTTTTTGTGCTCACAGTCTGTGAGGTCTGAGTGGGGCGTGGACAGCACCTGCTATATAAACCCTCTTCTCAGGTTAGGCAGATGCTGCTGAATCTTTGTTGGTTAGTCAGTTCCTGAAAGCTAGCTAGTACTGTGTAAACTTTTTGTATTTGTTTGTTGCTTACTGCAAATAGGCCTTGGGATTTGGTATTACACTCTGCCAATCCAGACCTAGCAGTAAGACTGGAGTCAGTCGTTTAACCTGCTGGGGTTCTTTTGCTACTCTGTGAACCTAGCAAGTTTGCGGCTGTATTCTCAGACTTGCCTGCCAAAATCCTTTCTCACTGTGCAAGGTGTTCAGTTGTCAGTTTAGTGGCAGTAAGCTGAACCTGTGCACTGCAAGTGAGGACTAGGATTGTGGAGACTCTCCTTGTGTCTATTATTCCATCTCTGACCAAGGAGTTTACTGCCACACCCGTTGGTAACCCTTTAGGGTTTTGCTGTTGCCCTTAGCAACAGCATTTCGGGTTCTCTACGTATTAAATCACTACATCTCGCTTCTTTCCATCTGAGCATTCCTAATACTAGGGAGACACCCAGTTTCTTAGCCTTTGGGCTTCTCTGTTCACTTTGTGTTTATTTTGTTACCCTATCACCTTCTGTGTATGTAATGTCATATTCCCCAGTCTGTCTGTGAGTTCATTTGTTTTGCATCCCTCACCGTTCAGACACCAGTACATTCCTGCTGGCACTGGTGTGCATAACATATTCAGCAGCCTAATACTCCTGTTGAAATTTTGTGGGAATATGGAGCATACCCCTCAAAATACTTTGCAACAGGTGGTCGATCAGGTGCAGGTCCTAACTCGACAATTTAATGATTTGTCCATTAAAATGCACACCTCGCAGGCCGCTGGCGGAGCTCCCGCAGCAGCAGTACCTTCAGGGGTTAAGGAGCCGAAAGTAAATCTCCCGGATCGTTTTTCTGGAGATCGCTCGCAGTTCTTTTGTTTCAAGGAGAGCTGCAAGCTATATTTCCAGCTTAGGCCTCAGTCTTCTGGGTCGGAGATTCAGCGGGTGGGCATAGTGATTTCCTTGCTACAAGGAGACCCACAGGTCTGGGCATATGGGTTGCAGCCTGACTGTCCGTCGCTTAAAAGTGTTGATGCTTTTTTTACGGCACTGGGCATGTTGTATGATGACCCTGACAAGACGGCCTCAGCCGAGGCTCAGATTTCGATCCTTAAGCAAGGGCGAAGGCCAGTTGAGGTTTATTGTACGGAGTTTCGGAGGTTGGCCCATGATACACAGTGGAATGACCCAGCCCTGAGACACCAGTACCGAAGAGGTCTTTCTAACCAGTTAAAAGACCAACTGGTACAATATCCCTTGCCTGATAGCTTGGATCAGCTCATGCAGTTATCCATTTGGGTGGATAGACGGCTGAGAGAGCGCAGGCTTGAAAGGGAGACCAAGGTTTACTTCTTTCCCAAGGGAACCTCAGACTCTGAGGAATTTTCCGAGGAGCCTATGCAGATTGGGGCTACCCGCCTCTCCTCGCGTGAGAAGACGCGGAGGAGACAGCAGGGGTTATGTTTGTACTGTGGGAATAAAGGTCATGTGGTAGTATCATGCCCAGAAAAGCCGGAAAACTTCAGGGCCTGAGGGTGATGGGAAATATCCTGTCAGGTCAGAAGTCGGAATTTCCCAAGAAGACTTTTATCATTCCGGTGACCTTGAAGATCCTCGGTCAAACTGTCAAGACTGAGGCCTTTGTGGACAGTGGGGCCGACGGGGTTTTTATGGACCGCCAATTCGCCCTGAAACACTCTGTTCTCTTAGTACCCTTGGCATCGGAAATTGAGATTTGTGGGTTAAACGGGGAACCATTATCCCAGGGTAAAATTACCTCTTGCACTAGCCAGATTTCTTTGTTTATTGGAGCCACACACTCTGAAAAATTGTCCTTTTATGTGACTGTCTGTACTTTTGCCCCATTGGTGTTGGGGTTACCCTGGTTAAGGGTCCACAATCCTCAATTTGACTGGGTCTCTGGGGAGATTCTTAGTTGGGGTACTGATTGTTTCAGGAGTTGCTTGAGCCTTCCAGTCAGGCTTTCGCAGCTAAGTTTGCCAGGATTGCCAGGATGTTATGCAGATTTTGCGGACGTGTTCTCCAAAAGAGTTGCAGAGGTACTACCTCCCCATTGCCCCTATGACTGTGCCATTGATTTGTTGCCGAATGCTAAGCTTCCCAAGAGTAGGTTGTACTCCCTGTCACGTCCTGAGACTCAGGCTATGGCAGAGTACATTCAGGAGAACTTGGTTAAGGGATTTATCAGACCTTCACAGTCTCCAGTTGGGTCGGGGTTCTTCTTCGTGGGTAAAAAGGACTGTTCGTTGCGACCCTGCATCGACTTCAGGGAATTGAACCGTATCACGATTAAAAACTCATACCCACTGCCTCTCATTTCGGTCTTGTTTGACCAGCTTCGTACTGCCACCATTTTTTCTAAGATTGACCTACGCGGTGCGTACAATCTAATCCGAATAAGAGAGGGGGATGAATGGAAGACTGCCTTTAATACCCACTCAGGGCATTATGAATATTTGGTGATGCCTTTTGGGCTCTGTAATGCCCCGGCAGTCTTCCAGGACTTCATGAACGATATGCTCAGGGAATATTTGGATAGATTCTTAGTTGTATACTTAGATGACATCCTAATCTTCTCCCATTCCCTGGAGGAACATCGGAAGCATGTACGCTTAGTCCTCCAGAAACTCAGAGACCACCAGCTTGGGGCGAAGCTGGAGAAGTGCGAATTTGAAGTTCAGCAAATCACATTTCTAGGATATATTATCTCCCCAGAAGGTTTCCAAATGGAGGGTTCCAAGGTACAGGCAGTCCTGGATTGGGTGCAGCCCACTAGTTTGAAGGCGCTTCAGCGTTTTCTGGGCTTTGCAAATTTTTATAGACGATTTATCGCTGGATTTTCGTCTATAGTGGCGCCCTTGGTGGCACTGACTAAGAAAGGGGCGGATGTTGCTCACTGGTCTTGTGAGGCCAAAGCGGCTTTTGCCCGTCTCAAAAGGGCATTTGTCTCGGCCAAGGTGCTGCGACACCCAGATCCAGAGCGTCCTTTTGTGGTGGAGGTGGATGCCTCTGAGATGGGTATTGGGGCAGTGCTCTCTCAGATGGGGGTGTCTGATAATCGCCTTCATCCCTGTGCTTACTTTTCCCGTAAATTTTCGCCTGCCGAGATGAATTATGACGTGGGTAACCGGGAATTGTTGGCTATTAAGGATGCACTCGAGGAGTGGCGACACTGGCTTGAGGGGGCTAAGTTTGTGGTCTCAATTCTCACCGACCATAAGAATTTGGCATATTTAGAGTCAGCGAAGCGCCTCAATGCCAGGCAGGCACGATGGGCTTTGTTTTTTGCTCGCTTTAATTTTTTGATAACATATCGCCCTGGGTCAAAAAACATCAAGGCTGATGCGCTCTCGCGGAGTTTTGCTCCAATCCAGGAGACCACCGAGGAGCCATTGCCCATTGTGTCCCCATCATGTATTAAAGTGGGCATTACCCAGGACCTCTTGTCATTAGTCCTTAGAGCACAGGAGCAGGCTCCTCCAGACCTTCCGGTAGGTCTTTTGTTTGTGTCTCCTAGGTTAAGACAGCGAGTGTTCCTGGAATTCCATGCCAAGAAGTCGGCAGGTCACCCGGGTATTGCCAGAACTCGCGAGTTGCTATCTAGGGCGGTGTGGTGGCCCTCGCTGGCTAGGGATGTGGATCAGTGGGTTCGGGCCTGTGACATCTGTGCCCGAAATAAGACTCCTAGAGGGGTTCCTGTTGGCCCATTACATCCACTCTCTATTCCATCTAAGCCATGGACCCACATTTCAATGGATTTTGTGGTGGTCTTGCCCAAATCCTCGGGGATGACAGCCATCTGGGTTGTCGTTGACAGGTTTTCGAAGATGGCGCACTTCGTTCCATTGGTTGGGCTGCCATCGGCCAGACGCCTGTCTGAATTATTTATGCTGCATGTTGTGCGCCTCCACGGGTTGCCACTTGATGTGGTCTCTGACCGCGGATCCCAGTTTGTGGCCAAATTCTGGAGGGCATTTTGTTCCGATCTCCAGATTTCTGTCAGCTTGTCATCAGGCTACCATCCGCAGTCTAATGGGCAGACTGAAAGGGTGAACCAGTCCTTGGAGCAGTTCCTCAGGTGTTATGTCTCCAAGTGTCAGACTGACTGGGTGGCTCATCTGTCCATGGCGGAGTTTGCCTATAACAACGCGGCTCACTCTGCTACAGGGATCTCTCCCTTCCTTTGTGTGTATGGGCATCATCCTAAGGCCAATTCTTTTGACCCCCTGGACTCCACGCCTGGTGGTTCCTCTGTGGTTTCGGTCCTTAGAGGTATTTGGAGGAAAGTGAAGAAAGCCCTTGTGTCTGTGTCATTAGTGACCAAAAGGGTTTTTGATAAGCGGAAAAGACCCTGCAGCTTCAAATTAGGAGACTTCGTCTGGTTGTCTACCAAGAATTTGAAGTTGAGACAGCCATCTCATAAGTTAGGCCCCCGGTTCATCGGTCCTTATAAGATCACTAGGGTTATCAATCCGGTGGCATTTCAGTTAGATCTACCCCGTTCTTTGGGTATCAATAAAACATTTCATTGTTCCCTTTTAAAACGGGCGATTAGTAATCCTTCTTCCAGTGGAAGACCTTCCCCTCTTCTGATACGTGGCCAGAGGGAGTTTGTTGTTGAAAGGATTCTTGACTCCAAGATGGTTCGGGGTCGGCTGTCATTTTTGGTGCACTGGAAGGGGTATGGCCCGGAGGAGCGGTCGTGGGTGCGCAGTTGTGATCTTCATGCCCCCAGACTGTTATGCTCTTTCTTCTCGCAGTTCCCCGATAAACCCGGTGGTAGGGGTTCTTTGACCTCTCGTCAGAGGGGGGGTACTGTTAGGGTCTCCTGCTCTGTGCTGCCACGTCGTCATGGCAACCGGGAGACAAGTGCTAGCGGAGTAACCTGAGCGTAGCTGATACTCCGGTTCGGGACTTTTGCTGTGCAGTGGTTACAGGCTCTGTGCACGGCAGGGGATCCGGTGCTGGTTTTTGTGCTCACAGTCTGTGAGGTCTGAGTGGGGCGTGGACAGCACCTGCTATATAAACCCTCTTCTCAGGTTAGGCAGATGCTGCTGAATCTTTGTTGGTTAGTCAGTTCCTGAAAGCTAGCTAGTACTGTGTAAACTTTGTATTTGTTTGTTGCTTACTGCAAATAGGCCTTGGGATTTGGTATTACACTCTGCCAATCCAGACCTAGCAGTAAGACTGGAGTCAGTCGTTTAACCTGCTGGGGTTCTTTTGCTACTCTGTGAACCTAGCAAGTTTGCGGCTGTATTCTCAGACTTGCCTGCCAAAATCCTTTCTCACTGTGCAAGGTGTTCAGGTGTCAGTTTAGTGGCAGTAAGCTGAACCAGTGCACTGCAAGTGAGGACTAGGATTGTGGAGACTCTCCTTGTGTCTATTATTCCATCTCTGACCAAGGAGTTTACTGCCACACCCGTTGGTAACCCTTTAGGGTTTTGCTGTTGCCCTTAGCAACAGCATTTCGGGTTCTCTACGTATTAAATCACTACATCTCGCTTCTTTCCATCTGAGCATTCCTAATACTAGGGAGACACCCAGTTTCTTAGCCTTTGGGCATCTCTGTTCACTTTGTGTTTATTTTGTTACCCTATCACCTTCTGTGTATGTAATGTCATATTCCCCAGTCTGTCTGTGAATTCATTTGTTTTGCATCCCTCACCGTTCAGACACCAGTACATTCCTGCTGGCACTGGTGTGCATAACAACCAGTTGGTCCTTTATCTGGTCAGAAAGGCCCCTTCGGTACTGGTTTCTCAGGGCTGGGTCATTCCACTGGGTATCATGAGCCAACCTCCGAAACGCCGTACTATAAACCTCAGCTGGCCGTCGCCCTTGCTTAAGAACCATAATCTGAGCCTCGGCTGAAGCCATCTTGTCAGGGTCATCATACAAAATGCCCAGTGCCGTAAAAAAAGCATCAACACTTTTAAGCGACGGACAGTCAGGCTGTAACCCATATGCCCAGACCTGTGGGTCTCCTTGTAGCAAGGAAATCACCATGCCCACCCGCTGAATCTCCGACCCAGAAGACTGGGGCCTAATCCTGAAATATAGCTTACAGCTTTCCTTGAAACAAAAGAACTGCGAGCGATCTCCAGAAAAACGATCCGGGAGATTTACTTTCGGCTCCTTAACCCCTGAACTTGCCGCTGCTGCTGCGGGAGCTCCGCTAGCGGCCTGCGGGGTGTTCATTGTAATGGACATCTCATTAAATTGTCGAGTCAGGACCTGCACCTGATCGACCACCTGTTGCAAAGTATTTTGAGGGGTATGCTCCATATTCCCACAAAATTTCAACAGGAGTAGGGCTGCTGAATATGTTACGCACACCAGTGCTAACAGGAGTATACCGGTGTATGAACAGAGAGGGAAGCGAAGCAAACGAACTCACAGACAGTATAACATAACATACACAGGAGGTGATGGAATAACTAATAAACACAAAGTGAACGGAGAAGCCCAAAGGCTCAGGAATTGGGTGTCTCCCTAGTGTCAGGAATGCTCAGATGGAATAGAGCGGACAATGAAGCGAGGTGTAGTGATTTAACATGTGGAGCACCTGAAATTATGTTGCTAAGAGCAACAGAAAAAACCCCAAAGGGTTACCAACGGGTGTGGGAATAAACTCCTTGGTCAGAGATAGAAATATAGACACAAGGAGAGTATCCACAATCCTAACCCCCACTTGCAGGGCACAGGTTCAGCTTACTGCCACTAAACTGACACCTGGACGCCCTGCACAGTGAGGGAGGATTAAGCAAGCAGGTCTGAGAGTACAGCCGCAAACCTGCTGGGTTCACAGAATAGCAAAATAACCCCAGCAGGTCAAACAACTGACTCCAGTCCTACTGCTAGGTCCGGATTGGCAGAATGAAGTACCGAATCCCAAGGCCTATTCGCAGTAAGCAACAAGTAAATACAAAGTCACACAGTACTAGCTAACTCTCTGGAACTGACTAACAAACAAAGATTCAGCAGCATTTGCCTAGCCTGAGAGGATGGTTTATATAGCAGGTGCTGTCCACGCCCCACTCAGACCTCACAGACTGTGAGCACAAAACCAGCGCCAGATTCCCTGCCGTGCACAGAGCCTGTAACCACTACACAGTAAAAACCCGGACCGGAGTATCAGCTGCGCTCAGGTTACTTCGCTAACACTTGCCTCCCGGTTGCCATGGCGACGTGGCAGCAGAGAGCAGGAGATCCTAACAGAGATTTGGTAGTCACGGAGCTCTGAGGCAATGTGAAGGGTTATTGTCTGATGAATACTGCATATGTAAGCATTGCGAAAATATAGTCGAAGATGGGTGCATCCAGAGATGTCAGTCAAACAATAATAGCGACATTGGCGGACATCCTTTGAGTGATTACCACTCATTAGTGGGTACGGTCTTAAACCAAACAGAATGCTGGGTGTGCTCACAAGTACCTCAAGGACAGAGTAAGTCGGGATTAGTGCCATTCCCTTTAACGATAGATGAGGTACTCAAATTACGGGGTGGGAGACCGGTGGACAAGAAATTCAATATATCTAGGCCCCCTAGCTTGAAGCTCCACCAGTACCACGTAGATAGATCACTATTGTGCTTTAACGTGTCCAATTTCCGGAAACAAGGAAATGGGAAGTGACATGGAATAACCAGACAATGACCTTTTCACATAGAGCTGATAAAATACCTATCAACTCTGAACTTGTACGTAAGATAGCCGCAAGTGGGAAGTATTTCCGGTATAGGTATACACGTGGGATCAAAACCATGTGGGCTGGAAAAGTGTCGCAGGGGTATTGTGCCCACATCATCCAGCCCGATACTTGTACTGAGCAAATGAGAGAACTGTGGACCGGTTTCTTTATCAGGAAAATACGTGATATGGTTTTGTTACATTTTGTCCCTTATGTTCTCCCAGATGATGCCTTCTTCATATGTGGAAGGAAAGCGTACAAGTGGCTTACTCCGAGATCTGAACGGTTGTGTTATATTGGCCGAGTACTACCAGAGGTTATGACCATAGCACATGAGAAAATGAAAGACATTCACCGCAACGCTCAGACTCCTTATACTCATACACATTATGAACACATCATCAAGAGACACCTCATAGATAGGACAGAGCACGCAGCCTCTGATTTGATCCATGAATCCACCGAGATTCAGTTCCTTCTCGCATTAGATATCACCTGTACTGCCAGAGGAACTATAAATTATAAGTACAACCATGCGCTGGCAAATTTGATAGATAATATCACAGAGATGTATGATGACACCTTCAGGTATACGGGTAGGAGCTACAAGCCTACAAGAAGGAGCTGGTCCAGCACAGGATGGTCCTGAATTATGTCACGGCTGTGACAGGTGGGTACTGTGTTACTTTGGCAACTCAATATGGTGTGAAGTGCTGTACGTATATTACGAATAGTACTGAAGACCCAACGGAGATCATCGATCAAAAGATGGACGAGATCTTGCAGTTAAAGTGGGAGTTCAGAAGGAAACACAACCTTACCTTGATGGCTGTGGGTAATGAACTGACCGGCTGGGCCTCATGGTTGAACCCACTCAAATGGCTCTCTGGGTTAGGAGAGTGGGCGCAAAATGTAATTGCGAGTGTGGGAAAGTTTCTCCTTTGTATCCTGGGTGTCGTCATAATTATCGGTCTGATATTTAGATGTGTTCTAATTTTGATGCAGCGCAAACACAGGACAAATTTGATGAGTCTAAGGAGCGAGGGCGTTGTAACAGTGGCAGATTTGATTTATGACCCATCCGTAGAAACCGTGTTATGATAAGGATTGCAAATGAATTTCATGGCCTGTTTCTTTCACCATTTTTTTCTGTTTTCCCCTCTACCCAGAAACATCCAACCGGAAAAAACTTCAACCATACACAAATTTATGCGAATGGATTTTTTTATGTGTCTTACCCTAATCTTTGCAACCTTCAGTTAATGGCAGACATAGTCGATAAATGTTATTCACATATAGTAGCACACATACATTTCCCCTCAATCTATCATCAGATAAATGTGCTCCCCTTTTGCTGGTATAAGAAGCCGGAAAGGTGAGGGCTAATGGCCCTTGCCTGAAAAGAGCTTGGTAGTGTTTGTTTGCCCATGTACAGACCCTTAATACGGGATGAGAAAGATTTAATGTATACTTCGCAATACCTCAAAGTTTATTTAGAACACATATGGCATGATGATACATGCCCCACAGACATTAATTCATACATACATGCTTTTTCCTATCCCACTAGGCTATACATTTCCCACCTACAAATCTTCTCCGGATACATTTATTTTGTATATAATGTATATGTAATATTTTCAGTTCTATTAGTAATATGTGGCAGTTATTGTTTACTGCCAAAGGGTGGACTGTCAAAGTCGAAAATATTATAGCCACATGCATCACGTGCAAACACCACACAGAGTGGCCTCCGTGCGCATGCTTGTTCTGCCGTGCGTGGGCATACCCACACGTTGCGTATATTGGCTCACGAGGTCCTGCATATTAACGCGTGTAATGAGTAAATACGGTAGCATACGCATTCGCATGGAAAAGCCACAAAGACATTTCAAATTTAATCCACATAGGTGGTCATTCCAAGTTATTCGCTCGTTGCCGATTTTCGCTACCCTGCGATTTGTTGCTAAATGCGCATGCACATGGTACGCAGTGCGCATGCGCTTAGTTATTTAACTAAAAACTTAGCAGTTTTGCTGGTGTTCGTGCGGCGCTTTTCAGTCGCACTGCTGATCGGTGAATGATTGACAGGAAAGAGGCGTTTCCAGGTGGTAACTGTGCGTTTTCTGGGAGTGTGCTAAAAAACGCAGGCGTGTCAGGGAAAAATGCGGGAGTGGCTGGAGAAACAGGGGAGTGGCTGGCCGAATGCAGGGCGTGTTTGTGACGTCAAACCAGGAACTAAACGGACCGAGCTGATCGCAATCTAGGAGTAGGTCTGGAGCTACTCAGAAACTGCAAGAAAATAAGAATTTACTCACCGGTAATTCTATTTCGCGTAGTCTGTAGTGGATGCTGGGAACTCCGTAAGGACCATGGGAAATAGACGGGCTCCGCAGGAGACTGGGCACTCTAAAAGAAAGATTAGGTACTATCTGGTGTGCACTGGCTCCTCCCTCTATGCCCCTCCTCCAGACCTCAGTTAAGGAAACTGTGCCCGGAAGAGCTGACACAAGAAGGAAAGGATTTGGAATCCAGGGTAAGACTCATACCAGCCACACCAATCACACCGTACAACTTGTGATAACCATACCCAGTAAACAGTATGAACAACAACTGAGCCTCAGTAACAGATGGCTCATAACAATAACCCTTTAGTTAAGCAATAACTATATACATGTATTGCAGAGAGTCCGCACTTGGGACGGGCGCCCAGCATCCACTACGGACTACGAGAAATATAATTACCGGTGAGTAAATTCTTATTTTCTCTGACGTCCTAGTGGATGCTGAGAACTCCGTAAGGACCATGGGGATTATACCAAAGCTCCCAAACGGGCGGGAGAGTGCGGATGACTCTGCAGCACCGCATGAGCAAACTCAAGGTCCTCCTCAGCCAGGGTATCAAACTTGTAGAACTTAGCAAACTTGTTTGAGCCCAACCAAGTAGCAGCTCGGCAAAGCTGTAAAGCCGAGACCCCTCGGGCAGCCGCCCAAGAAGAGCCCACCTTCCCTGTGGAATGGGCTTTCACCATTTTGGATGCGGCAATCCAGCCGCAGAGTGAACCAGCTGAATCGTGCTATAGATCCAGCGAACAATAGTCTGCTTCGAAGCAGGAGCGCCAACCTTGTTGGCTGCATACAGAATAAACAGCGAGTCAGACTTTCTTACTCCCGCCTTTCTGGAAACATAAATTTTCAAAGCCCGGACTACGTCCAGCAACTTGGAATCCTCCAAGTCCCTAGTAGCCGCAGGCACCACAATAGGCTGGTTCAAATGAAACGATGATACCACCCTAGGAAGAAATTGGGGACGAGTCCTCAATTCTGCCCTGTCCATATGGAAGATCAGATAAGGGTTTTACATGACAAAACCGCCAATACTGACACACGCCTAGCCGAAGCTAAGGCCAATAGCATGACCACTTTCCACGTGAGATATTTTAGCTCCATGGTCTTAAGTGGCTCAAACCAGTGGGATTTCAGGAAATCCAACACAACGTTAAGATCCCAAGGTGCCACCGGTGGCACAAAAGGAGGCTGAATATGCAGCACCCCTGGAACAACGTCTGAACTTCAGGCAGTGAAGCCAGTTCATTTTTAGAGAAAATGTATAGGGCCGAAATCTTGACCTTTATGGATCCTAATTTTAGGCCCATAGTCACTCCTGACTGTAGGAAGTGCAGGAATCGACCCCGCTGGAATTCCTCTGTAGGGCCTTCCCGGCCTCACACCAAGCAACCTATTTTCGCCATATACAGTGAAAAAGTCTTGCTGTCACGTCTTTCCTAGCCTTTATCAGCGTAGGAATAACTACATCCGGAATGCCCTTTTCAGCTAGGATCCGGCGTTCAACCGCCATGCCGTCAAATGCAGCCGCGGTAAATTTTGGAACAGACAGGGCCCCTGTTGCAATATGTCCTGTCTGAGAGGCAGAAGCCTGAGTCCTCTGAGAGCATTTCCTGCAGCTCCGGGTACCGAGTCCTTCTTGGCCAATTCGGAGCAAAGAATATTGTTTTCACTCCTCCTTTTATTACAATTCTCAGCCCTTGGGTATGACAGGAAGAGGAGGGAATACATAGACCGACTGGAACACCCACGGTTTTACTAGTGCGACCACAGCTATCACCTGAGGGTCCCTTGACCCGGCGTAAAACCTTTTTTAGCTTTTTATTGAGGTGGGACGCCATCTAGTCCACCTTAGGCAGTTCCCATCAATTTGCAAACTGCGTGAAGACTTCCTGATGAAGTCCCCACTTTCCCGGGTGGAGGTCGTGCCTGCTGAGGAAGTCTGCTTCCCAGATGTCCACTCCCGGAACGAACACTGCTGACAGTGCGCTTACTTGATTCTCCGCCCAGCGAAGAATTCTGGTGGCTTCTACCCTCGCCACCCTGCTCCTTGTGTCGCCTTGGCGGTTCACATGAACCCCTGCGGTCTGACTGGATCAGAACCGGTTGGTCGCGAAGCAGGATCTCCGCATGACTTAGGGCGTTGTATATGGCCCTTAGTTCCAGGATATTGATGTGAAGGCAAGTCAGTTGACTTGACCACAGACCTTGGAAATTTCTTCCCTGTGTAACTGCCCCCCACCCTCGGAGGCTTGCATCCGTGGTCACCAGGATCCAGTCCTGAATGCCGAATCTGCGGCCCTCGAGAAGGTGAGCACTCTGCAGCCACCACAGGAGAGACACCCTGGCCCTGGGGGATAGGGTGATTAACCGATGCATCTGAAGAGGTGATCCGGACCACTTGTCCAGTAAGTCCCATTGGAAGATCCTCGCATGGAACCTGCCTAAGGGGATGGCCTCGTATGATGCCACCATCCTTCCCAGGACTCGAGTGCAGTGATGCACTGACACCTGTTTTGGTTTTAATAGATTCCTGACCAGTGTCATGAGCTCCTGAGCTCTCTCTATCAGGAGATAACCCTTTTCTGGTCTGTGTCTAGGATCGTGCCTAGGAGAGGCAGATGAGCTGTAGGAAACAACTGCGACTTTGGAATATATAGAAACCAGCCGTGTTGCCATTACACTTCCAGAGAAAGTGATAAGCTGTTCAGCAACTGCTCTCTTGATCTCGCTTTTATGAGATCGTCCAAGTACGTGATAATAGTGACACCTTGCTTCCGCAGGAGCACAAGCATATCCGCCATTACCATGGTGAATATTCTCGGGGCCGTGGAGAGACCAAACGGCAACATCTGAAATTGGTAATGACAATCCCGTACCGCAATTCTGAGGTATGCCTAATGAGGTGGATAAATGGGGACCTGAAGGTATGCATCCCTTATGTCCCGATTCACAATAAAGTCTCCCCCTTTTTAGGCTTGCACTGACCGCTCTTAGCGATTCCATCTTGAACTTGAACCTTCTCAGGTATATGTTCAGGGATTTTTAATTCAATATGGGTCTGACCGAACCGTCTGGTTTCGGGATTACAACATGGTCTAATAATAACACCCTCTTGTTGAAGGAGGGGACCCTTGACCACCACCTGTTAAAGATACAATTTGTGAATTGCAGATAACACTGGCTCCCTCTCTTGGGGGGAAGCCCGCAGGGCCGTCGGTGAGGGGGCATCTTCTCACAGTCCAGCTTGTATCCCTGAGACACAATATCTATTGTCCAGGGATCGAACAGGGAGTGAACCCACTTGTGGCTGAACTTACGAAGGCGTGTCCCCACCGGGCCTAGCTCCGCCTGTGGAGCCCTAGCGACATTGGTGGATTTTTGTAGGGGCCGGGGAGGACTTCTGTTCCTGGGAACTAGCTGCCCGGCTCTAACAAGAAAGGACGCCCCTCAGACTTTCTTGTTTCTTTATACGAAAGGCTGCATTTGTCGTGCTTTCTTAGGCTGTGCAGGAATATAAGGCAAACTAGCAGAATTACCAGCTGTAGCTGTGGAGACCAGGCCCGAGAACCCTTCTCCACACAATCCTCAGCCTTCCATATGCCTCTTAAGTCGGCATCATCTGTCCAATGCATATTCTACAGGACACGTCAAGCAGAGATCGACATAGCTTCGACTCTAGGACCCAGTATACTCATGTCTCTTTGGGCATGCTTTATAACTATATATCTATCACTTAAGACAGCATCTTTAATATATTTATATTGCATACTAGGGTCTCATCTCTGCTGATAAGGTACCTGTCCACGCTGCCACAGCGCTATAAACCCATGCCGACACAATCTCCGGTCTGGGTAGTATACTAGAATGTGCACGCTATCTGCAGGATCCCTGAGAATAGCAAGTGCTACCGTCTGTGCAAACAGGACACCCTAGGGGAAGATTCTCAACATATCCTGGCCCTAGTGGGGAAAGGATACAGCCTGAGAATTCTCTTGTGGGAAGCTGCCGTCTCTTGTCTGGAGATTCCCGCTCTTTTTCCTCATGAGAGGAGGGAAATTTACCTCAGCATTCTTCCCCTTAAACATGTGTACTCTCGTGTCAGGGACAGATGAGTCATCAGTGATATGCAAATCATCTATTATTTCAATAATATTATATTGAATACCTTATAGCCATCTTGGCTGTAACTTTGCATTATCGTAGTCGACAGTGGAGTTAAACTCCATGTCGATACCAGTGTTTGTTATTATGGATAGTGAGCATTGAGAGACTCTGAAGGTCTCTGTGACATAGGGACAGACATGGGTAGATTTCCTGTCTGTTCCCTAACCTTTTGTGCAATAAATTCACCTTAGCACTTACACATATCCAAACAGGTGTCGGCGTTGTCGACGAAGACACCCTCTCGCACACATATCCGCTCTATCACCTCCTTAGAGGAGCCTTTTACCTCAGCCATGTCGACACACGCGTACCGACACACCACACACACAGGGGATGCTCTATTTGAGGACAGTTCCCCCACAAGGCCCTTTGGAGAGACAGAGAGAGAGTATG
Organism: Pseudophryne corroboree; assembly: GCF_028390025.1. NCBI lineage: Eukaryota > Metazoa > Chordata > Amphibia > Anura > Myobatrachidae > Pseudophryne > Pseudophryne corroboree. Next base: position 239,656,104 of record NC_086445.1, on the reverse strand, counting down.
CCAGCACACACCCCAGCGCTATATAACCCAGGGATTACACTACAACTCAGTGTTTTCCCAGTAGCTGCTGTATATACAAATTTTGCGCCTAAATTTATGTGCCCCCCCCTCTCTTTTCACCCTTTGTGTACCAGGATACTGCCGGGGAGAGCCTGGGGAGCTTCCTTCCAGCGGAGCTGTGAAGAGAAAATGGCGCTGGTGTGCTGAGGAAGAAGGCCCGGCCCCCTCAGCGGCGGGCTTCTGTCCTGTTTCTGACTAAAAATGGCGGGGGTTTTACACATATACAGTTTTCCAGACTGTATTATGTGTATATATTGCCAAAGGGTAAACTTATTGCTGCCCAGGGCGCCCCCCCCCAGCGCCCTGCACCCTACAGTGACCGGAGTGTGTGGTGTGCAGTGGGAGCAATGGCGCACAGCTGCAGTGCTGTGCGCTACCTTAATGAAGACCGGAGTCTTCTGCCGCCGATTTTATCTCTGCAAGGGGGACGGCGGCACGGCTCCGGGAACGGACGATCGAGGTCAGGCCCTGTGTTCGAACCCTCTGGAGCTAATGGTGTCCAGTAGCCTAAGAAGCACAAGCTAGCTGCACGCAGGTAGGTTTGCTTCTCTCCCCTCAGTCCCACGTAGCAGTGAGTCTGTTGCCAGCAGATCTCACTGAAAATAAAAAACCTAACAAATACTTTCTTTCTAGCAAGCTCAGGAGAGCCCTCTAGGTGCATCCAGCTCTGGCCGGGCACAGATTCTAACTGAGGTCTGGAGGAGGGGCATAGAGGGAGGAGCCAGTGCACACCAGATAGTACCTAATCTTTCTTTTAGAGTGCCCAGTCTCCTGCGGAGCCCGTCTATTCCCCATGGTCCTTACGGAGTTCCCAGCATCCACTAGGACGTCAGAGAAAATATTTAGTAGCAATTCTGCTAATCTTTTGTTCGCAATTCTGATAAGCTAAGACACACTCCCAGAGGGCGGCGGCCTAGCGTTTGCAATGCTGCTAAAAGCAGCTAGCGAGCGAACAACTCAGAATGAGGCCCATAGTACATAATTTACACATAGGCCCTCATTCCGAGTTGTTCGCTCGCTAGCTGCTGTTAGCTCCAGACCTACTCCTAGATTGCAATCAGCTCAGTCCGTTTAGTTCCTGGTTTGACGTCACAAACACGCCCTGCGTTCGGCCAGCCACTCCCCCGTTTCTCCAGCCACTCCCGCGTTTTTCCGACATGCCTGCGGTTTTTAGCACACTCCCGTAAAACGCTCAGTTACCACCCAGAAACGCCTCTATCCTGTCAATCATTCACCGATCAGCAGTGAGACTGAAAAGCGCCGCACGAACACCAGCAAAAATGCGAAGTTTTTAGTTAAATAATTAAGCGCATGCGCATTTAGCAACAAATCGCAGGATAGCGAAAATCGGCAACGAGCGAACAACTCGGAATGACCACCATAGCCTACACGCACCACACCAGAAAGTTACATTTGCTTTAGAGGTATAACAACAGAGGGATTCAACTTTACAGGATATGAGGGGACAGAATTAGGTTAGGAGGTGGTGTTTGTATCCAGCTGTACAGTATTTCAAGGGCAATATTCCAATGGCAGTTTGCAGAATGTAGCATGCTCCTGCGCATTGATATGCGCAGGAACAGAATATTAATATCACACTGTATTTACTGTACTGTTGATATTTGGCGGGAACCCAGTGGAGGACATCTGCAAGTGCACCTGGACCAGGCATCGCCCACCTATTCAAACCCACCTATGACCCCTCATGTACTGTAAATGACCAGTCCTTTGACCTATGGATGAAGAGATTACAGTTTCCTTTGTTTCACACTTTGGACTATTGTATAAAAGCCAAGCCTTGACTGAGGACTGGAACTGGGTGGCGCAGGCGAACAAACGTATGTATCCGTTGATTGTAGCCTTTTCTCTTGTGTTATTGTATTTCTGTTGTACCCCCTTTTAAGTAAATATTTGTTCCTGGATTGGACCTCAACATTACATATACAATTGGTGTTGCATTTCCTTTCCTGTTAGGGGTTATAAAGTGTATTCCGCTGCACGTGTAGCTACTTTGTGCTTACAGCGTGACGGCGTGCTTACGCAACGTGTACACACTTCATAGGGGTTACACACACACGCTTAGCGGTCGCAGCGGCCTGAACATATTGTATTTAAGGTATTGCTTTTTCTTCCTGAAAGTTAATCAAACTTAACAAATTATACGGCAGTACTACTGGATTTATACGGCAGTACCACTGGACTGGATTTATACGGCAGTATCACTGGACTTATACGCCAGTACCACTGGAATTATACGGCAGTATCACTGGAATTATACAGCAGTATCACTGGAATTATACAGCAGTATCACTGGAATTATACAGCAGTACCACTGGACATATATGGCAGTACCACTGGACTGGATTTATACGGCAGTATCACTAGACTTATATGCCAGTACCACTGGAATTATACGGCAGTACCACTGGAATTATACAGCAGTACCACTGGACATATACGGCAGTATCATTGGACTGGATTTATACGCCAGTACTACTGGATTTATACGGCAGTACCACTGAACATATACGGCAGTATCACTGGATTTATACGGCAGTACCGCTGGACATATATGGCAGTATCACTGGACTGGATTTATACGGCAGTATCACTGGATTTATACGCCAGTACCACTGGAATTATATGGCAGTATCACTGGAATTATATGGCAGTACCACTGGACTGGATTTATACGGCATTATCACTGGATTTATACGCCAGTACCACTGTAATTATACTACATTGCCACTGGAATTATACTGCAGTACCACTGGACATATACGGCAGTATCACTAGACATATACAGCAGTATCACTGGAATTATATGGCAGTGCCACTGGACATATGCAGCAGTACCACTGGACATATACAGCAGCACAGGGACACCACCACTGGACTGATACAGGATAACACAGCACCACTGCAACTGGACTTCTACAGCAGCACTGGACATATGGCAGCAGAGGACACCACCACTGTGACTGGACTGATGCAGCACAATACACCACCACTGAACTGATGCAGCACAACACAGCACCACTGGACTTGTACAGCAATACTGGACATATGGCAGCAGAAGACACCACCACTGTGACTGAACTGATGCAGCACAAGACACCACCACTGGACTGATGCAGCACAACACAGCACCACTGGACTGGACTTATACAGCAGAACTCAACATATGGCAGCAGAGGACACCACCACTATGACTGGACTGATGCAGCACAAGACATTACCACTGTACTGATGCAGGAGACTGAGGACAAAGACACGTCCTCTCGCTACACTCTCCAATGCTAGAATGAAAATGGTGGCGATGCGTGGCTCCTTATATGGAATCCAAGCCCCTCGAGAATCCGACAGCGAAATGATGGCATTTTACCTTGTCCAAGTCAGGCGGGAAGACCCAAGCCGGGCCCGGACAGTGAATTCTGAGGGGGGGCGGTTCTCAGGGAACCGAACCCGCTTATCTCTACTATACATACATACACACACACACACACAAATAGATATATATATGTATGTATGTATGTATGTATGTGCGTGTGTGTGTATATGTATGTGTGTCAAGGGATATCTGTGTACCAGGCCACAAGATTTCCGTTGCCGGCCCTGCTTCTCTCACAGCTGCTTCTCTCCCCTTCCCACGCAGCTGGCAGCCCCCAGGAAGTAGCGATCATCACTGCCTCTCCTCTGATGTAGCTGCGCCTCCTTGTCTGCCCCCAGCTCTGCCCAAATCAGGGGGAGCCACGCCTCAGAGCCGCCTACTTTCTGTACAGGGCTTAACAGAGGGACCAGAGCGTGTCTATCTGCTCTGCCAGCATTTTTTACCGGTTCCACCTGGATGCGGCTCCCACACAAAGGCGTCATCAACGGGACTCTCGCAGCACAGTCCCTTCCTTCAGTGGCCACCACATAGCAGCCAATGGTTAGTTACCCTCCTTACATAGACTTTGCTGTACACCGCTTTCTCCCGCCCACGGTGCGCTCATTATGCAGCTGCTGACACTGGCTACCCCACAGCTGCAGTGGGGAGAGTGGCGCAAAGGGTGTGGGGAAACCCCTGCGGAGTGACTCTGCCTGGCGTAATATGTAAAAGGGGGACTCTGCCTGCGTAATGTGTAAAAAGGGAGACTCTGCTGCCGTAATGTGTAAAAAGGGGGACTCTGCTGCCATAATGTGTAAAAAGGGGGACTCTGCTGCCATAATATGTAAAAAGAAGGACTCTACCTGCCGTACAGTGTAAAAGGGGGAATCTACCTGCCGTACTGTGTTAAAGGGGACTCTACCTGGAGTAATGTGTGATAGGGCCTCTACCTGTTGTAATGTGTGACATGGGCTCTACCTGGCGTAATGTGTGACAGGGGCTCTACCTGGTGTAATGTGTGTAAGTGGCGCTTCTGTGTGACGTAATAATGGAGACTACTGTACAACGTAATATGAATTGCTATTATATTGTGGCCATGCCCCTTCCCCACGAAGCCCCACCTCCATATTTTTGCCACGCACCTACGCCATGCACGGGCCCTATATTAAATACGGGGGGGGGGGGCGCGATTCTGTTTCTTGCACACAGCGCTATAATGTCTAGCTACGGCACTGATTTGGGCACAAAATAAAAAATAATAGATTCCTTCTCTTTACGTGGTGCACAGTACTTACATCCAGTAAATCGCAGTGTATCATAACAGGCCTTATGCCTGTTTCCCCTGGTAGTAAGACCCTGAGCCAGGGCCTGACACAGCTTTTATCAGCCTCTTACAGCTGCAGGCCCTTATTAGCCTGCTCTCAGGTTGAAGGCCTAAAGACACGCAATGAGCCTTGTGGATGGAGCCCTTCCTTCTCTCTCACATACACACCCCAGGAATCCTTATCTGGCTTTTACCAAAAGCTGTCAAGCTCTCTGCAGAGCAACCACAATCATCTTCCTAGGGTTTAAAATACATAGGCCAGAAACCTAGGCCAAACATATCTCCCATTTATGATTTCACCAGTGCTTTTATCACAGGACATTGTATTGCGTATTAAATTAATATATCTGATCTGGAGTAATGTCATCTTCTTTATGATTTGTTTCATGGTTTGAATTCCATTTATAACATAGTCAAACAATTGGTATTATACATTTCAGGGAAACCAAATGCCTTGTTTTATGTCCCAATATTTTTTTCATTTTGTTTTTCAAGTCAACCAGGTCACAGTATCTGAATGCAGCATTGAGCCAAACAACAGACATCAGCAGAACAAATCAGGACCAGCATTAGGATGAACCATACAGCGAGAAAAGCTATTGTCATGTGGAGCATTATTCCGTTCTGGCACAGAGGGTAAATGAAGGGGAGGGAATGTGACCAGAGCTGTGGGGTTTTAATTGTATTCTAGCAGTGCTCTGTGCTTATAATGCTGATGCATTGGGTTCTTTAATAGAAAACACCCAGAACAATCAGAAAACCACTATAAGCATTAAGCCAATCTAAAAAATCCTCATCAGTCTACCCCTGTTAAAACATGCTCGCAAACTCTCCACCTTATTTTATGATGTGTCAGGCTCTTTTACATTCACCTCTAACATTGTAGCTTCTGTGCACCTTGGATTTGTGAATTTACCTTTGCATGAAATTCTGTCTTTCTTTAGCAAAGCATTGCACACAATGGCCCTCATTCCGAGTTGATCGCTAGCTGCTTTCGTTCGCAGTGCAACGATCAGGCTAAAAATCGGCACTTCTGCGCATGCGGCTCAATGCGCACGTGCGACGTACTTTCACAAAAGCCGATGCAGTTTTACACAAGCTCTAGCGGAGCTGTTCAGTCGCACTGCTGGTCGCAGAGTGATTGACAGGAAGTGGGTGTTTCTGGGTGGTAACTGACCATTTTCGGGGAGTGTGTGTAAAAACGCAGGCGTGCCAGATAAAAACGCAGGAGTGGCTGGGGAAACGTAGGCGTGGCTGACCGAACGCAGGGCGTGTTCATGATGTCAAAACAGGAACTAAACAGTCTGATGTGATCGCAAGCTAGGAGTAGGTCTCGAGCTACTCAGAAACTGCACAATCTTTTTTTGTAGCAGCGCTGCAATCCTTTCGTTCGCACTTCTGCTAAGCTAAGATACACTCCCAAAGGGCGGCGGCTTAGCGTTTGCACGGCTGCTAAAAGCAGCTAGCGAGCGATCAACTCGGAATGAGGGCCAATATTCAGTAACTTTCAAGTGGTGAATGAGACTATGCCACATGACATATTTCAAGAACTGTATATTTTAACACTGAGCCCCTGTATAGGGATGTACAGTAGTTATGTGACTGGCGGTCACATAACCTCCCTCTACATCCCGCCCCATCACAATCCCGACGGTCGGCATGCCGACCAACAGGGACGATTCCTACTTGTGGGTGTCCACGACACCGAGCCTGCAAGGGACTTACTGCACTCGCCACCCCCCGCCGGGATTCCAGTGCCAGGATCCCGGCGTCACTATGCTGGAGACCGCCAGTCACGCATACCATACCCCCTGTATATTGTATTGTATTTTCTATAGTGTGCAAGTGTGTGCATGAGGTAGGGAATATTGGCCGTCATTCCGAGTTGATCACTCGCTAGCTATTTTTTGCAGAGCAGTGATCAGATAGTCGCCGCCTCTAGGGGAGTGTACTTTCGCTTTGTAAGTGTGGGAACGCTTGGGCAGCCGAGCGGGCCGAAAAAGTTTTTTGCAGTTTCTGAGTAGCTCTGGACTTACTCAGCCTTTGCTATCACTTCAGCCTGTCAGGTCCCGGAATTAACGTCAGACACCCGTCCTGCAGACGCCTGGACACACCTGCGTTTTCCCTACCACTCCCAGAAAAACGGTCAGTTGACACACATAAACGCCCTCTTCCTGTCAATCTCCTTGCGATCGGTTGTGCGAATGGATTCACCGAGAGAAAGCATTGCACAGCAACGATGCTGTTTGTACCCGTACGACGCGCGTGCGCATTGCGGTGCATACGCATGCACAGTAGTAACCTGACCGCTATGCTGCGAAAACGTCAACGAGCGATCAACTCGGAATGAGGGCCATAGACTGTAAACTCCACTGGGGCAGAGACTGATGTGAATGGGCAAAATATTCTCTGTAAAGCGCTGTGGAATATGTGTGCGCTATATAAATAACTGGTAATAAATAAATTCTGTTCACTTGTAAATCCAGTAGAAAATCAGTTTTAGGATATTATCATAGGCCAACTAGGAGTTTGGGATATGTGACAACCAGTTGAAAAAGAAGATACTATTGGAGCTTAACCACATGTAGATCACTAAAATCTAAATCACGTGAATCACTTACATGTCTGATTCTAGATGAATTTTCTTAAAAACATTAATAAAAACTGATCAGTCATAAATTTAAAACCACTTACACTGTGGCTGAACTTCTGAGTGGTGGGTCCAGGTGCAAAAATATACTTTTGACACCCATCCTCTGACCCACTCCAAGTTCATAATATGCCAAACGCATTTTGCTCACACTGAGTAACAGGGAGAGGCAAAGGATGAGAGGGAGAAGCAGTGGGTGGCAGAGAGCGGCACAGAGTGGCACGGAGAGCCAGTGGGTGAACAGGGGGGATGTACCCTGGTGGGGGTGTGTGTTGAAAAAAAGAGTGTGCTACTGCACAGACTCTAGTCTTCCTGTGCTAAAGGGAGGCCTTATACCCTATACCAAGATGGCCACCATGATCACTATTGACAATGTGCAGGGGCAATCTTATTTCTTGACTGTACAAGACTGTGCAGTGGCATGCTGGGAGCAGGGCCGGTTCCGGGGCTTCTTGCTCCCCGGGCGGCATTAGGGGGCGTGGATTCATACAGGGGGCGTGGTCAGTTACGCCCCCTGTACTGTAGTAGGATGTGCGGTGCGCGATGACGTCATCGCGCACCGCACAGCAAAGGTCCTCTCCACGAAGGAAAACTAGACGCTAAGCGTCTAGTTCCCTTCGTGTAGAGGACCTTTGCTGTGCGGTGCGCGATGACGTCAACGCGCACCGCACATCATTACAGTAAAGGTCCTCTCCACGAAGCGTCTAGTTTCCCTTCACAACGGGCAGCCGACGAAGGGAAACTAGACGCGTAGCGGGCAGCGGCCAGCGGCAGCGGGGGGGGGGGGGCAGCGGGCAGCGGGGGGCACAGCAGCAGCGGATCTTGCCATGGTGCGGCGCCCTACGGATGGTGCCCCGGGCAAAAGTCCTGCTTGCCCGTGGCAAGATCCGCTACTGGCTGGGAGACAGAAGTGTACTGTACTACTTAGCGCCTATAATAGACATGGTTATCACTGGATATAAAACTTTTCCAGCATCCCTGCACAGCTACCAGTTTGCAGAATACACTCACCATCTAGTGAGCTGTATGAAACCCAACTCTGCTCCATCACCAGTGTACAGGTAACAGTGGTTATGGCGGTAACTGCTATCTCTCAATAAGTCAACACCATTTGTTAAATTACTGGATTGTTCATACGGTAGGTTGAGTCATCCAGAGCTGTGTGCCTATATAACTCTGCAATAACAGTACCTCAGTTCGGCACTTGGTCAAGCAGGCTTTGACAACGCCAATTACACTGAGCACAAGCTGCCATTAAGGCAGTATGCATCTGCGATTATCAGAGCTGAGAAGCAGTAGAACTACCCTATCAGTCCAGCTCAGATGGCAAATTGATGCGGCTGTACACACACAAGGTCAGCCCTGCCTCCCAGTCCCAGAGGTAAGGGGCAGGTTCCTCAGGCAGTGGGGCCCACCCTGCCAGTCGTCTGACTTTGCTGAAAATGTTTGTGTGGTGGCCCAGGGGAAAACTCATTGCTGGTCTTGGCAGAAATGGGCCCCTTAACAGACATAATCAAAGAAAACCTTAAGCACACAGAAAACATAATGCAGGTTTGGTGTAGGTATTTTGGGTAATAACTTCAGCCATCTTGGGCGCTCAGTGTAGGATTACCCAGGGTGGAATAGTCCACCCTAGAAGAGATGACACAAAATGGGGGTGATTTCAGAGTCCTAAAGTTCAGAGAAGGGTTCCGACAAAACTACCAGGTCCATGTATTGTTCATGCCATCCACAAGCGTACCAGATGAGGCAGCCATGTTGGGTGGACGTCGAAGGTTACACTGTGGGAGGTGAGACATACAAGGGCCCAGTGCATATATTGGAAAACTGACACTTATGTAGTAGTATGATGTACCCTGTATGTAGGGTGCAATGCAGGGTGTGCAATCAGTGGAGGTAAACATTACAGGAAAAGCACACAGTGGGGTGGGAGTGAATTTAAAAAAAAAAAAGTAAAAAAAAAATAATTTTTTATATATATATATATATATATATATATATATATATATATATATATATAATAGGATTTTAATACCTACCGGTAAATTCTTTTTTCTTAGGGCCTAATTCTGAGTTGATCGAAGCAGCAATTTTGTTAGCAGTTGGGCAAAACCATGTGCACTGCAGGAGGAGCAGATGTAACATGTGCAGAGAGAGTTAGATTTGGGTGGGATGTGTTCAAACTGAAATCTAAATTGCAGTGTAAAAATAAAGCAGCCAGTATTTACCCTGCACAGAAACAAAATAACCCACCCAAATCTAACTCTCTCAAATGTTATATCAGCCCCCCCTGAAGTGCACATGGTTTTGCCCAATTGCTAACAAACTTGCTGCTGCAATCAACTCAGAATTACCCCCTTAGTCCGTAGAGGATGCTGGGGATGCTTCAAGAACCATGGGGTATAGACGGGATCCGCAGGAGACATGGGCACACTATAAGACTTTGAATGGGTTTGAACTGGCTCCTGCCTCTATGCTCCTTCTCCAGACTCCAGTTATAGTAACTGTGCCCAGGGAGACGGACATTTCGAGGAAAAGGATTTATTTAAATATTTTAAAACTAAGGTGAGATACATACCAGCTCACACCTCAAACACGTCGTACAACATGGCATTCAACAACAAAGCATGCAACGGCATGACCGACAACAGTCACAGATGGACTGAACTCAACGCAACATGACCGTAACTATAACCAAACTGCAGATACAGCCCGCACTGGGACGGGCGCCCAGCATCCTATACGGACTAAGAGAAAAGGATTTACCGGTAGGTATTAAAACCCTATTTTCTCATACGTCCTAGAGGATGCTGGGGATGCTTCAAGAACCATGGGGTTTATACCAAAGCTCTAGAACGGGCGGGAGAGTGCGGATGACTCTGCAGCACCGATTGACAAAAAGAGAGGTCCTTCTCAGCCAGGGTATCAAACTTGTAAAACTTCGCAAAGGTGTTTGAACCCGACCAAGTAGCCGCTCGGCAAAGCTGTAATGCCGAGACCCCTCGGGCAGCCGCCCAGGATGAGCCCACCTTTCTGGTAGAATGGGCTTTCACCGATTTCGGTAACGGCAATCCTGCCGTAGAGTGAGCCTGCTGAATCGTATTACAGATCCAGCGTGCAATAGTCTGCTTGGAAGCAGGAGCCCCAATCTTGTTGGGAGCCCACAGGACAAACAGAGCCTCTGTTTTCCTAATCTGAGCCGTTCTGGCGACATAGATTTTCAAAGCTCTGACCACATCGAGAGACCTTGATTCCGCCAAGGCGTCAGTAGCTACTGGCACCACAATAGGCTGGTTCACGTGAAATGATGAAACCACTTTCGGTAGAAATTGCTGACGAGTTCTCAACTTCGCTCTATCAGCATGGAAGATTAAATAGGGGCTTTTGTGAGACAAAGCCGCCAACTCAGACACCAGCCTTGCGGATGCCAAGGCCAACAACATGACTACTTTCCAAGTAAGGAATTTTAACTCAACCTTGCGTAAAGGTTCATACCAATGCGATTGCAGGAACTGCAACACCACATTAAGATCCCACGGTGCCACAGGAGGCACAAACGGAGGTTGGATGTGAAGCACGCCTTTCACAAAGGTCTGAACTTCTGGAAGGGAGGCCAATTCTTTCTGAAATAAGATCGACAAGGCCGAAATCTGTACTTTAATGGAGCCTAACTTAAGGCCCGCATCCACACCTGCTTGCAAAAAATGGAGTAAACGCCCCAGGTGAAATTCTTCCGTAGGAGCCTTCTTGGATTCACACCAAGACACATATTTTCTCCAAATACGGTGGTAATGCTTTGCCGTTACTTCTTTCCTAGCCTGAAGAAGAGTGGGAATTACTTCACTGTGTATACCGTTCTGGGCTAGGATTTGGCGTTCAAACACCACGCCGTCAAACGCAGCCGCGGTAAGTCCTGATACACCCACGGCCTCTGTTGCAACAGGTCCTCCTGAAGAGGAAGAGGCCAGGGATCTTCTATGAGCAACTCCTGAAGATCTGGATTCCAGGCCCTTCTCGGCCAATCCGAAACAATGAGTATCGCCTAAACCCTTGTTCTTCTTATAATTTTTATCACCTTTGGAATGAGTGGAAGTGGAGGGAACACATATACCAACGGAAACACCCACGGTGTCACTAGGGCGTCCACCGCTATCGCTTGAGGGTCCCTTGACCTGGAACAATATCTCTGAAGTTTCTTGTTGAGGCGGGACGCCATCATGTCTACTTGAGGAACTCCCCAATGACTTGTCACTTCTGCAAAGACCTCTTGATGAAGACCCCACTCTCCTGGATGGAGATCGTGTCTGCTGAGGAAGTCTGCTTCCCAGTTGTCCACTCCTGGAATGAAGACTGCTGACAGAGCGCTGGCATGTCTTTCCGCTCAGCGAAGAATCTTCGTGGCCTCGGCCATTGCCGCTCTGGTCCTTGTTCCACCCTGGCGGTTTATGTACGCCACTGCTGTCACGTTGTCTGACTGAATCAAGACAGGCAGACCTCGAAGAAGATGTTCTGCTTGCAGGATGCCGTTGTAAATGGCCCTTAATTCCAGAATGTTTATGTGTAGACAAGCTTCCTGACTTGACCACTTTCCGTGAAAGTTTTGTCCCTGTGTGACTGCTTCCCAGCCTCGGAGGCTTGCATCTGTGGTCACCAGGATCCAATCCTGAATCCCGAACCTGCGTCCCTCCAGAAGGTGAGAACTGTGTAGCCACCACAGAAGGGAGATTCTGGTCCTGGGAGATAGAATTATTTTCCGGTGCATGTCCAGGTGAGACCTGGACCACTGGTCCAACAGGTCCCACTGAAACACCCAGGCATGGAACCTGCCATACGGAATGGCCTCGTAGGCCGCCACCATCTTCCCCAGCAACCGAGTGCATTGAAGAACTGACACCCTTGCTGGTTTCAGAATCTGTTTTACAATGTTCTGTATTTCCAGAGCTTTTTCCACTGGAAGAAAAACTCTCTGCAATTCTGTATCCAGAATCATACCCAGGAACGACAGCCGTGTCGTCGGATCCAACTGTGATTTTTGCAAATTTAGGAACCAACCATGTTGTTGCAGAATCGTCAGTGAAATGGCAACATTTTTCAGCAATTGTTCCTTGGATCTCGCTGTTATGAGGAGATCGTCCAAGTACGGGATAATTGTGACACCCAGCTTGCGCAGGAGAACCATCATTTCCGCCATTACTTTGGTGAAAATCCTCGGAGCCGTGGACAGACCAAACGGCAACGTCTGAAAGTGGTAATGACAATCCTGAACAGCGAATCTCAGGTAAGCCTGATGTGGAGGATATATGGGGACATGCAAGTAGGCATCCTTTATGTCGACCGACACCATAAAATCCCCCTCCTCCAGACTGGAGATCACTGCTCAGAGAGATTCCATCTTGAATTTGAATTTTTTTAGAATCACAGCGCTTACTACCTCCCTTTCTAGAAGAGAAGCTGGCAAGGCCGATTTGAAAAATTGGTGAGGGGGCACGTCTTGAAACTCTAACCTGTATCCTTGGGTTACTATTCCACTATCCAAGGATCCAGGTCCGAGTGCACCCAGACCTGACTGAAGAGTTGGTAGACGTGCCCCCGCCGGTGCGGACTCCTGCAGAGGAGCCCCAGCGTCATGCGGTGGATTTGGTAGAAGCCTTCTGCTCTTGGGAATATGCCACAGCCTGTGACCTTTTTCCGCTTCCTCTTCCCCTTGCAGCAAGGAAGGAGGACCCATGTCCTTTTTTTAATTTATTGGGCCGAAAGGACTGCATCTGATAGTGAGGCGATTTCTTCTGCTGTGCAGGAACATAAGGTAAAAATGAAGACTTACCCGCGGTAGCCGTAGACACCAGTGAGGCCGTCACCAAACAAGACCCTACTGTTAAACGGTAGAGACTTCATAGCCTTCTTAGAGTCAGCATCAGCATTCCATTGATGAATCCACAATGCTCTCCTTGCTGAGACTGCCATGGCATTGGCCCTTGATCCCAAAAGGCCAATATCCCTTGCAGCTTCTTTTAGATATGCTGCAGCATCCCTGATATGACGCAGAGTCAAAAGCACGCTATCCCTGTCTAGGGTATCTACCTCAGATGACAAGTTATCTGCCCACTTTTCAATAGCGCTACTCACCCATGCCGAAGCAACGGCAGGCCTGAGTAGCGAACCCGTAGTGACATAAATGGATTTTAGTGTATTTTCCTGCTTACGATCCGCAGGATCTTTTAGGGCTGCCGTGTCGGGAGACGGAAGCGCCACCTTTTTGGATAGACGCGATAAAGCTTTGTCTACCGTGGGGGTTGATTCCCACCTTTCCTGTCCCCAGAGGGGAATGGATATGCCACTGGAATTCTTTTGGGAACCTGTATCTTCTTGTCAGGATTTTCCCAAGCCTTTTCAAAAAGCGCGTTCAGTTTATGAGAGGGAGGAAACGTTACCTCAGGTTTCTTTCCTTTACACATACAGACCCTTGTATCAGGAACAGCAGGGTCCTCTGTTATATGCAACACTTCTTTTATCGCCACAATCATGTACTGAATGCTCTTAGCCAGTTTTGGATTTAATATGGCATCACTATAGTCGACACTGGAACCAGAGTCCGTGTCGGTATCTGTATCATCTATATGGGTAAATGCACGTTTTTGTGACCCCGAGGGGGTCTGGGCTTGTGGCAAAGCATCCTCCATGGATTTCCTCCATGTCTGGTTCTTAGACTCAGATTTATCAAATCTCTTAGTCAACCGAGTCACATTTGCATTTAAAACACTCAACATATTTACCCAATCATCCGTCGGCGGTGCCGACACGGTCACTCTCACAGTATTTTCTGTCCCCACTCCAGCCTCCTCCTGGGAAGAGCACTCAGCCTCAGACATGTCGACACACATGTACCGACACCCACAACCACACTTGGGCTCTAGGAGACAGACCCACAACAAAGCCTGTAAGAGAGACACAGAGGGAGTTCTGCCAACTCACAACCCAGCGCCTATCCCGGTACTGAAGCAAGTAAAAAGACTGCCCAGACCTGTTAGCGCTTCATATATATATATCAATTAGCACCAAATCACTTGTGCCCCCCCCCCCTAATTGGGTCACGCTTCTTAGGAAGGACTTAATGCATACTTGCCTACCTGACCCTCTCCATGAGGGAGAAAATGCTCTGTTCCTGGACTTTCCTGGTAATGTAGGATTGCCATCACCTGTGGTGAGCTAGTTAATTGATAAGAAAGGTGTTTCACCACAGGTGATGTCAATCATACATTACCAGGAAAGTCCAGGAACAGAGCATTTTCTCCCTCATGGAGAGGGTCAGGTAGGCATGTATGACTTAATGTCCGATACGCGTCAAGCGTGACCCTTGTTTTTATTCTGTTATCTGACTCTGAAATCTACGGACTTAACCACCTGCCTGGAGATTGTTCCTGTATGCTGTAGAGCCTGTCAGCATTCCACACTGTCTACATCTGTGGCTTTGGATCCCTCTTGGTGATATATCCGTTATGCTGATATATGGAGTCATATTTACATGCTGTTATATTTTAACCTTTCTGTAAGTGCAATCTGTGGTAATAAACCTATGCGTGTTTTTAAGCAATATCACACTATGGTTTGCCATTTTTAGTACCTCACATTATTCTCAATGCATTGGGAGTAGAGGTACTTGTTGTTTCAGGTCAATCAAGGATTAATTAGTTTGACCTGGGTCCTGTAAGTGAAGGAAAGGATTGTCCAGAAAATCATTATTCCATTTGGTCTACTTTTGAGGACTACCATCCTATTAAGGGTGAATGTATTTGTTTTATTTTTCTGTCTGTTTTGTCACACATGGGTTATCACGGTCATTGGTGAGCGCTTTTTTTAGTGTGCACCATTTCTGTGTGTGGGGTGACAGCGCGGCTCCGGGAACAAGCAGCTAGGCGCACCAAGTGATCAAACCTTCTGGAGCTAATGGTGTCCAGTACCCTAAGAAGCAGAGCCCTTGAACTCAGAGAAGTAGGTCTGCTTCTCTCTCCTCACTCCCACGATGCAGGGAGCCTGTTGCCAGCAGGTCTCTCTGAAAATAATAAACCTAACAAAAGTATTTTTCTGAGAAACTCTGAAGAGCTCCTCAGTGTGCATCCAGTCTCACTGGGCACATCATCTAACTGGAGTCTGGAGGAGGGGCATAGAGGGAGGAGCCAGTTCACACCCATCCAAAGTCTTATAGTGTGCCCATGTCTCCTGCGGATCCCGTCTATATCCCATGGTTCTTGAAGCATCCCCAGCATCCTCTAGGACATATGAGAAATATCTATATATATATATATATACCGATGTATATATATATATATATATATATACCGACACACACACACAACAAAAGGGGAGATAAAGAACAATTGCAGGTAACCAGTGTCAGAAGGAAAATTGGGATAACATTATTTTGATAAGATCATAGTACGGGTGGGTATGAGAATGTGGATAGCACCCTCAGGACCAATGGAGATGTCCCCACTGAGCCTGGTCCTGGTGCTCTTCCCCCACAGCTCCATGCTCATCTATAGGTTTTGGGCCCAGGGGCAGGCTTGATGTTCTCAGCCAGAGAGGTGGTAAACCTGGTCCTGGAGCTGTCATGGTAGAGGTTGAGGGGAGGGCGCCTGATCCTGAGTTTTGTGGTTGTAACACAGTCCTTCTGTTATCTTGTTGGTTTGTTTGCCTTCTGTTTGACACAGGTATAACACTGCTATTGATTTAAGCTGCCACTTTATAACTAGCCACTTCATATACTAGGCACTGCAGCGTCCTAAGGGACTGGCGTCCTGGCCTATACTTTACTAAGCCTTGGATGGAGATAAAGTCGCTGAAGATAAAGTCTCAGCCAATCGGCTCCTAACTGACATTTTTCAAACACAACCTTATGGCATAGCAGTTAGGAGCCGATTGGCTGGTACTATGGGGTAAATGTCTGAAGCAGTGATAAGAGTGGAGAAGTGAGCTAGTGGAGAAGTTGCCCATGGCAACCAATCAGCAGTGACGTAACATTTATAATTTGCATAATATAAAATTATACAGAGCAGCTGATTGGTTGCCATGGGCAACTTCTCCACTGAGTTACTTCTCCACTCTTATCACTGCTTCATACATTTACCCCTATATGCCTAATTCAGACCTGATCGTAGCCCATTTTGCAGGGCTACAATCAGGCACACTGACATGCGGGGGGACGCCAAGCACAGGGCTAGTCCACCCCGCATGTCAGGCCCGCGATGCTTTTGCACTTCAGGAGTAACTCCCGGTCAGCGCATCTTTTGCGTGCCGGCCTGGAGCTACTCGTCGCAGCGGCTGCGTGTGACGACACGTTGCCGCTGCGGCCGGTCCCCCGCACGGCCCGGCCACGCCTGTGTTGGCCGAACTGCGGCCACACCTATGTTGGCCGGACCGCGGCCACAAAACGGCAACCAAACGCCGCCGTGCTGCCCCCTCCTGCCCAGTGACCGCCTCTGCCTGTCAATCAGGCAGAGGTGTTCACTAGGCAACGACAGCCGTCGGCTGTAAGCCATGTGCCGGTGCACTGCGGCGCATGTAAACTTCTGACCTGAACGCTACAATGTGAACGGCAGCGTGCTATCGGGTCAGAATGACCCCCTTTATCTCCAGCGACTTTATCTCCATCCAAAACTTAGTAAATAGACCCCTTAATCTCTCTCCAATGCTTGGTAAATAGCGTTTAGAAACCTCCTTCTGTACAAGTAGATACGCTTCAAAAGCATTTCCCTATAAAGTCTCTTTCATATTTCATGTTTCTATAACTAGCCATTTGTATCAATTAATAACCACTCTTATGTCACACGCCTTCCTTCTATATAACATGTGCAGAGAGAGTTAGGGTGTGGTGTGTTCAAACTGAAATCTAAATTGCAGTGTAAAAATAAAGCAGCCAGTATTTACCCTGCACAGAAACAAAATAACCCACCCAAATCTAACTCTCTCTGCACATGTTATATCTACCCCCCCTGCAGTGCACATGGGGGGTCATTCCGAGTGGTTCGCTCGCAAGCTGCTTTTAGCAGCTTTGCACATGCTAAGCCGCCGCCTACTGGGAGTGAATCTTAGCTTAGCAAAATTGCGAACGAAAGATTAGCAGAATTGCGAATAGACACTTCTTAGCAGTTTCTGAGTAGCTCCAGACTTACTCGGCATCTGCGATCAGTTCAGTGCTTGTCGTTCCTGGTTTGACGTCACAAACACACCCAGCGTTCGCCCAGACACTCCTCCGTTTCTCCAGCCACTCCCGCGTTTTTCCCAGAAACGGTAGCGTTTTTTCGCACACACCCATAAAACGGCCAGTTTCCGCCCAGAAACACCCACTTCCTGTAAATCACCTTCCGATCACCAGAACGAAGAAAAAACCTTGTAATGCCGTGAGTAAAATACCTAACTGCATAGCAAATTTACTTGGCGCAGTCGCACTGCGGACATTGCGCATGCGCATTAGCGACTAATCGCTCCGTTGCGAGAAAAAAAAATAAGAATTTACTTACCGATAATTCTATTTCTCGTAGTCCGTAGTGGATGCTGGGGACTCCGTCAGGACCATGGGGATTAGCGGCTACGCAGGAGACAGGGCACAAAAGTAAAAGCTTTAGGATCAGGTGGTGTGCACTGGCTCCTCCCCCTATGACCCTCCTCCAAGCCTCAGTTAGGATACTGTGCCCGGACGAGCGTACACAATAAGGAAGGATTTTGAATCCCGGGTAAGACTCATACCAGCCACACCAATCACACTGTACAACCTGTGATCTGAACCCAGTTAACAGCATGATAACAGCGGAGCATCTGAAAAGATGGCTCACAACAATAATAACCCGATTTTTGTAACAATAACTATGTACAAGTATTGCAGACAATCCGCACTTGGGATGGGCGCCCAGCATCCACTACGGACTACGAGAAATAGAATTATCGGTAAGTAAATTCTTATTTTCTCTGACGTCCTAAGTGGATGCTGGGGACTCCGTCAGGACCATGGGGATTATACCAAAGCTCCCAAACGGGCGGGAGAGTGCGGATGACTCTGCAGCACCGAATGAGAGAACTCCAGGTCCTCCTCAGTCAGGGTGTGCCCCTGACCAAGTATCAGCTCGGCAAAGTTGTAAAGCCGAGACCCCTCGGGCAGCCGCCCAAGATGAGCCCACCTTCCTTGTGGAATGGGCATTTACATATTTTGGCTGTGGCAGGCCTGCCACAGAATGTGCAAGCTGAATTGTACTACACATCCAACTAGCAATCGTCTGCTTAGAAGCAAGAGCACCCAGTTTGTTGGGTGCATACAGGATAACAGCAAGTCAGTTTTCCTGACTCCAGCCGTCCTGGAAACCTATATTTTCAGGGCCCTGACAACATCTAGCAACTTGGAGTCCTCCAAGTCCCTAGTAGCCGCAGGTACCACAATAAGCTGGTTCGGGTGAAACACTGACACCACCTTAGGGAGAAACTGGGGATGAGTCCGCAGCTCTGCCCTGTCCGAATGGACAATCAGATATGGGCTTTTTGAGACAAACGCCGCCAATTCTGACACTCGCCTGGCCGAGGCCAGGGCCAACAGCATGGTCACTTTCCCTGTGAGATATTTCAAATCCACAGATTTGAGCGGTTTAAACCAATGTGATTTTAGGAATCCCAGAACTACGTTGAGATCCCACAGTGCCACTGGAGGCACAAAAAGGGGGTTGTATATGCAGTACTCCCTTGACAAACTTCTGGACTTCAGGAACTGAAGCCAATTCTTTCTGGAAGAAAATCGACGGGGCCGAAATTTGAACCTTAATGGACCCCAAATTGAGGCCCATAGACACTCCTGTTTGCAGGAAATGCAGGAAACGACCGAGTTGAAATTTCTTCATGGGGCCTTCCTGGCCTCACACCACGCAACATATTTTCGCCACATGTGGTGATAATGTTGTGCGGTCACCTCCTTCCTGGCTTTGACCAGGGTAGGAATGACCTCTTCCGGAATGCCTTTTTCCCTTAGGATCCGGTGTTCAACCGCCATGCCGTCAAACGCAGCCGCGGTAAGTCTTGGAACAGACATGGTACTTGCTGAAGCAAGTCCCTTCTTAGCGGCAGAGGCCATGAGTCCTCTGTGAGCATCTCTTGAAGTTCCGGGTACCAAGTCCTTCTTGGCCAATCCGGAGCCACGAGTATAGTTCTTACTCCTCTACGTCTTATAATTCTCAATACCTTGGGTATGAGAAGCAGAGGAGGGAAGACATACACCGACTGGTACACCCACGGTGTTACCAGAACGTCCACAGCTATTGCCTGAGGGTCTTTTGACCAGGCGCAATACTTGTCCAGTTTTTTGTTCAGGCGGGACGCCATCATGTCCACCTTTGGTCTTTTCCAACGGTTCACAATCATGTGGAAGACTTCCCGATGAAGTCCCCACTCTCCCGGGTGGAGGTTGTGCCTGCTGAGGAAGTCTGCTTCCCAGTTGTCCACTCCCGGAATGAACACTGCTGACAGTGCTATCACATGATTTTCCGCCCAGCGAAAAATCCTTGCAGTTTCTGCCATTGCCCTCCTGCTTCTTGTGCCGCCCTGTCTGTTTACGTGGGTGACTGCCGTGATGTTGTCCCACTGGATCAATACCGGCTGACCTTGAAGCAGAGGTCTTGCTAAGCTTAGAGCATTGTAAATTGCCCTTAGCTCCAGTATATTTATGTGGAGAAAAATCTCCAGACTTGATCACACTCCCTGGACATTTTTTCCCTGTGTGACTGCTCCCCAGCCTCTCAGGCTGGCCTCCGTGGTCACCAGCATCCAATCCTGAATGCCGAATCTGCGGCCCTCTAGAAGATGAGCACTCTGTAACCACCACAGGAGAGACACCCCTGTCCCTGGAGACAGGGTTATCCGCTGATGCGAAGGAAAAAACAATGGTTCCCTAATGCACACTGAGTGAATAATATTCCTACATAATAGTCAGATAATACGGAGATCTTGGTTGCGTATATCTGCAGATATAGGGTTAAGCCCCCAGGCCGATCGACAAGGCCTCTCCGTCACTGGGGGTCCCTAATATTAGGTATGGGTCCGGGGTGCAGGACCCCATAATGTCGGCACAGGTCGGCTACCCCAGGTCAGCACACAGGTGAGAGTTAATAGGGTTAATAAGAAGCACAGAAGTGCTATGTGAGTGGTGTGATTAAAATAATACAAAAATATATACAAAGTGATAGGGAAACTCATAAGTGTTAATAAAGTGTTAGGGTGTGCCGACCTGAAGCAGCCCAGCCCTATCACTTTGTATATATTTTTGTATTATTTTAATCACACCACTCACATAGCACTTCTGTGCTTCTTATTAACCCTATTAACTCTCACCTGTGTGCTGACCTGGGGTAGCCGACCTGTGCCGACATTATGGGGTCCTGCACCCCGGACCCATACCTAATATTAGGGACCCCCAGTGACGGAGAGGCCTTGTCGATCGGCCTGGGGGCTTAACCCTATATCTGCAGATATACGCAACCAAGATCTCCGTATTATCTGACTATTATGTAGGAATATTATTCACTCAGTGTGCATTAGGGAACCATTGTTTTTTCCTTCACAGAATTACCCCTCCCTTTTAGCACCTGAGTGACATCACTATCTGATTGAGCAGTTCACCATTTTTTTGCATTGTATTGAGAGGCATGAACGGGTCAGCATTAGGAGGGATTGCTGACTCTAGACTGCCATAGGGGGAAGTCAGGGGTATCCCCAGGTAAGCTGGCTCTCAGATGCTGTAGGAGCCATTACCATGTGGCCTTACACTGGGAATTCAACCCAGACATATTTGGAATTATTTATGGGGTGGGTGTGGGGTGTGGTGGCCCCTGTGTCGGTATCGCTGGGCTGCTTCAGGTCGGCACACCCTAACACTTTATTAACACTTATGAGTTTCCCTATCACTTTGTATATATTTTTGTATTATTTTAATCACACCACTCACATAGCACTTCTGTGCTTCTTATTAACCCTATTAACTCTCACCTGTGTGCTGACCTGGGGTAGCCGACCTGTGCCGACATTATGGGGTCCTGCACCCCGGACCCATACCTAATATTAGGGACCCCCAGTGACGGAGAGGCCTTGTCGATCGGCCTGGGGGCTTAACCCTATATCTGCAGATATACGCAACCAAGATCTCCGTATTATCTGACTATTATGTAGGAATATTATTCACTCAGTGTGCATTAGGGAACCATTGTTTTTTCCTTCACAGAATTACCCCTCCCTTTTAGCACCTGAGTGACATCACTATCTGATTGAGCAGTTCACCATTTTTTTGCATTGTATTGAGAGGCATGAACGGGTCAGCATTAGGAGGGATTGCTGACTCTAGACTGCCATAGGGGGAAGTCAGGGGTATCCCCAGGTAAGCTGGCTCTCAGATGCTGTAGGAGCCATTACCATGTGGCCTTACACTGGGAATTCAACCCAGACATATTTGGAATTATTTATGGGGTGGGTGTGGGGTGTGGTGGCCCCTGTGTCGGTATCGCTGGGCTGCTTCAGGTCGGCACACCCTAACACTTTATTAACACTTATGAGTTTCCCTATCACTTTGTATATATTTTTGTATTATTTTAATCACACCACTCACATAGCACTTCTGTGCTTCTTATTAACCCTATTAACTCTCACCTGTGTGCTGACCTGGGGTAGCCGACCTGTGCCGACATTATGGGGTCCTGCACCCCGGACCCATACCTAATATTAGGGACCCCCAGTGACGGAGAGGCCTTGTCGATCGGCCTGGGGGCTTAACCCTATATCTGCAGATATACGCAACCAAGATCTCCGTATTATCTGACTATTATGTAGGAATATTATTCACTCAGTGTGCATTAGGGAACCATTGTTTTTTCCTTCACAGAATTACCCCTCCCTTTTAGCACCTGAGTGACATCACTATCTGATTGAGCAGTTCACCATTTTTTTGCATTGTATTGAGAGGCATGAACGGGTCAGCATTAGGAGGGATTGCTGACTCTAGACTGCCATAGGGGGAAGTCAGGGGTATCCCCAGGTAAGCTGGCTCTCAGATGCTGTAGGAGCCATTACCATGTGGCCTTACACTGGGAATTCAACCCAGACATATTTGGAATTATTTATGGGGTGGGTGTGGGGTGTGGTGGCCCCTGTGTCGGTATCGCTGGGCTGCTTCAGGTCGGCACACCCTAACACTTTATTAACACTTATGAGTTTCCCTATCACTTTGTATATATTTTTGTATTATTTTAATCACACCACTCACATAGCACTTCTGTGCTTCTTATTAACCCTATTAACTCTCACCTGTGTGCTGACCTGGGGTAGCCGACCTGTGCCGACATTATGGGGTCCTGCACCCCGGACCCATACCTAATATTAGGGACCCCCAGTGACGGAGAGGCCTTGTCGATCGGCCTGGGGGCTTAACCCTATATCTGCAGATATACGCAACCAAGATCTCCGTATTATCTGACTATTATGTAGGAATATTATTCACTCAGTGTGCATTAGGGAACCATTGTTTTTTCCTTCACAGAATTACCCCTCCCTTTTAGCACCTGAGTGACATCACTATCTGATTGAGCAGTTCACCATTTTTTTGCATTGTATTGAGAGGCATGAACGGGTCAGCATTAGGAGGGATTGCTGACTCTAGACTGCCATAGGGGGAAGTCAGGGGTATCCCCAGGTAAGCTGGCTCTCAGATGCTGTAGGAGCCATTACCATGTGGCCTTACACTGGGAATTCAACCCAGACATATTTGGAATTATTTATGGGGTGGGTGTGGGGTGTGGTGGCCCCTGTGTCGGTATCGCTGGGCTGCTTCAGGTCGGCACACCCTAACACTTTATTAACACTTATGAGTTTCCCTATCACTTTGTATATATTTTTGTATTATTTTAATCACACCACTCACATAGCACTTCTGTGCTTCTTATTAACCCTATTAACTCTCACCTGTGTGCTGACCTGGGGTAGCCGACCTGTGCCGACATTATGGGGTCCTGCACCCCGGACCCATACCTAATATTAGGGACCCCCAGTGACGGAGAGGCCTTGTCGATCGGCCTGGGGGCTTAACCCTATATCTGCAGATATACGCAACCAAGATCTCCGTATTATCTGACTATTATGTAGGAATATTATTCACTCAGTGTGCATTAGGGAACCATTGTTTTTTCCTTCACAGAATTACCCCTCCCTTTTAGCACCTGAGTGACATCACTATCTGATTGAGCAGTTCACCATTTTTTTGCATTGTATTGAGAGGCATGAACGGGTCAGCATTAGGAGGGATTGCTGACTCTAGACTGCCATAGGGGGAAGTCAGGGGTATCCCCAGGTAAGCTGGCTCTCAGATGCTGTAGGAGCCATTACCATGTGGCCTTACACTGGGAATTCAACCCAGACATATTTGGAATTATTTATGGGGTGGGTGTGGGGTGTGGTGGCCCCTGTGTCGGTATCGCTGGGCTGCTTCAGGTCGGCACACCCTAACACTTTATTAACACTTATGAGTTTCCCTATCACTTTGTATATATTTTTGTATTATTTTAATCACACCACTCACATAGCACTTCTGTGCTTCTTATTAACCCTATTAACTCTCACCTGTGTGCTGACCTGGGGTAGCCGACCTGTGCCGACATTATGGGGTCCTGCACCCCGGACCCATACCTAATATTAGGGACCCCCAGTGACGGAGAGGCCTTGTCGATCGGCCTGGGGGCTTAACCCTATATCTGCAGATATACGCAACCAAGATCTCCGTATTATCTGACTATTATGTAGGAATATTATTCACTCAGTGTGCATTAGGGAACCATTGTTTTTTCCTTCACAGAATTACCCCTCCCTTTTAGCACCTGAGTGACATCACTATCTGATTGAGCAGTTCACCATTTTTTTGCATTATCCGCTGATGCATCTGAAAATGCGATCCGGACCATTTGTCCAGCAGATCCCACTGAAAAGTTCTTGCGTGGAATCTGCTGAATGGAATCGCTTCGTAATAAGCCACCATTTTTCCCAGGACTCTTGTGCAATGATGCACTGACACTTTTCCTGGTTTTAGGAGGTTCCTGACTAGCTCGGATAACTCCCTGGCTTTCTCCTCCGGGAGAAACACCTTTTTCTGGACTGTGTTCAGAACCATCCCTAGGAACAGCAGACGTGTCGTCGGAAACGGCTGCGATTTTGGATATTTAGAATCCACCCGTGCTGTCGTAGAACTACTTGAGATAGTGCTACTCCGACTTCCAACTGTTCTCTGGACCTTGCCCTTATCAGGAGATCGTCCAAGTAAGGGATAATTAAGACGCCTTTTCTTTGAAGAAGAATCATCATTTCGGCCATTACTTTGGTAAAGACCCGGGGTGCCGTGGACAATCCAAACGGCAGCGTCTGAAACTGATAGTGACAGTTCCGTACCACAAACCTGAGGTACCCTTGGTGAGAAGGGCAATTTGGGACATGGAGGTAAGCATCCTTGATGTCCAGGGACACCATATAGTCCCCTTCTTCCTGGTTCGCTATCACTGCTCTGAGTGACTCCATCTTGATTTGAACCTTTGTATGTAAGTGTTCAAAGATTTCCCATTTAGAATAGGTCTCACCAAGCCGTCTGGCTTCAGTACCACAATATAGTGTGGAATAATACCCCTTTCCTTGTTGTAGGAGGGGTACTTTGATTATCACCTGCTGGGAATACAGCTTGTGAATTGTTTCCAATACTGCCTCCCTGTCGGAGGAAGACGTTGGTAAAGCAGACATCAGGAGCCTGCGAGGGGGAGATGTCTCGAATTTCCAGTCTGTACCCCTGGGATACTACTTGTAGGATCCAGGGGTCCACTTGCGAGTGAGCCCACTACGCGCTGAAACTCTTGAGACGACCCCCCACCGCACTTGAGTCCGCTTGTACGGCCCCAGCGTCATGCTGAGGACTTGGCAGAAGCTGTGGAGGGCTTCTGTTCCTGGGAATGGGCTGCCTGCTGCAGTCTTCTTCCCTTTCCTCTATCCCTGGGCAGATATGACTGGCCTTTTGCCCGCTTGCCCTTATGGGGACGAAAGGACTGAGGCTGAAAAGACGGTGTCTTTTTCTGCTAAGATGTGATTTGGGGTAAAAAAGGTGGATTTTCCAGCTGTTGCCGAGGCCACCAGGTCCGATGGACCGACCCCAAATAACTCCTCCCCTTTATACGGCAATACTTCCATGTGCCGTTTGGAATCTGCATCACCTGACCACTGTCGTGTCCATAAACATCTTCTGGCAGATATGGACATCGCACTTACTCTTGATGCCAGAGTGCAAATATCCCTCTGTGCATCTCGCATATATAGAAATGCATCCTTTAAATGCTCTATAGTCAATAAAATACTGTCCCTGTCAAGGGTATCAATATTTTCAGTCAGGGAATCCGACCAAGCCACCCCAGCGCTGCACATCCAGGCTGAGGCGATCGCTGGTCGCAGTATAACACCAGTATGTGTGTATATACCTTTTTAGGATATTTTCCAGCCTCTCAGCTGGCTCCTTGAGGGCGGCCCTATCTGGAGACGGTACCGCCACTTGTTTTGATAAGCGTGTGAGCGCCTTATCCACCCTAAAGGGTGTTTCCCAACGCGCCCTAACTTATGGCGGGAAAGGGTATACCGCCAATAATTTTCTATCGGGGGAAACCCACGCATCATCACACACTTCATTTAATTTATCTGATTCAGGAAAAACTACAGGTAGTTTTTTCACACCCCACATAATACCCTTCTTGTGGTACTTGTAGTATCAGAAATATGTAACACCTCCTTCATTGCCCTTAACATGTAACGTGTGGCCCTAAAGGAAAATACGTTTGTTTCTTCACCGTCGACACTGGAGTCAGTGTCCGTGTCTGTGTCGACCGACTGAGGTAAATGAGCGTTTTACAGCCCCTGACGGTGTTTGAGACACCTGGACAGGTACTAATTTGTTTGCCGGCCGTCTCATGTCGTCAACCGACCTTGCAGCGTGTTGACATTATCACGTAATTCCTTAAATAAGCCATCCATTCCGGTGTCGACTCCCTAGAGAGTGACATCACCATTTCAGGCAATTGCTCCGCCTCCTCACCAACATCGTCCTCATAAATGTCGACACACACGTACCGACACACAGCACACACACAGGGAATGCTCTGATAGAGGACAGGACCCCACTAGCCCTTTGGGGAGACAGAGGGAGAGTTTGCCAGCACACACCAAAAACGCTATAATTATACAGGGACAACCTTTATATAAGTGTTTTTCCCTTATAGCATTTTAATATATATATACATATCGCCAAATAAGTGCCCCCCCTCTCTGTTTTAACCCTGTTTCTGTAGTGCAGTGCAGGGGAGAGCCTGGGAGCCTTCCCACCAGCATTTCTGTGAGGGAAAATGGCGCTGTGTGCTGAGGAGAATAGGCCCCGCCCCCTTTTCGGCGGGCTTCTTCTCCCGTTTTTCTGAGACCTGGCAGGGGTTAAATACATCCATATAGCCCCCAGGGGCTATATGTGATGTATTTTTAGCAAGAATAAGGTACTATCATTGCTGCCCAGGGCGCCCCCCCCCAGCGCCCTGCACCCTCAGTGACCGCTGCTATGAAGTGTGCTGACAACAATGGCGCACAGCTGCAGTGCTGTGCGCTACCTTATGAAGACTGAAGAGTCTTCTGCCGCCGTTTCTGGACCTTCACTTTTCGGCATCTGCAAGGGGGGTCGGCGGCGCGGCTCCGGGACGAACCCCAGGGTGAGACCTGTGTTCCGACTCCCTCTGGAGCTAATGGTGTCCAGTAGCCTAAGAAGCCAATCCATCCTGCACGCAGGTGAGTTCACTTCTCTCCCCTAAGTCCCTCGTAGCAGTGAGCCTGTTGCCAGCAGGACTCACTGAAAATAAAAAACCTAACAAACTTTTACTCTAAGCAGCTCTTTAGGAGAGCCACCTAGATTGCACCCTTCTCGGCCGGGCACAAAAATCTAACTGAGGCTTGGAGGAGGGTCATAGGGGGAGGAGCCAGTGCACACCACCTGATCCTAAAGCTTTTACTTTTGTGCCCTGTCTCCTGCGGAGCCGCTAATCCCCATGGTCCTGACGGAGTCCCCAGCATCCACTTAGGACGTCAGAGAAATAAGAATTTACTTACCGATAATTCTATTTCTCATAGTCCGTAGTGGATGCTGGGGACTCCGTAAGGACCATGGGGAATAGCGGCTCCGCAGGAGACTGGGCACATCTAAAGAAAGCTTTAGGACTATCTGGTGTGCACTGGCTCCTCCCCCTATGAACCTCCTCAAAGCCTCAGTTAGGATACTGTGCCCGGACGAGCGTACACAATAAGGAAGGATTTTGAATCCCGGGTAAGACTCATACCAGCCACACCAATCACACCGTATAACCTGTGATCTGAACCCAGTTAACAGCATGATAACAGAGGAGCCTCTGAAAGATGGCTCACAACAATAATAACCCGATTTTTGTAACAATAACTATGTACAAGTATTGCAGACAATCCGCACTTGGGATGGGCGCCCAGCATCCACTACGGACTATGAGAAATAGAATTATCGGTAAGTAAATTCTTATTTTCTCTAACGTCCTAAGTGGATGCTGGGGACTCCGTAAGGACCATGGGGATTATACCAAAGCTCCCAAACGGGCGGGAGAGTGCGGATGACTCTGCAGCACCAAATGAGAGAACTCCAGGTCCTCCTCAGCCAGGATATCAATTTTGTAGAATTTTACAAACGTATTTGCTCCTGACCAAGTAGCTGCTCGGCAAAGTTGAAAAGCCGAGACCCCTCGGGCAGCCGCCCAAGATGAGCCCACCTTCCTTGTGGAGTGGGCATTTACAGATTTTTGGCTGTGGCAGGCCTGCCACAGAATGTGCAAGCTGAATTGTACTACAAATCCAACGAGCAACGAGCAGGAGCACCCAGCTTGTTGGGTGCATACAGGATAAACAGCGAGTCAGATTTCCTGACTCCAGCCGTCCTGGAAACATATATTTTCAGGGCACTGACAACGTCTAGCAACTTGGAGGCCTCCAAGTCCCTAGTAGCCGCAGGCACCACAAATAGGTTGGTTCAGGTGAAACGCTGAAACCACCTTGGGGAGAAACTGAGGACGAGTCCTCAATTCCTCCCTGTCCGAATGGAAAATCAGATAAGGGCCTTTTCAGGATAAAGCCGCCAATTCTGACACGCGCCTGGCCCAGGCCAGGGCCAACAGCATGACCACTTTTCATGTGAGATATTTTAACTCCACAGATTTAAGTGGTTCAAACCAATGTGACTTTTGGAACCCAAAACTACATTGAGATCCCAAAGTGCCACTGGAGGCACAAAAGGAGGCGGTATATGCAGTACCCCTTTTAC